>NW_015090830.1:23177270-23202709 GCF_001431845.1 Calidris pugnax | reverse complement strand
CCTCCTCGTCCCCGGCTCCGTGCCACCGCGGCCACCTCCTGGCATCCCTACCTGTTGCGTAAAGCGCAAAGATGGGGCCGACCGCATCCGTCCCAAAGAAACCAAAAGGGAAGGAGGGGGCCGCCCCGCCGCCCCTTCACCTGCCCCACGGCCGCCCGCCCCCACGGGGGACGCCCGCCCCGGGCTCCGCCGGCAGCCGCACGGCGCGGCCCCGGGAGGAAACCGCGGCTGCCCCCGCACCCTTTAAGCCCGGTTCCCGGTCCCCGCAACCCCTAAAGCCTCAGCCCCGGGTGGCGGGCGGCCGTCGGGGCTCCGAAGTCCCCTCGGAAAGTTTGGCGGGGCGGGGCGGGGTGCGCGGCGGCCTCGCACCGAGACAAAAGAAGCGCGGAGCGGAGCTGCGACTCACCTTGGAGGAAGGGAGCGAGGCTGGAGAGACACCTTCCGCCTCAATCCTCCTCCTCACTCTCCCCCCCCCTTCCCCGGGCGCTGTGGGGATGGCGGGGCCACGGGACAGGCTCGTGCCGCCCGTCGGGGCGTGGGCGCGCGCCCGGTCCCGCCAAGTGTCCCCTCCTCAGCGCCGAACAAAAGGCTCGGGGGTGGAGAGGCCCCTCCGTGTCGTCCCCCCACGCTGCCAAACTTTCTGGTGCCCACCCCCCTCGCTCTCAGGGAAGGGCAGGAGAGGGGGAAGCACAAACCCCCCCACACACACCCCACACCCCGTCGGGGCTGCCGGTAGGGCGGGAGCGCTGACGGGGACAAGGGGGTGCCGCCGGGTGGGTAGGTGGGGGACGACGGATCTGCCGCCCTTTGTCTGCCTAAGTGTGTGTGTGTGCACTGCGTGGGTGTGCACACACGTGTGTGCACACTGTGGGGTGCCTACAGCATGTGTGTGTGTGTGTGTGCACAGCAGGTGTGCTGGCAGAGCGGATCTGCCGCCCTTTGTCTGCCTAAGTGCGTGGGTGTGCACTGCGTGGGTGTGCACACGCGTGTGTGCACAGTGTAGGGTGCCTACAGTGTGTGTGTGCACAGCGGGTGTGCTGGCACAGGCTCAGGGCAGCCCCAAGTGCTGTGTCCCCCCCCATCCAGAGCCCCTAGGTCCAGGCTGAGCAGCCCTGAAAGACACCCCAGTTGCAACTGTCTTCTTCCTTTTATTTATTTATATTTTTTTCTTTTTAAAAACAAAAGGTGTGCTGGCAGAGGCTCAGGGCAGCCCCAAGTACTGTGTCCCCCCCCGTCCAGAGCCCCTAGGTCCAGGCTGACCAGCCCTGAAAGACACCCCAGTTGCAGTTGTCTTATTTTTATTTATTTTCTTTTTAAAAACAAACGAAACCTTGAAGAAGTTACCAGGAATTGTTGACACCTCCTACAAGCCCTTGCTCATCCACATCCCTCCCTCTTTCCCTTCAGTTCATGTTAATTTCACACCAGCAACCCAACTTCTTCTTCCAGCTCCTTGCCCCCCTGCCTGTCTTCCCTAGTGTTGAGGCTCATTCAAACCATTCCATTCCCTCCTACCCAGTGCCCTCAGCCTCAAAAAGTGTCATTCTTCAAAATGTTTTATAACTCCCCACCCAAGATCAACCTTTTTATCCTCCTGCCCCCAGCTCTTCCACTAGTGCATGTGACATACTCTGCTCTTAGACATTGTCTTCCTACCTTCAGCTGCCATGTACTTTGCTGCTGCTTTTCCTTCTGGATTTCTGAGGTGAAATACTGATCTATAACATAGGGTAACACCAGGCACGTGAAGTGTTTCCTTAGACCCACTCTTCTTTACCACTCCTTTCACCTTCTTCTCCCCTTCTGCATTGTGTGCTCTGGAGCAACCATCATAACACTTTTAGTTTCCTTGCAAATTATTTTCTACAGTCTGTTTCTTCTTTCCCTCCATTTCCAACCTTTCACCAATCCTAGATTTTTATTCTCTCCATCTACACTATTTCTATGGTGTTTTGTCCATCTTTCTTTTTCTACCTCCCCTCTTTTGTTTTCTTGATCCTTCAGTTTCATGGAGGCGTGTTGACTGCACTGCACCCCTTTCATTACTTCCATCCTTATTTTCTCTGCTTTTCACATGCACCCTTTTAGTAATGGACATTAATGTCCAACCAACATGTACTCTTCCACTGATACACACCTAGTTTTTTGCCACGTCTCTTTCCCAGATGGCCCCAAATCCAGTGGAAGAGTGTGCATTGTGGTGCAACCAGCAAACATCTTACAAAGGACTACCCTTAGCAGCATTTTCTGGAAAAGCACAAGTTGTACAAGTAGCTCCTGATTTCATGGATGTCCTGGTTTCAGCTGGAAAAGGGTTAATTTTCTTTCTAGTGATTCCTGTGAAAGGAATGTCAATAATGCATATTGTTTTAGTTGTTGCTGGGCAATGTTTATATTTTTGAAGGGCTCTTTTCAGCTTCCCACAGAACAGTATATAAACATTATTATTATTGTTGTTATTATTGTTATTTTCCTTTTCTGTTACTGTTCTATTAAGCTCTCTTTATCTCAGCCCACGAGGTTTTTTCCCTTTTCCCTCCTTTTCTCCCTGACCTTCACGGGGGGCCAGGGAAGATGAAGAACTGCATGAAGAGCTGCATGGTCCTAGCTTTCAGCTGGGGTTAAACCATGACAATGAAATTTTGGTTTAGGGGGGACACCCAAGACATTCATCAAGGTGTTGCTTGCTGAGAATCTGCGGGGATGGTGACATGCCCCATGACCTGCCAGCTGAGTTGGAGTTTGTGGGGTGGGTAATTAAGATCACCCACATCCAATTCTCCTCTTGTCCTTGGAAGTTTGAGGTCAAAAGTGTCTAAAAAAAAAATAATAATAATATATTGCAATTCTCTACTACAAAATGTATTTAAAGAAGGAATGTCTCTACCTTATTACTTCATTATGAGTCATAAAGATTAACTAATTGTTGGACCAGAGGCCACCTAGGGTCCCATAATCATGACCTGACTATATTCAACATGCACAAGCAGAAGACAGTCACAGATGGTAATATGTAACTGAAGAGCTAACTTCAGTGAGGATGAGAAAAATTAGAAAAATTGATCAAAAGGGCAAAAAATGTCAGAAACATTTCAACAATGTCTTATAGAAGAGTTTATCTGATGGATAAAAAGCCATCTGCAGTCAAGACAATAAAATTTGGTTAAAATCCCTTTTGTGCTTCATTGGTCAGGTAAATGCAAGCATTAAACAGTAAAAAGGAATATGTGAGAAGCAAGAAAAAGGGAGTAATGGATTATAATTAAAATGAAAGAGAATACACATAGTGCAAAAAATTCTCTGGAAAAGTCAAAAAACATTACAGAAAAATCCACATCTGGAATGGGTGGAATTCAAATAATTTTACAGTAAACGAGGGATGAAGCATCTCTTAACAGTATTCATAGGCCTGTCAGTAGACACAGTAACATTTTTAATTATGATACAAAGTGTACTAATGATGTGTTCTGTAAGTGGGAAAATAAATATTGCACACCGATCACAACCTGCTCTTTGGGCAGCACCAAGCTCCAATAAAAGTGAAATCCTTAGCCCCAGGTGCCTTACACACTAGCATCAGAACATACTTGGTACTTTATGTCACATTGATGTGCAGTCTAATAAATCCTGGAATGTCATAGAAATTATAGGAATCTATTGCCGATGTTGTGCCAATAAGAAAAAAAGGGGAAACAGAATGACCCAGGTGACAATACTCCATTATGTCTGAACTCATCCCTTAAAAAATAGTGGAAAGCCTGACATGAGATTAACATCAGGGAGAACTAAAGGTAAGAATAATAATCCCAATGCAGCAGTTGTTGATCTTTAACTCATCTTTTTGCCTTTGTATTTAGGCTTTGCTGTGGCTGTAGGAGGGGGTCCAAGTGAGGACCTACTGACAGCTCCACATACTGATGTCCAATTTGAAGAAAGCCACTACAGCAAAGAAATTGCCCGTAGACTGCCAACGTTTAATCATTTCCAAATGGCAGTGACCTGGCTCTCGAACAATGGGGACAAGTAGCCTAAACCACCTGTGTTTAGTTTTTAAATCCCACATTCCCCCCCACAACCACATTCTACTTAATGCTTTCAGTCTCAGCTATCTGTCTCTTTCTGTCTCCATATGACTTTCATTCTGCTTCCCAAGCTTCCTTAAGGAAAGGCTTCGGTGAAATTCACTCTAGATACAAGTTCAGGACTTTTATGATCAGAAAAGGTCATTAAATCACCATATAAAAGGTCAAACTGGACAAAGAAGGTAATCCAGTTTCTTCTCTATTTATCCCAGTTGGCCATGTTCTTCTGAAGTCTAACTTCCAGAAAGGTTTTCCATTTTGCTAAAACGTTGTGTGATACGTAGTTGACTATTTCCCTTAAGAGCTAAGTCAACTATAACCCTTGATGCTAAAAAGAACAACAGCAAAAGCTGTACTTCACTTTCAATCAAAATTTGTTTGGCTTTAGCTTTGAGTTACTTTTTGAAATTTATTTTATGTCTCGCCACCACATTAAATTAGCGTACAGCTAATTTTATAAATGGGGGCCTGAAAGCAAGACTGGCTGCACAGGACAGGAAACCTTCCTGCAGAGATAATGCACTTACAGAATTGTTTTAATCTCTTTGAGGGATTACTTACATTAACTTGCTTAGGTTCCATTATATTTACCAAGAAAACACGGAATTGTTTGATGTTCACCATCTGAGTGGGGTTTTGGGGCTGTGACACTCAGTTAACATTTGGTTGCCACGCTAATGGCAGTGGTCATTTTGAAGCATGTGTCAGTGCCATAGCGGTGGTGTGAAGATGGGCACCCCCAGAGCCTGGAACTGGGTGCAGATGCTGTAGGCACCTACTACACAGATCAACACGAAGGGAGCCCAGCCTGCAGCAGAGACCTGAAGTGCTGATTATATTTCACTACCTTCACACATCCCATGTGTGGCTTTTTGATTCCCTATATAGTTTTGTTATGCTGGAAATGAGGGGAACCCCAAAAACACATCACCTACAGACTACTCCAGACCAAATGGCCAGTGGCCTTTTACCTACGGTTTTCAAGAGGTTGGATTTGAAGACCCATGTGATTCCTCCTCATCTTTGCTCCTGTGTAGAAAAAATTCAGACTATGCAAGATCCACTAAATCACTACCACAGAGCACCCCAAAAGAGGAGGATTGGTTTCAGTTCATCTATTTTAATAGATGCCACAGGAGATGACAAACTTCAGGAGGGAACTCACAGAGAAGTTAGCATGCATCAGCTATAGTAACTCTTTTTGCTTTTACTGTGAGAAAAGAGTGTGCAAAAAGTTATTTAAGAGTTGTTTGACCCCACTTCCCTGAGAAGTGAACTACCACTCATCTGAACATTTTAACTTGTTTATGAGGTTTTGGATGTTGCCATGTATAGGAAGATAAATAACACAGGAGAAAAAAAAAAAAGCCGTCTTTTAGCAGATAGTTCAGAGCACCTTCTGGGTTTTGCTGGCCTAGCAATTTTCTGCTTCCCCTTCTGCTTTATTCTTCTGTATGGAGAGGCTGATTTCACCCTTAGTACCTATTTTAGAAGTATGAATCAAATCATTAGGTCAATCCACTCCTGCGGACGTAAAGACCAAGACAGAAAAGCCTGCAAACAAAAGAATTGTTCTGGTGTGGATATATCGTCTGGAGACACATACTCAGCAAATGCATAGGATGTTTATCTTGGAAATGCATATACTGGAAACATTTGCATTAAAAAACCCCAACCAAACAAAAACAAAACACCAAGCCCACAACAGAATTATTCCAAAAGGGTAGAAAAACAGACTTTTCAGCACTGCATTCTTTTGAATCACCTAAAGGTTGTTCACAACACCTATGCTCTAGAGAAAGAAAATACAATTTGCAGTTGATTCACAACTACCTGCATTTTCCTTATGTTTTCCCCTAAAGGGTAGTGAAATCCTCTCTGATTGTCTTTTCAATCAAGTGTCTATCTTGGTCAATACAAAGAAAGTCTAAGCTCAGAGACCCCATTAACATAACTTCTCTTTTTTTTTAGATATGTACAACAGAGCCTTGTTGTTGCCTCCCTTCATATCTAATCCTGGTTTTGTTTTTTTTTTTCCCATTTGACCCCCCCCCCCTTTTTATTTGGCAGAGCAGTAACTCAACACAGACCTGGTTCCATTTTAACTGTTTCTGTCACTTTCCCTCAGAGTCTATGATTCTTCTAACAGGCCTTGTAGAAACCCAAGAATCCCTAGAGAAATAGGTAATTACCAAACAAATTCAAAACATTTTGTTTAGCAATGTGTTTGTGTATGATGGTTGCTATTACAGTTGCTATTCCTCTCAAAGAAAAATATTTATTATGAAGAATGAAAGCTCCACTGCAAGCTGAACAAATGAAAAGGCCCATTTTATGTTATTCTTAATAGACAGGGGCAAAAAGATTACTTTTCCATGTTCTTATTCCCATTTACTCTGTACATAATTATGAGTACTACTCAAATAGAAGATTATTATAGTCAAAATAAAACTTAAGTTACAGGAGTTCTGGTTTAAGCCTTGCTTTCTCATATAATTATATAGAATAGTTTGGGTTGAAAAGGACCTTTAAAGGGCATCTAGTTCTGCCTCCCTTGCAATGAGCAGGAACATCTTGAACTAGATCAGGTTGCCCAGAGCCCTGTCCAACCTGTCCTTAAATGTTTCCAGGGACGGGACATCTACCACCTCTCTGGGCAACCTGTGCCAGTGTTTCACCTCCCTGAGTGTAAAAATATCTTCCTTATAGCTAGCCTGAATTTACTCTCCTTTAGTTTAAAACCATTACCCCTTGTCCTATTGCAACAGGCCTTGCTAAAAGGTTTGTGCCCATCTTTCTTATTAGTACCCTTTAAACACTGAAAAGCTGCAATAAGGTCTCCCCAGAGCCTTCTCTTCTCCAGGCTGAACAACCCCAATTCTCTCAGCCTCTCTTCGCAGGGGAGGTGCTCCATCCCTCTGATCATCCTCGTAGCCCTCCTCTGGACCTGCTCCAACAGGAGCATGTCTTTCCTGTACTGATGACTCCAGAGCTGGACACAGGACTCCAGGTGGGGTCTCACCAGAACAGAGTAGAGGCGCAGAATCCCTTCCCTCAACCTGCTGGCCACACTTCTTTCAATGCAGCCCAGGATATGGTTGGTCTCCTGGGCTGCCAGCCCACATTGTCAGCTCATGTCCAGCTTTTCACCCACCAGTACCCCCCAAGTCCTTCCCCTCAAGGCTGCTCTCAATCCCTTCATCCCCCAGCCTGTACTGACATTAGGGATTGCCCTCACCCAGGTGCAGGACCCTACACTTGACCTTGTTGAACCTTATGAAGTTCTCATGGGTCCATTTCTCAAGCTTGTCTAGGTCCCTCTGGATGGCATTCTGTCCCTTCCTTAAAGTTTTAAAATATAAACTTGCATTTCATCTGTCCTGAAAATTTTCCTCTATTTGAGACATATCAATACACTTGACCTTGTTGAACCTTATGAAGTTCTCATGGGTCCATTTCTCAAGCTTGTCTAGGTCCCTCTGGATGGCATTCTGTCCCTTCCTTAAAGTTTTAAAATATAAACTTGCATTTCATCTGTCCTGAAAATTTTCCTCTATTTGAGACATATCAAGTTTAAATATAGTTACACAAAAAAAAAAAGATACTATCTAAAGAATATCTAATACACATATACCTTCAAAATTGTTAGGGAAAAAAGGCAATTATTTTGAACATTTAAGACTAACATTCTGAATGTATTGAGATAATTTTCTTTCTTCTCATCTTCAGACAATGCTCAAGTTATTTCTGGTTGCTTTTCAACTGGTTTAATTAATTATCCTCCCCTCTGCCTTATGTTGACAATGGCAGCCTTTCTAGTTAATCACATCTTTTAAGAAATCACTCCACAGTACTGACAAAGGCACTGGGCTAGAATCATAGTCAATATGATCACTTTGGTTCATAAATCTGTTTGAGCAGTCAGCTGAACGTTCGTGACGCACAGAGACTGTAAAATCTTTGTCTTGAATTCCCTCATATAAGGTGACAATGCCAGGAAGAGGGTTTGAGTCCTACATACAAACCTTTAAGAGGGCTTTGTGCACCTTGTTATCATATAATGCATCCATTTGTAACTTATTTGTAACTCATAACAAGACTGGATAGATGGATGGACAGATAACAGACAGGGGTTTCATGGCCAGCCTAAAATATAATTTGGGACTTCCCCACCTCCGCAGCCACAAGTAGGCCCCTGAAAACATGCACTTCTGCTTCATGTGGCACGGGTGCTGTTATGCAGTCTGTACCCATCAAGAAAAAAAAAACAACAAAAACAAACCCCAAACCAGTCTGGAACACAACAAGCTTCTCCAGCATGTACAAAGTGACAGGAGAAAGAATCAACCCAGAGAGATCGGAGCTGCTCCTGACTCTAAGCATCCCCAGATGTCACCAAGGACCAGGGCACAAGAGGGTTGTGCACCCAGAGGGGTTCATTGTTGCTGGGACAGCTGGGAAGCATCAGATGAACAGAAGAGTGAGCAAGCAGACAAGGAAGAGGAAGAGGAAGGACAGACTTTTCTCCACCATTCTGTCAGAGGCCATACAAGCAGGAAAAGCCTCCTCCGAGCACCAGGCTGCCAGGGCCACTGCAGGGCTGCCCTGCAAACTCAGCCCACACCAGCACAACAGGTTTTCTGGGTTTTTTTGTTTGTTTGTTTGTATTTTTTTGTTTGTTTTGTTTTTTTTTTTCTTCTCTCCTCTATCCTTTTTCCACTCTGCACAATAAGACGTTCTCCTGGCCACAGATCCAGCAAGAGCCAGCCCAGCCTCCCTGCTTTTGTTTTGGCCTGTGTGAGTATTGACCTCCTGTATCTCTAGGTCTTATGAGTTCGACCCTTTTCACGCAGAAATAGGTATGACAAAAATGTGGACATATACCTGCCACGGTGAAGGACGATGGAATGTAATTTGTTTTTGCAAGAACTATCAAGGTCACTCTAAGCACAGAAATACTATTCCAGCTCTGGTACAACCAGCATAGTAAATATAGACACGAGATAAACTAACTGTCTTGTTTCCCATTTGCCTGTGACCTCTATTACTGTTCTTTGTTCCTTTGCCTATAACCTCTGTAATTGTCTTTTTGGTCCTTTAGGTCAATATGATTATCAGTCTTAACACCGCCACTGCTCTCAGTTTTTTTTCAAATGAAACCTAATCTGGAAAGTCACAACCCTGTTCTGCTTGTGACTTACTAAAAAAATTGTGCCTTTGACTAATGCAGAATACTTTCTCTCAGGAATAGGTCCATATTCAAAGGATAGCTATTCAGTCTTATCAGTTTATTTTCCTTTTGTCACCATTTACACAAAATAATTTACCTACTGTGCTAGCTTTTTTTAAAAAAAAACATACCCCTGTTTTAATAAGAACTTATCAAAATACAAACTGCACACTGAAAACCAGCATCTGGAGGAGTCCTAGTCTTGAATAAGGTTACTTGGCATGAATTAAATACATATAATAACAATGTCAGTCTGTTAAAGGTTGAATTTATCTCCGTATTTAATGAGTAAGAAGATAGAATTTTTACAGAGTCCCATTGAGATATTGTTTGTGCTCTCTCAAGAAAGTAGAGGTGTATATTGGTCAACATTAGTAAAACAGTAGATCATTTTCCTTAAACCCATGATTTCTAAGTAAGGATTCAATCCATCCACAATCCAGTGGAATGACTGAAAAAATGCCAGTGACACCGATATTGACAATGCCACCCCAATGCAAATCCAAACATAATATGTAATTAGTATGTAAAGAAGAGCATGCTTTCTCCAGCCTCAACTCTTGCAATCTCCCATGCAAGTGACTTTATGGGTACATGTCTGACTATTACATGAAAGATGTATTTTGAGAGCCCCAGTCAAGCACATGACAAGTTTCAAAGGCAACAGCTTGAAACATTAAAACTTATCCCCAGCCTCTTTCCCCACCCACCTCCCCCCCAATCTTTTCTCTGCCTGTTGCAATTTTTAAGAAAATGTGTCAAATTAAAAAATAGTAAAGCTCAAATAAGCCTGTTCTCTTCAAATTTGATGCTTCACACCATGCCAGAGGTCTCATGAAATGAAAATGTCATCCATAATATGTGGCTGTTTGGCATCAGATTAGAGAGACCCATAATCCGTCAGTAACCTCTGCCTGTAAAGTCAAATTAGAAATTCTGTATTTATTACACATAAACACACTATGTTTCCAGTTTCTGCCTCCACAGGCACTGGGTAATTTATGGAGCCCATCCGTCAATAGCTATTTTATATTAGACTCCAGCTATACATACATAAATATTTTCAATAACACAGTCAGAGGGACAGCGATCAATATCTTTTTTCTCCCCCCTCCTCTACAGAAAGTGAAATAAAGTGTGGGAGAGGATAAGGAGAGGCTGCTTCCTCCGTGATGACAGGAAAAGCCCGGAGAAATCACCATATGCATAAAAAAAAGAGGCAAATATTTACTAGATAAAAGCCAGACAGAGGAGAAATTACTACCTAAAGGCTGCAGCTGGTTGTCTCTGCAGATTTAAAGGATCAGCTACGGAGACTGTAATTCTAAGAAAATCTCCTATTAATGGATAAAACTCAACTGCACGCTGTTCAGTGTGGTCTGGGCAGCGAGAAACAAAGTATTCCTTAAGGAGAAGAAAAAACTCTGGTTTCACTAATTGCAGGTTACTAAATGTGCTTCCCTGGCTGAAGTTGAACGCACCGGTGTGACACGTAGCCCCGTCCTGGCTCCCGTCACCAGTTCATTTCATAGGTCACCAACCCGCCACCAGATTGTAATGACTTCTGGCTATTTCTAACTGGGATTTAAATCAGTGACCTGAAGTAAAGACACTCATCCTATTACGAGCCTTCTGAGCCATGTAAAAGCCAGCGAAGCATTTTTTTTTTTTTTTTTTTTTAATTCTTCTTAAGCTTACTTCACACAGCTACAAATGCTCAGAGAAGAGCTGAGTTGGAGAAGACTCAGGCCCTAAATATTGATAGGAAGCCTCATTCCTCTTTTCTCTAGTGGAAACTCTAAAAACCTCTGGTTTGTATTATTCATTCACTAATCCACCGATGTATGTGATGTGCATATAAGAGCTGTTTCAGCAATTTATCAGCCTCAGTGATGGCTGAATATGCAGATTTAAATTCTAATACATATATCAGAAACACCTGGACACAGACATAAAAAAAATACTTACAATATTTCTTGTGGTGGTTTGTTTCATGTAGACATACTGTACTGAAAAGGTCAGTTTAAAAGCACTGAAAGGACTTCTGGGAAATTTCCTTTGCTCTTAAATCATCTACCATTACATCAGTAATGCAGCCCATGAGGTTTGCACTACTTTAAAAAATAAAATTAAAAAAAAAATAAAATTAATGTAACCTAATTTCTCCCATCTTCACTGAAAAACAGGAATTGAAAGTTGCAAACCAGAAAAAAAAAAGTTTCTGCTAATTCAGAATATGAATTGCAGGGAAATCAAAGCATTTAAGGAAAAAAAAAGCTCACAGTCAACTGTACATGAAATGTTCGAGTCATTATATTTAATCACATAAAATGAACAAATAGCTGTGAAAAACTGAAATTCCTGGAAATCATATCCACAGCTACCCATAATCAGAGGCTGCAGAGCAATTTTTAACTTACTGTTGCTGAGCTTCCAGCTACTGTATGATCACCAGATTACATTTTAACCTATTTTTGTTACAAAATACGTCGTTACATTGTTTGCTTCCTACATTCCTTTCTGAAAGTCACACAGACAACACCTTTTATACGCCCAG
This sequence comes from Calidris pugnax, assembly GCF_001431845.1. Taxonomy (NCBI): domain Eukaryota; kingdom Metazoa; phylum Chordata; class Aves; order Charadriiformes; family Scolopacidae; genus Calidris; species Calidris pugnax. The sequence continues at coordinate 23,190,840 of NW_015090830.1, read as the reverse complement.
CATAAATCAAGTTATAATCCTAATAAAGAATTCTAAGAAAAATAAAAATTCTGAAGTTGAAACTGGAGTGAAAAAGAGATACTTTCCTTGCTTTACCGTCAATGAAAGAATAACAGGTGTTCTTACATCGTAACATCGCAAAACACTCAAAAGTAAAAAAAATTAAAATATTCCTGGTTTAAACTAATAATAAAGATATCTGATGAGGAAAGCGTCCTTTGGAGTGACCACGGACAACATGGCTTTCCAGATACCATGAACAGGAGACTTTTACATCGTAAGACTAAACACCCAGCCAGATGAGAGATAGCAAGTAAGCTGTAGACAAAGTAGGTCCCCAGCCAGGCCCTCGCTGATCCCTGTGCACAAAACCTTATGTACACACATCCCAGGCAGTCACCAAACACAGAAATAATTTTGTATGAAGGGCCATGAAGGGCCATGAGATCTTAACGAGGCAGAGAAGCGGTTAGGCCTAACTGCAGCCCAAACAGCTCAAGCTTCTTAAATGAGCTCCAGATTCAGCAACACGACTACTGAGAGGGGACAAAGGAGTCGCATGAAGTGAGAGTGTGGTTAATTTGCCTCAGCCAATTTTTTGCCACTGTGAAAAGCTGCTGTTACCTTTAGGTGCCTAGAGGAGCGTCCCCGCTGGGAGACGCATGCTGAGGACAACAAAGGAGAGAAATGGGACTTACTGGCAAACATCTGCAACCCATCATGCCCCATCACTTTTGGCAGTCAAGACCGCTTATTCAAGACTTTCTGCATTAGAGAGGACTCACATGTGACTTTCTTCACTGTCCCCCCCATCACACAGTGCATATTGTGAAGCCTCTCCAGACCTTTGCAGAAGTAAGTCACCAGCTCAGCCAATCCAGTGGTCCCCAGTAAGGACCTGGCCCTCTGCTCATGCAGCGTATGGTCACCCCAATCCCACACAACACCTTCACATGTGGGCAGGAGAGATGACCTTGGGGCAGGAGGAACAGCAGTGGCTGGTGACAGCCTGCAGCTGATGCTGTAGGATCATCCCAGCCTGCAGGCTGGTCCCACCACTGCTACCTACCATCACGGTCTCCATTCACGTTAACTCTCTTTGTGGGCACAGAGAGCTGATCACCTGGCAGCAAGTATTTGTTATTGCAGGTTGTTAAAATGCTTCATTGTATTTTATTTCAAAAGGGAATGACTAGGATTGTGGGGTAATGAGATCGAGACCTGCTCCTATCTGGCAGAGACACCTACAACAGTGTCTTAAATTATGCAGTAGAAACTATTAAAAAGGAAGGAAAAAAAAAAAAGATAATAAGGATTTCCTTTCTTGAACACTCCTGGACTTCCTAGCTGTAGTTCATGTCACCCTCTTTCTACTGACTCACACAGCCCTAGCTGGAACTCTCAGGTGGCTTATACCACACCCTGCAAGTCCTCCAGGAGGCTCTTCTCAAATTATTCCTGAATTTTCCAGTCATTTGTGAAGAAAATAATCTCAGTTTTTACTGATTAAGTGCTACCTTTAAAATCAGAATGTGCACATATAAGCCAAGCCTATTGGACAAAGTAGCCAAACTCAGAAAGAAGAGAGTTATTTGAGAAGGGGAATACCTGAGTAGGAAAAGTTACTTCAGCTCCCACACAGGGCACATTACAAAGCAGATTTAAATCACTGATGCCTTTCTCACTTGGGCTCAGCACACTTTGTATCAAATTTCATAAACTATCACTTCAGGTGTTTTCATTAGAGAAACATGAAAGAACAAAAACCAACCAGAAACATCAGGGCATATCTTTTTACCATTTTAGGGTGCATTGTCGATGATAAAGTGAAGCTGGTTAATTAACATGTGAGCCAATCTCCATTTTCCCAACTCTGGCGTTGTTACTTAACTAATTTTGGGGTCTCGTGGTGCCTCAGCTGAAGTAAACAATAGAACAAATAGAGCAAAAAAGCCCTTCAGCTCTGCAGGAAGGACAAAGAGCTGGGATGAGAATGACTCCTTACTCCTCCTGAGCCTACACAACCTTCTTCAGGCAAAGATGCAGCACCGTGAGCGGGGGGTTAGGATATTTTTTATTCATAAATTATGCCATTTTGAACAGCTACCGTCAACTCAAACCCAGCTTGAAGCCAGCATAAGACGACAGAGCTAGAATACAGAAGTTTGTTGCCTCATGAGGCTTTTGTTGTCTTTCTGTCAGAGGCTGCCTTTGCTGAGGAATCCAAAAGGTTCATTTTGGGTGTGTGGATGTTTGAGAAATTTGTATTGTTTCACTTATTCAACAAGACGTCTATAATAGAGCCAAAAGTACTCTCTTTTCCTTCTTAATTAAGGGCAACATGATCTTGTTTATGTTCCATGATAAGCGATTTGAATAGTTCAAAACCCTTTATTTTGGGAATGCAGTTTCTAGGACGTACTTATATTCCAGTGAACTATGACAAGCAAAATTTATCACTGTTAGTAATTTCTGTGATACCATCAGAGGCAACACATTATCCAATTTAACACATTACTATAGAATAGTATTTCAATTTATCCTTTAATCTGAGTGGCCACCTTATTAAAAATATCCTTTGCGCAAAGGATCACATTAAATCTAATCCCTGACATGACATTCAGTAAAATGGACAAGGCCTAAAGCAACTTATATCCTCCTTCATTTCCTATATTATTACATATGGCAGGAAACCTTAGAGTACTGTTTATCAGCTGTTAATCAGAATTTGCCCTACAAGCAGGGCATTCTTAGAATTTTAAACATTTCCTATCTTCTGTTTGTGTTTATATTAAAGGAATTTACATTCCACATGTGCAGAAGATCTTATGAAATCCTATCCTTATGACTCATACGCATTGGGTACATTAATTTGTTGTGAAGAAATATTTGGGGCCAACTTTAACTGAAGAGATTGAGAGGAAAAGAAACACTATTAGCATGAGAGCTCTGAGGTGTTGCTCATAAAAGATATGCAGGGCTGGAGATAAATCAAGATCTTGAGCAAAAAGGCAAGAAATTCCCTAAGAGTAGCTATTTGAGGATCAGAAGAAAGGGATGTTTTGAAGTAAAGAGGACTACATTTATTCCTCTATGAAGTACAAAAGTAATGGATATTGCTGGAGGAAGGGAGGTAATTTTCCAGCTTCGTAAGGCACAATGGATCCAATAATGTAATGTCTTTATTAAAACAACCCCACGTACCTAAATTAAGAGATCCTTTTTTAAAAAATAACTAGTTTAAATTTGGTATTAAGGCCACCAAACAGAATCACCATTCTCAGATCTGAGAGGCTTAGTCACAGCTACGATACATCAAGACATTCTCATTAACATCATCTTTGTCACCATGTAAATACAAAGTGGAATTTTGTCTTGTTTTCTTGGGTTGTTTTCTATGTGTCTCTTTCTAAATTTGCATACTACTATGTATTTAAGATTGAAGGGTCAAGCATTACATGTCCCTGCCTTTACAGTGATAAGGCAATGCCAGATACTTGGAATCACAATGACAGAAATTCTAACACAAATATGAGAAATTAGTAGCTTGCTCTGCAAGTGCTGAATTAATAGATCCTTAATTTCAATTTACACATCTGACTTTGTTAAATGATTAGTACCTTTAAACCTGAGAAACTAATTATGAGCATGGATGGCCAGATAAGACTGAGATTAGATAGGACTTAATTAGTACTTAGTTACTCTTCCTGTGTTTGACTGTCACATCAAAATTTTAATGAAAAAAAATTAAAATCAGACTTACTTGAGCAGAAATCAAAAGGTAGAGTTAACAATCTTTTGCTAAAAACCAAAACAAAACACCAACGTACACTCCCTTCTCTCCCCTCCCCCCCAAAAAACCCCAAAGCCTGTCAATTTGTTACCTTCTTCATTCTTTAAACTACCTTGGCCAAGCAGAATAAGAGGACCAAGAGATTTTAGAAAGATCATTTTAGGGAAAGCTTCAAACAGCTTTTATTTAAGCTTGTCCATTTATAATTGCACATCTTACATGTTTTGGAATATAGTCAGGGCAATTTTGCTGTGTTTACTTTTATCACATACAGAGATGCATGTGCAACACTGAGGGTCACACAGTGTGTTTTCATTCAAAACTCCCTACAGCCACAGTAGCTTCACTACCTGAAGGAAGACTCAGAGGTGAAACAGTCTAAACTCACAAATAATCTTTTGTCATCAGGATGAAAGCTTAAAAAATTAAAAATGTCTTGATTATCTACTTGATTAAATCAGTATATTCAAGATATCCAGGTTAGCAAAGGAAGAATTACATCTTCCTCATTAACAGTCTTTTGGGTATGGATTAAAGACTCTGTAACTGCATTTAAATCTAAAAAAAAAGAAAATATCATAAAACTTTGCTGCATTTTTGCCAATTAATAAGTATAAATGCCTTCTTCAGTGTCAAAAATTAAATAAGTTATACTTCCCAGTACAGCAAATCATGGACCTTCTCCAGCCACCAGGTCTTCCAGGAGAGCATCAAGACACACAAAGCAAACAACAGGGATTAAAAGTGGAGAGGTCCATTTTTCCTGTTCAATTAGGCTCAACGTGTTATGAGACGCAGACATCTGTTTCTAAAACATTGGAAGACACAGCGACAGTTCAGCTCACCAACCACAGACCACGTGGGTAATCTAACAATCAGTTAGGACACACTCTGCAGAAGCACTTTGGCACTAACTCCATGATGGTGCAGGGATGGAAATAACTCACTTTGGTCAAAACCACTGTTGTAAGCTGTCTCCAGCTAGCTCTAAAGCAGGACACCTTGTCCTTGAGGTTCAGCACAGCTTGCGACTTCTCCTCTTTCCCACACTCTCCACTGACACCAGTTTGGATGGAAAAGCCATCATTGACCTCACAGGAGCTCCTGTTCTTGTTGGCTTCCACTTCCTCCTCCCTGGCCCAGACCTCAGCTTCACCAGAGTCCTTGGACTCTGAAAGAAGTCTGTGAAGTTTTAAGCAACATAACCCTACTTGTTTCAGTGACACAGGCAATCAATACCCCACTGAAATAACTGATCAAGTCCAAAGCCCATGGCAGATCTAGATGGTGCTTTTTAAAAGAAATACATTCTGACAAAACTATCTTTTATCTCTCCAGCATATTTTAACTAACACCCCCTCTCCCTCCAGATTTTATGTATTTTTAATGAAAGTCTAATTACTATCCAAACACAGTTTAAAGCAACGTGTAAGTAAAAATAAACATAATTTAGAAAGACAGAAAATATTTATTAATTATTGTTCTAGCATGATAAAAGTGTATAAATAAAGAATCTGTGTAAATACATGTTAAACTACTCAAATATATACAGACATAGTATGCAGACAATCCTTATGGTTAGCAAAAGGAAATACTGAGTAACAACAGCCAATGAGAATCAACCTTCATTTAGAAAAATACCTAGGAAGCACACATGCAAAACAAGATGAAAATCAATTATTTAAATCAAGGTTTCCAACTTGACAATTTAAATCATGATTAAAATTGTCAATTTAAATGACTTTGATCTAAATCAATCCCCTTGATGTGAAACCAGCCCATTTTGTTTGTCATCATTATTGTTCTCAGCACACCCTGATGAAAAAATGATTTGTAAATGTGCACATGTGGATATTTCTTTATAAATACACTTTGCTCTACACATTCATTCATTTATGACAGGAAGAGCATTAACTACACCTATGACACAATTCCATTTACCAAGAAATATTATTAAATGGGGATTTTGTTTCATAAGTGATAATATTTCCTATTCTTTCATAATGTTATCACTATTACGGGAAAATTTAGACTTAACTGAGTTTCAGGTCACCAACAGACCTGCCAGTCACAAGGAGTGCTTCAAAAGCTTTAAACCTGCCATTACAGCATCCAGCATTCTTCAGAGATGACTACAAAAGCTATATCTGATCTGTAAGGCCACTGATCACTGGTTTCTGTGTTGAGTGCCAGGGTCACCCAGAGCAGTGCAAGGACAACTCTCAAGCCCATTTATCATCTAGAGATGGCTATAGGCAAAGAGCTCTTTGGACTTACCTTTTTAACCTGCCTTCCTGAAGAATGTCATGCACGTCTCTTCATCTTACACCCATCCATAGCTTTTACAGAGGGAAGCTGAGGTTCTAGAGACACTACATTTCCATAGGCTTTGCAGAGGGAGATGCCCAGGAGAAAGGACAGGGGGCTGGGCCTCAGCTTAAATAAGCTCCTGAGGAGCAGGTGGGTGTCCCAGGTGTGGCTGGCCAGGGGAAATGGTGATGCACTCCAGGCTTTGCCAGCCAGGTTGCTGGCAGGGAGTAATGCACCAAGTAGACAGCAGAGAGTTCACCCAACGGCACTCTCCTGTCATACGGACATGACAGCACCAAGGACATGAGCTGCTGATCTATGATTAAGGGCAGCGACAGCTACATAACAACAGTAATAATGTAATAGAAGAGGAGACACTATGATTTCATTTCTATCTAAGCCTGGAACAATTTGTTAATGGAATTAGGAAGCTTTGTTTATGTAATTATCAGTGAGTACGTCAGCCAAGTCTAACTCAGAGTGTGTATCTTTCACTGTGATAATACGGTATTTTAGAACCACATGAAATACACCCTTTAGATAAGCTGAGCTGGAATTTATGACCTTCCATTTGCCACCAGCTCCAGAGGAGTACCATGCATTTTCAAGTTGAGATAGGGAAGAAAAGGACTCTGTTTATATGGCTTCATGTCTGAGTTCTTAAAAGCGAGGGGAGAGCTCAAGCAAAGAACATTCTCATGCTTTTTCTCCCCAAAATTGATCCAAGAGAACAAAACCAAAGATTCTTAAATTACGCATTTCTTCCTTTTTTTGAATGAGAATCTAAAAGTTTGTTCTTATGCTGTTTCATTACGCTGTTTTCTAGAAACATCATACATTTTTAATTTATTAATTTAAAAAACCCTCACACCTATTGAAACAATTACATTTCGGTATGTCTGCTTTCACAGATAGTTCATATTTCACAGTATGAGAAGCCAATCCAAAGGAAAGTAGCATAACAAGATTTTCCAAATCACATTGACTCTTGGACAAAGTTTGCAGGAAGACCAGGAATTAATTTGAATATGCCTGTTTCCAATCTCCTGTTTTATCCATTCTACCACTCATTTCTCTACAGCCAGAGCTAGAACAACATGTGTTCTTTCATTAGAAAACAATAACGTTGCTTTATTACTAGAGAAAGAAATTATTTTCTGGGACAACTGAATTTTTTACAGAAAATATGTCCCCCTCAGGAAATTAAGCCCTGAAGTTATGTACAATTAGAGCACATAAATACTTATACATAAACGAGACCTACCTCACATAGTGTTACATTTTTTTGCCTTTCTTGGTAGCCTGAGTAAATGACATCACACGAGGATGTCATACCTCAAGTGCCACATCTCTGAATCATACCAGTCCCTAGCATAAATTCAGCTGATTCTGGAGACATCTGCATTTGGTTTTATAGAAGTAAATCCAGACCCGGGTGTTTGAGTCTGGAGAAACGCCCAGATTCCCCTTCAAACTGCCATTCCCTTTGTCACTCGCCGGGTCCTGTGTGATGCACTGTCGCCAGCACACGAGTCACTTTGTGTCCCATCAATGTACCCTCATTAGTGACCTTCCCACTACGGCAGTAATTACAACTTCAGCAGTTCTGGAAAGATTTGAAGGTTTGCTTCACTGCCCCGAGAGGGGCTGCCCATGAGCTGGACGCGGTGGCAAACTCGAGGCAGGCTGCGGGGTCACTCTCTTGTGTTTTCTCTGACACATCAAGACTTGGCTTTAACCTGAGCACCCAGGTGCTGGGGAGCTGCGCTGGGACCACGCCGTCAGACCTCGTCTGGTCTCATTAGCAATCCCACTTGTTGCAAACAGTCAACCCGAGCAACAGCCTTTTAAATTATTGAGTCAGATACCAGCTGTTTTCTTGCAGCTTTCAGAAGTGCAGTCACAGTTTGTACCCAGCTTGGCGCTATTTTTGAGGCAGAAAATGTGCAGAGATGATACCCTCATTGGTGAGCCTTGGGCTAAGCTCAGTGTGATGATGTAGCATGGGTACATCTTGGATACGTCTTAAATTAGATTTCTTTTAATTCTACTGCCATGCCATTAGGCAATGAGCCTCTTGCAAGGGAAGGAGATGAACGCTGGCACAGAGAAAAAGGGGGTCTGAGAAGTAGGAAAGACATAATCTTCTGGGTCCACTGAACAGAAATTTACATCTCTAACATAATATTAACAAAACTCTTCCTGAAGAAGGTCAGGAAGACACCCAGGAAGATGCAAGATCAGAGAAAGGAACGTAAACTGGAGACTGGGGCAGGGGAGGAGGAGCCCGGGAGGAAACCAGGTGAATTACTGAGAGAGCAAAAAAGGAAAGATAAGAAAGACCAATCAGTATAATATGCATTTTATCTAGCATTTTGGTGGCATAACAGTGCCAAACGGGACTCAAAGCCCACAGCTCCCCTGCCTATCTGAGTTTCTACTTCTACCTAATTCCCATCATTCCGAAAGACCCCCGTGACCTCCTTACCACCAACCTGCCAGCCTTGCTCCTCTAAGAGGAGCTATTGGAGCATGGGGATGCTCTTCTGCCACAGCAGAGGAGAATTAAACTTCGTTTGCAAAAAACATGGAGTTAGTAAAGGGGCGGAAAGGTTGTTAGCAAAAAAAGGCATAGAAAGTGACTCAGAATAGTATAATCTAGCCAAAGATGTATTAGGAGCTGTTGCTTAGGCATGCCTATGGGTTATGCATAAATCATATTCCAGGGGATTTAATTCTGTTGGTGGTCTATAAGTTGGTTATTGCAAATTCAGCAAATGCTACTCCTTGCCTTGAGGTGCTTAGGTACAACGCAGGAAACAGAGCAGGCACTGACTGGCTAATGGCTGAGTCTTGAGGAAGTCCCTTACCTTTTGTGCCATCTTGAAGAAAATGACATTTATTTTCCTCGTGTTGGTGGCAAAATTCATAGCTGATGTTTGGAGCTCATTCAAGGACCCTGGAGAGGAGAAGCTGAAACAGCAGGAGGCAGATAATGATTTTTGAGCTCTGGCATACCAAGATGATCCCAACATGTGTAGACCCAGAAGGTTCACATTGTAATACCTTGTTAATGTCTTTGGAGCTTTACAGAGACCTTTATGGAGTTATCCTACGTGAAAAGTTAACCCTAATATATACATTCAAACCCTAGATCCAACATGAAGAATAAAGAGCCCTTGAGAGGGGGGTTGGGATCTAGCCTGCTACTTTTCCCACTTTCCTCTGGGAGCAGATGTGGCAGAGGAGGGGGCTGGCCAGCATGAAGGTTCTACATTCATATGGCTGCTACCACATCATGAACCATGTAACTGTGTGTCACAACAGCCAACGGGGAGGCTGGGGAGGTCTCTAGCCCAGCACTTTCCTTTCTCCTCCGTCAGGCTGTTTCTGCTGGAAGTTTAACACGGGAGCAGGGAGATTGCAAAGGTGTTTAGCATCCCTGACTCCCAGGGAACCCTACTTTTGCTTTGGAGAAGAAAGAAAAATGCAATACGGTCTATGCATGCAGTCACATCACACACTGCTGCACGAGAAAGGGAAGGAAATGAGATGATACACAGGGGAGGCAGAGCTGATTACTGAAAATTATATATACACTCTTGAGGTGAACAGTCTTCATCTAATTTGCAGGTAAATTAATGATTTACAAAGAAGCATGGTTATTAAAAATAAATTTTAGCAACAGACATATGCAGCCTATTATGGCGATTTTTTTCCATTTAAATCTTCTAGTTCAATTCTATTCTGTATCTCAGTGCACTATGAGATGAACTGATGGAGAAATTCAAAGAGCGATAAAAAAAAGAAGTGGCTTAGCAAAAGATGAAGAAGAGAAAAATTTGTCACAGTATAAGGACAGACAAAATTATCTATACCATAGTTAAAATAGAAACTTCATTTTTTTCACTGGGCACACAAACAAATTCACTCTGCATGACCACAAGATGTTGTGGAGGCCACAAGCAAGAAGGAGCTGCCGTGGAGGATAGAATAAATTAACCTGGAGCAGGATTGACTGGTAACAATGACCATGTGTGGCCATAGAAGTCTCTAAAAACGCTGATTACCAGAGGCCAGGTGAAGACAGAGCAGGGGAGGAGCAATTTTACTTTGCCTTGTTTGATAGAACACAGCTGTGGCTTCCAGGAGAAGAGCTGGGGGCTCTCACAGCAGCTGGGGCAGCAGGAACAAACAAGCTACAGCCACCTCGCCTCGGAGATTTCAGGATGCTGTGGAAATGCACCTCTTTGTAGGCACTCACCGCTCTGGCCCGCCTCCAGGAGAGGATCCGGTGTTAGGCAAACCTATGGTCAGACACCAGTTGTGATTCCATAAATCTATTTTTTCCTTTTAACACAGATCTCCAATTAAAAAGCTTTGCAATAGATTTGCCAGCTTTCACGTTTGCTAACAGGCTACTACTTTTCCTTCCAACAGAATTATAGTAGAAATACAGTCTATAAAAAAGAGAAGAAAGCAAAAGGAGTACCTTTGGTGATATATCCTTGTGTGGTTTTAGTTCTGGTGATATATCCTTGTGTGGTTTTAGTTCTGGGTACTTCCTCTAGTGAGAGACTCGCCTTGCTCCACATTTGCAGGCAGCAGGGAATGTATGAGTATTTCTCTTTTATATATATATATGCATAGATGTAATGTTGCTTGAATATATATATATTTTTTAGCCTGACTTCCACTTATCTCTCCAGAGGCAACAATCTGTGTCACCAAAGAGTCCCCAGAGAAACAATCCATTTGGCAACACTGGACTTTATTATAATTGAGAACAAAAACAACGTATGCAGGAAACCATAAAACCCCTCGAGTTAACTGTAGCCAACGGCAAACAAGCCTGGAGCAGCAGCCGTGACCTGGGCTCGGGCAGGGCCACAGTCCAAGCCTGCAAACGGCTGCAGTTTGATGTTGACACCTGTCCCATCACCGCCCTTGCCTTTTCCTTCCTTGATTTTCACCTGTGCTCAGTCTCAAAAGCAAATTTATTAATAACCACACCACCTGGGCACAGCAACATGCTCAAGCTGGGAAGGTTTGGGTGCACATCTCCACCGGGGTGCCTGCCTGCCTCCAGTGGGGATGCCCCAGCACCCAGGTGACAAGTCCTGGTGATACACCAAGGCCACAGGCAGAGACATATTTGTCAGTGTCCCACACAACACCCTTGTCTCTAAATTGGAGAGACGTGGATTTGACAGATGGACCACCCAGTGGATAAGGAAATGGCTGCATGGCCACACTCAAAAGAGTTGTGGTCAGCAGCTCAAGGTCCAAGTGGAGATCAGGGATGGGTGGAGTTCCTGAGGGAACCAACGCTCTTTAACATCTTTGTTGGCGACAGGGACAGTGGGATTGAGTGAACCCTCAGCAAGTTTACTTATGACACCAAGCTGTGTGGTGCAGCCAACAGGCTGGAGGGAAGGGATGCCATCCAGAGGGGAGCTGGATAGGCTTGAGAGTTCGGCCTCTGCAAACTTCATGAAGTTCAACAAGGACTAGTGGAAGGTCCTGCACATGGGCCAGAGGGGAGCTGGATAGGCTTGAGAGTTCAGCCTCTGCAAACTTCATGAAATTCAACAAGGACTAGTGTAATCAGGCAATCCCAGGCACAAATACAGGCTGAGCAGAGAATGGCTTGAGAGCAGCCCTGAGGAGAAGGACTTGGGGGTGCTGGTTGATGATAAACTCAACGTTACCCAGAAACGTGCGAGCACAGCCCAGAAGGCCAACCACATCCCAGGCTGCATCAAAAAACGTGTGGCCAGCAGGTCAAGGGAGGTGAACCTGCCCCTCTACTCCGCTCTCATGAGACCTCACCTGGTCCTGTGAGGTCCTCACAGGTCCTCAACCTGCATCCAGCTCTAGGGTTACCAACATAAGAAGGACACGGACCTGTTGGAGCGTTCAGCTTGTATCTGTTCAGCCTGGAGAAGGACATAAGAAGGACATGGACCTGTTGGAGTGGTCAGCTTGTATCTGTTCAGCCTGGAGAAGAGAAAGCTTCAGGGAGACCTTATAGCAGCCTTCCTGTACCTAAAGGGGGCCTACAGAAAAAACAGGGAGGGCTCTTTATCAGGGAATGTAGCAATAGCATGAGGGGTGATGGTCTTAAACTGAAAGAGGGGAGATTTAGAGTAGATATTAGAAATTTTTTACCGAGGTTGCCAAGGCACTGGCCCAGGTTGCCCAGAGAAGCTGTGGCTGCCCCATCCCTGAAGGGGTTCAAGGCCAGGCTGGATGGGGCTTTGAGCAACCTGGTCTGGTGGGAGGTGTCCCCAGCCATGGTGGAGAGTTGGAACAGGATGATCTTTTAAGATCTCTTCCAAGCCAAATAATTGATTCTATGACTCTATGATCTGATTTGCAAATAGCCTAGGAAAGGCAGGGCGGTGTATGCAAAGAGGCTCACCAGGAAACCTCCCAGGCACTGGGTGGCTGGAGCTGCTGATGGGGGATTTTTTTTTGCATGGCAAATACAACACAGGAATTCACGGGGATAAGGCAGGGCAAACATTAACCTCCTGTGCCGGTGGCTTTGCCAAAGCAGCCGGTAAAAACGGCCTCTTTTCGTTTGCTGCTCCTTTTTTCATGGAAAAGAGTGGATGGCTGGAAGCCAGCTGGAAATTAAGGGCTAAGTGAAACCATTATGGCCGTGGGATGCTTTAATGGGTTTTACAAAACACCAGTCAAGGTAGGATGCATATTCGTGGGCGGGGGGGGGGAACACGGACGGTGAGGTACAGGGGAGTTTGAGTTCAAAACCCAAGGGGGGGTCACTGCCCTTGGCCCCGGATGGGGCAGTAGGAATGATGACAAGAGCAGCCCGGTGTTAGGGTTCAGTTCCAGCTGATTTTATTTCCTTCCCGAAGAAAAAAAACAAAACAAAAAAAACCAAACAAACAAATAAACAAAACAAAAAAAATAAAAAGAGAAAAGCGAGGTTATTTACAGAAGGTATATCAACAATCTGACAGGCAGTGAACTTGACATGGTTAGCTGGCATGATTTTTTTTTTTTCTTTTTTTCTCTTCTCTTCTTTCCCAACGTTGCGTCGTGGGTGATCGTTAAGACCAAAAAAAAAAAAAAAAAAATTCAAAAAAAAAAAAAAAGGAAAAAAAAAGAAAAAACCCCACACTGAAATAAAGGCAAAAAATCGGAGGGGGGCTGGCGGCGAGGGATGCTGTCACTTTAAGATGCCTGCAGATTGGAGTGTAAACATGGACAAAATAGGGGCTGATTCGTGGGTGTGTGAGAGTGGGTGAGTGAGCGTGAGCGCGCACACGCGTGTGAGATACTAACCAGCGGCCCTGTTGTTAAAAATCAGGAAATCCAAACAGCGATTTACACCGATTTACACCCCCTTTATATATTTTTTACAAAAATACACTGAGAAAATAATCAAACGTTTTAATCTCTCTTCTCTTTTTGTTTTTTTTTTTTTTTTTTTTTAAA
>NW_015090830.1:23174300-23177196 GCF_001431845.1 Calidris pugnax | reverse complement strand
TTAGAAACAAACCCACTTTGTAACTCATGATGTTTTCCCTAAGTAAATTATTGCTAATTTGATATAATAGGAAACACAGATCGTTAAAACCAAAAAAAAAAAAAAAAAAAATTCTACACAGCATATTGCACAGGATGGATGACCAAAATAAGAACAAAAAAAAAAAAAAGAACAAAAAAAGTTAAACCCTTAACGGAACCACCTCATTAGGCAGACGTCCTAGTGCCTGTCATGTTATATTAACATACATAAACACACAATCTTCTTTTTTTTTTGCTTATTATAATACAGACTTAAATGTACAAAGATGTTTTCACTTTCTTCATCTTAAACACAACAGCTATAAACCTGAATACATATGCTATCATCATGCCATAAGAGACTAAAACAATTATATTTAGCGACAAGTAGAAAGGATTAAATAGTCAAATACAAGAATGAAAAAACGCAGTACATAGTGTCGCGAACTCAAACCGGCATTTCGATAGATCCAGTGGTTTAAACGGCACCTTTTTTTTTTTTTTTTTTTTTTTTTTTTGCTTCTAAAAAAAAAGTGCAAAAGATGTGGTTTACAAGTTAAAGGTACAGGATCCCTTCTGTGTCAATGCACCAGTTGCTTTACTTCATTTCGGGATAGCTTTCTGCCCAAAACGGTAGCATACAGTGTTTTTTTTTTTTTTTAAAAGTGTCAAAAGTCTACATTTAAATATAAAAAATTAAAAGTTAAAACTCTAGCCCTTCAGTGAAGGAGACATAAAAATGGTGCGGGTAACAACGAGAACTACCAAAAAAGGACAAAGAAATACAAGTCAAAAATGTTTGGCCAGTATAAATACGTCCACTTATAAAATGGCATCCGATTACATTTACAAGGAAAAAAAAAAAAAAAACAACAATACGAGGATGGAGCATCGGTGAGAAAAAACAGTCTTTTCATTTACAGCTCTAAGGAACAAACACATACATACTCTGAGAAAAAATTTGGTCCTGAATTTTCTTTTTTAAAGTCCAGCACAGATTTGAGTTGCGTTTGAATCCTTTAAAGAGTTAAGAATGAAAAAAAGCTGGTGATATTTTTGTAGGAATCAAACATAGCGCCATCTATCTGCTTTTATATTATCCTAACACTATTTTTTTTAAACTGTTCAACAGTCTTACAGAAATCTTAAAAAGATAGACAGGATAACATGCTATATTAAACCCCACCAGTGAAATAATCCAACACCATCACGATTCTGAGCAAGAAGAAAAAAACTACTTTTTTTTTTTTTTTGAATTTTCAGGTTTGTTTTTTTTTTTGCAAAAGCCGTCGCCCTCCGTTTCCCCTGTACCACATCATGACAGAAAACTGTTCCCATTCGGTCTCTGTTTCAAAAAGAAGTTTTCAGTGTTCTTGAAGTTTCGGCCGTATTTTTCTCTCTACATATGACATAAGGTGACTGAGAAAAGCGCTGCCGCCACCTCATCCGTACGTGCAAATCCGTTTCAGTTTATTATTATCTTTCCCCCACCACCACCGTTATTTCCAAGACAGCTCTCAAGTGTAAGTCTGGCTCTTCTCCGCTTTAACTAGGATCTCAGTCCAGCTCCATCCGCTTCCTCCTCCTCCTCCTCATCATCATCGTCGCCTCCTCTCACCGCATGAGAAACCGGGACAGGATTTCTCCCCCCAAAACGTGAACCTTGCAAGGGTGGATTTTTTTTTTTTCTCCTCCTCCTCTTTTTTTTTTTTCTTTTTTTCCAAGCAGTTCTGGTCGCTCTTTCACTCGAAAGCGCGAACGCTCAAGACATCCAGTGTGCGCTCAGCACAGCGCACCGCTCCCCCTCCTCTTTATGCGTATCAAGTGGGCAATAACAAAGAACCCAGAGGTGTGTGTGGTTCCCCCCGCCCCCCAGCCCCCCCTTTCCCCTTTCCTCTGTCTCTCTTTTCAGGAAACAAAAAGGAAAAGAGACAAAAAAAGAGAAAAAGCCGGCGTTTCGCTCCCCCTCAGTCTCTGAAAAAGCAACGTCGGGCTCGTCCCTCGGAGGGGGGGTGGGGGGTGTGTGTGCGGGTCCGTCTCCAGCCGGAGGGAGAAGGGGGGACTGGTGGCCCTTTAACGAGGAGGGGGCGATCCCGCTCTCCCCGAGCACGAGAAGTAGTTTCACCAGCCCCTTCTCAAGAAAAAAAAAATATATAAAAATTTAAAAAAATGATTAAAAAAAAAAGAGATAGAAACCAAAGCGCCCCGGCGGGGCGGGCGAGTCCTGCCGACAACGCGCGTCGGTGCCTCCTCCAGCAGCGCCCGGCTCTCGCCTCAGTAAGTGAAGACCAGGTTGGAGATGCTGGACTCCAGCCAGTCCCCCGAGATCATCTCACTTACCTCCGGCGTGCAGTAGTCCGGGAACTCAAAGTGCGAGCCCGAGCCGGGCTCGAAGTTAAAATCCAGGTCCCGGTCGAGAACCGAGGAGCTGAAGCTACCCAGGGACATGCTCTCAAAGCCCGGGCTGGGGTTCAGGTCCAAGAGGTCGTCCTCAAACTCGTCGTCCGACGAAGAGGAGCCGGAGGAGGAAGAAGAGGAGGAGGAGTGGGAGGACGCGGAGGAGGAATGCGCCGTCGAGGGGGCCGGGGAGGAGGCGCGCAGGCTGGTGTAGCTGCGGTGATCCGAGGGCGAGCCCGAACCGGAGGGCGAGGGGCAGGCGGCCCCGCCGCAGTCCCCGTCGGGCCGACCCGTCCCGCCGGCCCCCTCCTCGTAAAGGCTCAAGGGGTCGCCGGCCTCCGCCGAGCTGCTCAGCGTAGGGCTACCGGGCACGGCGCCGCTGGGGGAGGCGGAGGCGGCCGCCGCCTGCCCGCTCCCGAAGACGTAAACCCGCTTCAGCTTCTTCTCGGCCAGCGGTTTACCGGATCCCGGGGGGGTCC
>NW_015090830.1:23173430-23174290 GCF_001431845.1 Calidris pugnax | reverse complement strand
TTGGCGGAGGCCGTCGGGCCACCGGGGCCGCCGCCCGCGCTACCCCCGCCGGCGCCGCCCCCGCCGCCCTTGTCCGCCTTGTCGCCTCCGGGTTTGGAAGAGCTGTTGCCCGATTTCACCTTCTTCCTGGGCCGGTACTTGTAGTCGGGGGAAAAAAAAATATATAAAAATTTTAAAAAATGATTAAAAAAAAAAGAGATAGAAACCAAAGCGCCCCGGCGGGGCGGGCGAGTCCTGCCGACAACGCGCGTCGGTGCCTCCTCCAGCAGCGCCCGGCTCTCGCCTCAGTAAGTGATCCCGCTCTCCCCGAGCACGAGAAGTAGTTTCACCAGCCCCTTCTCAAGAAAAAAAAATATATAAAAATTTTCGGGGGACTGCTCCATGATCTTCCTCCTCTCGATCTGCGACCACACCATGAAGGCGTTCATGGGCCGCTTGATGTGCCCGCTGGGCGTCTTGCACCAGCTGGGGTCGTCGGCTTTGCCCCCCGTGGAGGCGGTGGAGCCCGGCGTGGGGGAAGAAGCGATGCCCAGCTCGATGCCGGCCCCGGAGTCGGAGGTCTCGGCGGCCAGCAGCGCCTCCGTGTTCTCCGCCGTGTTGGTTTGCTGCACCATCGCGGCGGCGGCGACGGCGGAGGGGGGCTCGCCGGGGCTGGACGCCGCTCCGGCGCGGGGCACGGCACGCAACTTCTTCTCACAACGGCACCGACGAAGAGGAGCCGGAGGAGGAAGAAGAGGAGGAGGAGTGGGAGGACGCGGAGGAGGAATGCGCCGTCGAGGGGGCCGGGGAGGAGGCGCGCAGGCTGGTGTAGCTGCGGTGATCCGAGGGCGAGCCCGAACCGGAGGGCGAGGGGCAGGCGG
>NW_015090830.1:23171963-23173408 GCF_001431845.1 Calidris pugnax | reverse complement strand
AGGGGATCTTGTCGCTGTCCTTGAGCAGCTTCCAGCGCTTGCCCAAGCGCTTGGAGATCTCGGCGTTGTGCATGTCGGGGGACTGCTCCATGATCTTCCTCCTCTCGATCTGCGACCACACCATGAAGGCGTTCATGGGCCGCTTGATGTGCCCGCTGGGCGTCTTGCACCAGCTGGGGTCGTCGGCTTTGCCCCCCGTGGAGGCGGTGGAGCCCGGCGTGGGGGAAGAAGCGATGCCCAGCTCGATGCCGGCCCCGGAGTCGGAGGTCTCGGCGGCCAGCAGCGCCTCCGTGTTCTCCGCCGTGTTGGTTTGCTGCACCATCGCGGCGGCGGCGACGGCGGAGGGGGGCTCGCCGGGGCTGGACGCCGCTCCGGCGCGGGGCACGGCACGCAACTTCTTCTCACAACGGCACCGGGGCGGCGCAGCCCCCCGCGGCCGCGCCCCCGCTGCTCCCCGCACCACTTGTACTTCCACACCGGCGCCCGGTCCCCGGCGGCGCGGTCCTCTCCCCCTCGAGGTGGCGGCGGCGGCGGGGCCGCCCGCGGTCAGACAAGAGTTTCTGCAAAAGCACCGTCCAAGTTTGCTCTTTTTTTTTTTTTTTAATAATTTCTTAGGTTTTTCTAGAAAAGCTATATTTCATCGCTTTCAATTATAGGAGACTTGTGTTTTGTCTCTGACTAATGGATATCTCTTGAATATAGATTTCTCAGACTGGGCCCCGGGAGAAGAGACCTCTCCTTTTTTTTATTTCGTATTTTATTCTCTAGTGCCTTGTTAAGCTAGGTGGTTCTTTTTTTTTTTTTTACATTAGATAAAAATGCCTATAAAGCCTTCACCCCTCCTTTTTTTTTTTTTTTTTTTTTTTTTTTTTTTTTTTGGAGGGGGGGTGTGTCGGTCTGCTTTTTTTTTTTGGTTTTTCTCCTCACCACCTGGGGTGTCCCCCCCCTCCCCGATGCAGCCGGTCCAGAGTTCACAAGCGCTTCCCCCGCCGGCGTTTCAAGGCGAACAGCAGGGAGCCGGTGGCCGAAAAGTCTCTCTCAAGCGCCGGGCAGGGCCGGGGGGAGGGGGGCGGCGGCGGCTGCGGCGCGCCCCCGAAGCCCGGGTTAAACCCCCGGCTCCAGGACTCGTGGTGGCGGCGGCGGCGGGGTCGGAGTTTGTGCAGGTAGGATTTTTGGTAGATGCGAGGTTACTGAGCGAAAAAAACAAACAAAACACCCTCAGGAAAACAAGAAATAAAAAGGAAAAAATAGATTTTTTTTAAAAAAAATCGCCGAAAATGAGGAAAAAGAAGAAAAAAAGCGCTCGTGCATGAACGTGTACGGTCCCCGGCAGGAAGCGCGGCGAGCCGGGCGCTCAGCACCGTCCTCCCTTCTCCTCCGCCGCCGGTGCTGCCGCTGCTCCGCGCCCGCGGAGGAGCCCCCGCCGCCGCCGCCCCGCGCGCGCG
>NW_015090830.1:23169295-23171273 GCF_001431845.1 Calidris pugnax | reverse complement strand
TCCCCCCCCTCTCCCCGCCCCCGCACTCCGCCTTCCTCCCAGTCCCGGGGCGGAGGATGCGGGTCGGGGATCGCTGCTTCACCTCCTTCCTCCCCGCACCCCCCCGCAGCCAGCAATAGCGGAGGGAAACAGGGCTCTGTGTGTGTGTGTGTTAAGGGGAGCACCCCTCGCAGCCTTATCAAAAAAAGCCCCCCCAAAAAAAACCCAATTCTCAGGTAAAGGGGGATGGTGAAGGCCATAAATAAATTAAAAAAAAAAAAAAAAGGGTCAAAATATTCCCCAAAATATCCCTCACTTCACTCATCAGGCCAGGGACCAAAAAGGCTGTGAAAATCTGTGTTCCACACACCAGCAGTTAAAAAGCACCTTTTAAAATCAGAAAATAGTAATAATTTAAAAAAAAAAGGTTGGGGACCACTGAAAGGTCTAAGAAAGCAGCCTAAAAATAAGTTACATGTTTTCGCAAGGAAATTTATGGTGAGAGCCTTTAGAGGGGCTTCTGGCTGGTTTGGAAACACGCTCTGGATGTTAAGATCCCACCTTGGGCTCCAGCTATCACCCTCTCTGGAAATCCTGCATCCCTGACACCTCCCTTGGGCAGGTCAGGGGAGTCACTTTAGGGAGATACCACCTAAAAATGATGGCTTCCCTTTGGGAAAATAAGACATTGTTTCCTCTTTTGGCCCCGGGTTTAAGCGCTGGATAAAACGTTGCTTTCTGCCAGGTTGAGGACACCGGGTGACATCAGCAGAGCTTTTCACCTTTAAGTTTTATGGGTAGTAAAACCAGGCTATGTTTTTTACACCCTCCTGCAGCCCCAAAGCTGACATTAAATCTGTTCCACCATATACCACCATATATCCCACCATACACCCTATAAATGTGGAGGCTCGTGGTGGTTTTGGTGTCAGGAGTAAGCACCAGGGCTTTATTTACACTCCTGGTGTTCACAGGCAGCAGTGGGTAAAAAAAAAACCCACTTTTTGGGAGCAGCCAGTAGCTTCCAGCTGCTTCACCTCTTCACACAGCATCCAGAAAAATTTCAACCCCCAACTAATCATATTTTACCTATAAATATCATTTTTTTTGTTTTTAAACTGCAGAATCAAGTGGAATATTCCCATGTTTCTACACGCAGGCCAAAGCAGGACGAATAAAAAGCCAGCTGAAGGGCAGAAGCACTGAAAGAAAAAGCTTTAGAGGAAAAAAAAAAAAAACAAACAACTTTTTGCTCAGTTGTGTTGTGGTGTCCTGACTGCCATGAGCAAAAAATTATCTCCAGGTGAGTGAAGTGTTTTCTTGGTGAAAGCAGCCACTCAATTTAACCTTGGTTCCTTGAAAGTGGGGTGGACAGGAGGGTATCATTTCCTGGATGAACTCTTTACAAAAGTGCAATTTAGAACTGCTTAATAAATCAATTGTAAGAATACGACGTGAAACGCCATAAAAAGCACTTTATTACAATTTCTTGGCTCTTCCCTTGAAGTTAATTGCTTCCACCCCTAAATCCTCCAACGCTGGGGCTGAAAGCACCTTCTAATTCCACCTTCCCCAAATTTTTAAGCCTGGGCGCAAAGCCTGAGCGTCCAGCTCCCGTCGAAAAATGCGGGTTTCGGGGGCACTGGCCACTCTCCACGTTTTTCAACTTAGAATGTAAGTTTCCAGGGTGGTTTTTTTTTGTTGTTTCCTGCAGGTTTTGTGGGGCCGGGGACACGGGAAGGGACGCGAGGTGGCAGCGCTGAGCCTCTGCTGCCAGACGTGGGATAAACGCGGAGCAACCCAGCCCGGGATATTTTATTTTTATTTTTATTTTATTTTATTTTATTTTATTTTATTTTATTTTATTTTATTTTATTTTCAAATGAGACAGTTAAATGCTTCCTCTGCTCTTCCTGGACAGTTTATTGAATTCTGCATGTTCTTGCTGTATGTGGGGATGGCTGTGGGTGTGGTTTGTATCTCCACCAGAGCTTAAGCT
>NW_015090830.1:23044139-23169137 GCF_001431845.1 Calidris pugnax | reverse complement strand
CCCCCCTTCCTCCCCCTCCTCTTCCCCTTCCCCGAGGGCGCGCAGTCCCGAAGCGCGGCCGCGGAACTCCCGCAGCTTCGCCAGCCGCCTCCTGCGCCGGCCGGTGGAGGCGGCTCCCTCCCCCGGCACCGCTGGTGCGGGTTAATTAACAGGCGCGTTAATTCCACGCGGTTACCCGCGCAGGTGCCTCCCCCCCCACCTCCCCACACACACACCGCGCTGTGCGGAGAGCGCAACCCCACCGCCCTTGCCCAGCGCATCTCCCACCCCCAGCGCATCTCCCACCCGCCTCCGCGCCCGCGCAGCTCGGGACTCTCCGCGCACGGCGAAAAAACACGGGTGGGCACAACCCTCTTCCCGCCGCCCAACCCACGGGGCGCCACCGGGCGCGTCCAGCCCGCGCAAAGTTAAGGACACAGTCCCCCCACACACACCCCGCGTTGTAGGGGATGCGGGGGCGCGGAGCCGCTGCCTCCCGCGGCGGAGGGCGCTCCGCGGCCGCGCAGCTCAGGCGGTGGGGAGGGGCCTGGCAGCTCTGGGACTCTCCACGCCCCCCCTCCCCCCCCCCCCGCGGAAACTCCGCGTGGGGCGTGCTGTCCCGCAGGGCAGCAGCAGGTCCCCCACCCGGGCGCATCCTGAGTGGGGCAGTGAGGGACCCGAGAGGAAATGTTGCAGCTAATTAAGGAGATTGGTGGGACATCTTGCTTCCCATCACTCGGGGATCCACACGGCGGGGAAGGGCAGCATCTTATTTTCCTTAAAAAAACCAAACCAAACCAAAAAACCCCACCTGTATGACCTCGGAGTGTATTTCTGTCTGCCACCAAAATTCACCTATATTTGGCCTCGACATTCTGTGCCGCGTGTCAAACAGGTGTTATCAGGGTGATCTTGAGTTGCAAAGGAGAAGACCACAGCAGGGGTGCACTGCTCAAGGACCCCTGCCCCACCATCGTTCTGTCCCCCGTTTTGATCCGTGGAAAATGTGAAGGGGAGAAAAAGTCCTGGGTTTTAAAATAACATGATGATGATGATGATGATGATGACAGTGGATTTTGATGGTCAAAGCAGAGTGTGCTGAAGGACCAGAGACAGGAGAGTGGGCCCTCCTCCTTTGTCCTGTTTGCAAGAAGAATCATAGAATGGATCAGGTTGGAAAGGACCTCAAAGATCATCAAGTTCTGACCCCTCTGCCATGGGCAAGGACACCTCCCACTAGAGCAGGTTGCTCAAAGCCCCATCCAGCCTGGCCTTGAACACTTCCAGGGATGGGGCAGCCACAGCTTCCCTGGGCAACCTGTTCCAGTGTCCCTCCAGTAAAGAATTTCTTCCTGATATCTAATCTAAATCTCTCCTCTTTCAGTTTAAAACCATTTCCCCTCATCCTATGGCCACACTCCCTCACAAAAAGTCCCTCCCCATCTCTCCTGTAGGCCCCCTTTAGGTACTGGGAGGCCGCTAGAAGGTCTCCATGGAGCCTTCTCTTCTCCAGGCTGAACAACCCCAACTGGCTCAGCCTGTCTTCACAGCAGAGGTGCTCCAGCTCTCGGATCATCTTCATGGCCCTCTGCTGGACCCGTTCCAACGGGTTCCTGTCCTTCTTGTGCTGAGGACTCTCTCATTCACAGAGTACCTTTATTCAATGCGATTCACAAACACTTTGAACTCTCCCCGATAGCTTTGTTGAGAAGAACTTTTATCGCTGGGAAGTGTTTTATAGAGGATATTATTTACTTAGGAGGGAAAAATTCTGTTGCCTAAAGTTGCATGATGTCGTTTCCTTCAAAAATACGGATTCACTTACGCTTCACTTGAACGCCAGCCTTCCCATAGGTACCCAGTGCTCTGGTTATGAGAATGCTGAGACATTTCTAGCTCATTTAATACAATAAGTAGGTAAGAAGCCATTTGCGTATACATATTTATATTAATTCAGATATTAATCACTTATATGGAAATGTTTGGTTTGGGAAGGCAGAAACACCTCTCC
Organism: Calidris pugnax; assembly: GCF_001431845.1. Classification (NCBI taxonomy): domain Eukaryota; kingdom Metazoa; phylum Chordata; class Aves; order Charadriiformes; family Scolopacidae; genus Calidris; species Calidris pugnax. The sequence continues at coordinate 23,167,147 of NW_015090830.1, read as the reverse complement.
AGAGATTTTTAATAAGCGAGTATGATAATACCGTCTCTCCTTTATCCACTTTGGTGACTTCTTAAGTTTGAACTTGTTCTCTAAGAATAACAGAAGTTCAAAAAGCTCTGTTAAATAAAAAAAAAAAAAAAAGAAAGAAACTTGGAAAACACATTGTTTGCGTTTACTTAAAAGGAGAATTGCAACCCCTATCCAATCTTAGGAGATTTAGTAAAGTTTGGTTTTTTTTTTAAGTTTTGTATAAGAAAAGCTTTTACTTCATTTTTAAAGCTGTTTTGGCAAGCCTCTTCTGCAAAGTGAAAAGCAGCACAGCCACAAGGTTGAAGAGGAATTACCGGTCTGCTGCATATGTAGCAGCAGATTGCATATTCATGAGCTGCAGCTGCCGTGAAGGCCACCCCAGGAAGGGCAGCCCAAGAGGAGCAGCAGCTGGTGGGTACCCACAGCCAGGGCCTCCCCCTGGCAAGGCAGAGCCCTTCTCCCTGCAGGAGGACTCGTGGAGGTCGTGGAGTCCCCTTCTCTGGAGATCTTCAAGCCCCACCTGGCTGCAGTCCTGAGTGATGTGCTCTAGGCGTTCCTGCTTTAGCAGGGGAGTTGGACCAGATGATCTCCAGAAGGTCCCTTCCAACACTTCCGTGATTCCATAACTAGGGAAGGAGGTCCCTGCTCCTTCAGACCTCTGTGCTTTTTGAACGTGTTCCTCTCCTCTGCCCCTAAGGCTCCCTCCCAGCCAGCTGTGCTGGTCCTTCCTGCTCGCTCTCGCCTTCCCCTGCCTTCTCCTCGTTACCGCTCTCCTAACGCTCCCGCTCATCTTTTCCTGCCATCTCTACGAACGTGCAAACAGCTGCGAGAAGACAGTTCAGCAGAAGGCCACGGAGTACCGAGAACCAAGTGATGCCACCGCCCGCTTCCACAGCCTCACCGTGTCACCCAGCCTTGAGCATCGCTGATAAGACAGAGCTACAAAACCACTGTGCATTGAATTACATCTGGGTTGGTTTTGAAGATCATCTAAGGGGACGTTGTGTGCTATTTAATTCAGTGTGTGAATATCCTCTTGCGTTAAGCAAAATGTTGCGTGCACATAGTATTCCTGGAAAGGAGGCACAAGGCAATCTCTGTGCACACAGGAAGAAAGGTTCTTCTAAAATTTAAGTCTTAGCATTTCTAACCTGTTTCTTGCAAGACCATTTCTTGAGTGATATATTCAAGATAATTAAATTTTAAAAATGCAATCTTGCATAGGATTTAGTTGTGATCATTGTCTTGCTTTTTTTTTTTTTTTTGTAAACTCTGGGTTATTCATGGATTCTTATCCACAGGATCCAACTCTAAGGAAAGAAAATTCCCTCAGCAACCTTTGGACAGTTGGGGTTATCCACACAACCTAAGGTGGTTCTGGCAGAGGTGGACAAACTCTAGAGCAGCATCTGCCTTTTGACTCACCAGAAAATTATCGCCCAGGCAGATGCAGGGTTGGTGTGAAAGCTTTCTGGAGGCTTTCTGCAGAGGCTCCAGGAGAACCTGTCATCAAATAACGCTGTTTACTGTTCATAACAGAATGGTGGAGCTAATATCTATGACTATTTTAAATGTCTTTAATTTTGGGATCTCCTAAGGCATGAAAATAACTGTGACTAAAACCAGCAACGTCACACCATTGAGACTGGTCTTAAGAGTGGCCTATCATTTTCTGATATTTCAACTTTAGACAAAATTTTGTATTTTTTATCATAAACTCGCCTTTGTACTCAAAAATTCATCCCTTTCATTCAGCCCTGTAATCTTCAGATGTAACAGACTGATTCCTGTCAAACAAATTTTACTTAATTTAATTTTTCTGATTTGGTGTTTTCTGATGCATGGGTCAAAAAGCAACAGCAGGTTCTGGTGAGAAGAAGCAAAATACATTTTAATCTAAAATGAATGAGAGAAAAAAGTAGTTTTCTTACCATTTTTCCCTTTTATGCTCAGGACAAATACAATTCTGGCTTTCTTCCTGGTTTCTTTCCATATAATTGTTCTTAATGATGGTGGTGGTGTGACAATTAGTAAGTAGATGTTTTTTTTTTTCTTTTTAATTCTTTTCTGAATAGATTGCTCAAATGACACCATTCTGTACTTGGCAGGGTCTGTTTGGCAGCTTCTGTCACCTACCTTGCTTGTGCTGCTTGTGCAGAATAAGGTTACTGGTTTGATATTATATATGAATATTTATTTAAAAAATAAATACATTTCCAAAAGCTTGTTTTCTCTAAGAATTGTACCTTTTTGAACAGAACGTCAGAAAAAGGTGGTAGCGTTCTACACTACCCCGTGTAATCCTGATGTAGGTGTCACCCTCAAGAAGTGTGTATCTGAGTGATCTCAACGTGCAGGTGTGCTCAAGGGAGGCAGGATGTCTGAATTTGCATTGCTTTATAAAGTCTGTGATTAATTGCTATCAGAAACAACGAATCGTCTGCATGGAACCTCAGGAAGCTAGAATATTATACACTGTTTCATCATACAAGAATCAGGCATTTTCAATGTATTATTCCAAAATTTTAATCCTCAGCTCATGTGTTTCATCAATATACAGCCTGGTGTCTTATCTAAGTATCAGAAATTAATTTAAAAAAAAAACCTGTTGAATTTTGCTTTATAAAACTACTGATTTATCGAACACTGTATAAGAGAATGCTAGCGTACAGTAAGCTTGTGGATTATAAATATAGAAGTTGAAAAATGTGAAAAATGTTGCACTCCTGCTAATCAAAGCTCTTCCAGAAAGATTTTCTGCTAAACAGCCCTTTAGTTTGGTTTATCAGGACTGCCTTTGAAATTCGAGGTGTAAATCTTGTTGATATATCAGAAAACATCCCTGTATAAATATCCAGTTAGTCTAATCTTACCCCCATTTAATTCAAAGAAAAAAATCCTTATTTTAATGCCTGACTGTAGGATGGCTTCCCCAAGTTAACAGCCTGCTCAGAGCTATTAATAAGTTAGGTACCACAATTAGGTACCAAATAAGATGCTTTAAAACAGCCTTACAACCCAAGTATTGCCCAGATAACACAGAAAGTTGGCATTTAGATCAGCTTTGCTCAGACCTCGTGGCACTTGTTCCCACCAGGAGCCCCAGACTTGCTCCTTCATCTGCTCCTCCTGGAAACTGCTCTTGGTGGAAGGTAACGGTGCTGGTGGATGGATGGGTGGGTGGGTGGTTGCTGCAACATACCCACACACCGACTGCTTGAACCTCAGGGCTGGGACAAAGTAGTGTGCCCTGGTGAGGGGGGTTTGAGGCACGTACTTGGTCTCGATGTAGGTCTTATGATGGTTTTCCTCATGCTCTCCCCGCTGGGACACAAAGCGCCTCCTCATACCTCTGATGATGTGGAGTGGAAGTTAGGTGGTTCTTCATAATATCTTCAAAAAACAGATATTTTGCATGCAGGCATAACACTGCCTTGTATATCTCACACCTGGCGTGTAAGTAGTGCTGATTCCAGACGTGTATGACTGTCCAGAAATATCTCTGAGGTGCCCCAGCACGTTGCTGGTACCAGCACAAGCACCGTACCGAAGACTTCTGTGTATCACCTTTTCTCCTTGTACATCTAAATGGAGAAAAAAAATAATCACTGGCAGACATAAGTAGTGAGACCACTGGGGAAAAATTATCACCTTTTCTCCTTGTACATCTAAATGGGGAAAAAAAAAATCACTGGCAGACACAAGTAGTGAGACCACTGGGGAAAAAAACAATATTTAGATTACAGAGCTAAAAAGACGAAAAAACCATCAAATTCCTATAGAAATAGACACTGAAGACACATGCTTTTTAGGGTAGATGCACAGTGCAGACTGGGGTGTAGTGTGAAAATACCTGAGCTGCTTGTAAATGAGCCGTCTCAGGTACCAGAAGTGATCATAGAATCATAGAATCGTCTAGGTTGGAAGGGACCTTAAAGATCATCTTGTCCAACCGTCAACCTAACTGACAAAAATACAACAAACCCACATAACCTACTAGGAGCATCATCACTTTCCCATACCTCCCAGCACTTCATCAACCCGTCTTTTGAACACCTCCAGGGATGGTGCCTCAACCACCTCCCTGGGCAGCCCATTCCAAGTGATAATAGGTGTTTTGAGGTTTTCACCCTTGATTTATGTGTCCCATCAGCTGTGAGTCAAGCGTGGCTCTGGTCCCCCGAGGTATTTACCCAGGCAGCTGTGGTGCAGGGGCTGTGGTGCAGGTCTGCCCTGCTCTTCAGCTCTGGTGTCACTGCTGGGCTGTGCTCAGCTCTGCTCCCAGCTCCCTCCCGGGGAGAAGACTCCGCGAGGCAGGCACCAGCAGACTTTTGGCTCCTTTGCAGAGCTTCCCCACAGCTTTTCATGCCTTCAGCTTTTTGCTTCCCTGCTCTCAGCCTCGGCGTTGCTCTAATACAGCTTCTGGACTGATTAGTTTTCAATCGGGTAAAGGAGATTCAAACAGCACTCTCACCCCACGTGGAACATGCATTCAGTCCAATTTTGCAAAAATGTACCTATGGGAAGTTTATTGATTTCATCTTCAGAATCACACGGAGCAGACACGTTGCCCTCCTAATGATGAAGATAAAAATCATCCATCACGTAAACTTTCTCAAGTAATCTATTTTTGTCTTTCCATTTCCTTACCCCAGAAATATAACACTATTGTAACTGCTATAAATGGAAGAAGCTCTGCTGTTCTTACATAGATATATGCTGATGTATTTTGTAACCTTATGGACTTCACGTCTATATTCAGTAACCGAGATTTCAAATTGCTTGCTGCTGTACATCCTGGTGTTAAACGGGCTCGAAGCTGCTTCTCAGAAAAGCTCAGCATCCAACGCCAAAATTATTGCAAACTAGGGGAGCAGAAGTGCTGTCTGACTGCTCCTTGGATCGCTCACAGCTTTCTAAGCAAATCCAGCCATGAAAGGATATCTGACACCCAACTATCTCTCAGCCGTGGTGAGCCTCAACTCAGACATTTGATTGTATTTACAATTTTTTTTGCCTGCAATTGTTCTTCTTTTGGAACGCAGGGCAACAGCAGTAGATTAAGCACGCACTGACAGGAGCAGTGGAATCTGTTATTTAATGAGGACGGTAATATTGCATGCATACATAAACCGGCTGCGCGTGACGTGCCATTCCTTAACCAAGAGACACACAGCTGCCACTTACTGCCGTTTGTAACAAGGACAAATCACAGCACAGGTACTTTTTCAGCAAGATGGTAGAGCAGTTTTCCAGGTTTAGTTAATATAGTTCAGGGTAGTACCTAGCCAGATTAAAAAAAAATAAATAAAAATCAAACCACCATATTCGGAGAGTTCCATATTTACCATTCTGACTTTTAAATTCTTCGAATTGACTTGCGAGTAATGCTGTCCAGTTGCCCATTTGGAAAGTCTACCCAGGGCTGGAGATCCTTCAGACGCCTCTCAGGCAGCACCACGCTCACTTGCATCTTCCCAGGATGGAGTAGGAGGACCTGGATGGAGCAGGACGACCTGGATTTCAGGCTGGATATTAGGAAAAAATTTTTCACTGAAAGGGTTATCAGGCATTGGAATGGGCTGCCCAGGGAGGTGGTTGAGGCACCATCCCTGGAGGTGTTCAAAAGACGGGTTGATGTAGTGCTGGGAGGTATGGTTTAGTGATGGTGTTGCTTTTTGTTTGTTGTGTGGGGGTCTATTTTTGTCAAAGTTAGGTTGATGGTTGGACAAGATGATCTTTAAGGTCCCTTCCAACCTAGAAGATTCTGTGATTCTGTGACCTCCTGCTGGTTCAGGGAGCAGTACCCACTGTCCTGCACCTGGAAACACCAGCCACTTGTCCACCGCCTCACAGCACTGCCTTGCCACAGAAGAGCAGGTGCTCATCAGGGGCTTCCCAGCCCCTCGGTCAAAACCAGGTTTTCTGCCCCAGGAGGGGGACTCAGCTGCCCTCCCCGGGGAGATGCCAGCCCCACAGCGATGTGGGGAGGGGGACAGCAGCTCTGGGGGGGGAGAAGGGGTGCAGCTGCTGCCTTTGGAGGGCTGGGGCACCAGGAGTTCTGCATGCCTTGGTCTGTGTGACAGCCCCACACCACTCTCCACACCCCCCCTCTGCTTCCCAGCCACTTGATGCCCGCTCATGAGTGGGCAAAGCCACATCTGAACACTGTGCATGAGATGAGCCTCCTCTTTTTGTGTGTGTGTGGTTTTTCTAGCCTAAAAATAAGGGGAACTGTTACTCAGGAGCTGTTGGCGACTCCCTCGAGGGGAAAAAAGTGGCTGCTGTAGCTGCTGCTGCTAACTTATATCGTATTTTTGTTCAAAACCATAGAAAGTCTTGCAAGGCCTTTGCAGTCCTGAAGACGATTTCATTACAGAGTGTTTTTCCTCTCTCTCTGCATCTGAAACATACCCATTTAGATGACTTGTTCTATCCACACTGGTGAGGCAGCGTCTCATTTTTCAACTTAATCCTCCTCCCTTTCAGAGCAGGAAAACACCGGGGCAAACTTTGCACAAACTAGAAAAAACAAATCCGCTGCATACAAGTTTTCCCTTATTATTTCCTCTATAATTTACCCAAGGCAAAAAAAACCCCTAACCCACCAGCAACAGTTACTCTGCATTTATCACAGTGACTAGTAGAAAGCATGTGATTCTTATGGTAAGCAGCAATTTACAGATGGCCAGGTGCAATCAACATATCTAATCTTATCACGCATTTGTTTTATTCGCAGCTGCAACAGTTGGTGTCAGTTAATAGGTTACCAACCATGAAGTATATTTATTTCCTTTTATCCTGCTTCGGGGCTACAGAAGTGATTTGTAAGCTGTCCTAGCTGTTGAATTTACATTTAATTTTTGTGTGCGTGGCTTTTTTTGTTATTTAGCTTGTGCCACTTAGAAAGAAAATGAAAATGTCTCTCAGAGAATCCATTTTGTTTTCACTTGATCCATTTATTTTCCTAGGGATTTAGAAACTTTAAAACCATGAGTTTGCTCTCTGGGTTTCTAATCTAAAGTAGAATACAAGTTATTTGTCAAGTATAAATTTTTGTGGTTATTTTTTTTTTTTTTTTAACGAATGATCTGTCATTGATGAGGGCTCAGTTTTGCCTCTTTGGTTCCATCAAGTCGTGTGGTGGATTCACTATCAGCCCTTCCAAATAATCGAACACAATCTGTATAAGCTGAATTTTAAATAGCAGCCATGCAAAAATTAGTATTAAATTATCCTCTTAGCTTTACAGCTCACAGTGTGGACACTGGGATGTGTAGACGTATACGCAGCAGTAAACCAACCACATAACCTCCAGAGCTCTCCATATTCTGATGCAAAATTTAAAAGCCTGTTTAAAATAAATGTATTTAATCCTTACCAATGAGTCTTTTCCAATTTTTGTAATGGAGTGACAGTCTCGGTTGTGTAATTTTTTTGCTTTTGCTTACATCAAGACAATTGCGTTAGGTAAAGAGTGATACAGTAATAAATCCTCTAAAACTTAAATGCTTATATATATTTTGCTGACACATATCTTCAAATCTGCTTCCTAACAAAAGGAGTTTTAGCAGTAAAGGGTACAGCTATTAGCACATCAGTGTGTCAAAGTCAGTTATTCTCAAAAGTAATGAAGCTGCACATATGAGTTTAAGAAAAAAGAGAAATAAAGAGAAAAGAATCTCAGATTTTGATCCTGATTATGGTTTTAAAATGCATGACCAGCAGTGTCTTATCATTGGCATAGAGCAGCCTATACGCATAGTAATTGGCAACCCTTAAATGTATGAATTTAATGGACCTGAACAAATAATTGCAGGGAATACTTTGCCTATTCAGATTAGCCCCTTTCTCTGCACACATTGTTTTGAAGTGGGTTGGCATTCCATCTGACTTTTTATTCTGAATTACATTTTCACTTTTTAACACAATTTTGTTGCTCTGATACTTAACCCTAGCACTATATTTGCACTACTGTATAAAACACTGAAAATAAGATCTTTGTTTAAAAAGCCTCTTATTAGTTCTTCAGAGATTAGAAAAATAAGATCTTTGTTTAAAAAGCCTCTTAGTAGTTCTTCATAGATTAAGGAATCTAAGATGAAGGCTTTAAAACATTTTGTAATTTGACACAAATAATGACTGGATGTATGTCAATATTTTGCACAAACTGGCCTTTTTTCTCCACTGGCCTGACTTTGAAGGCTTTGGAGTAAATCCTCCTTCTTATTGCTCATCATATTCTTGTAGGTGGGAAGACTTCTCCTGGTAAGGCTAAAATCTTTCCAGGTATATCTACATCAGCTACGCTGTCACTGGGGCTGGAGACAGGATTATCCAGCTGGAGTAATACATTGTAAAAATGTATGAACTTACAGTTAGGCAAATAAGGCCATAATTCTCCAGCATTGGAATGGGCTGCCCAGGGAAGTAGTTGAGGCACCATCCCTGGTGTTATTCAAAAGACGGGTTGACATGGTCCTCAAGAATATGGTTTAGTGATTTATTTTTTTTTTATTGCTTATTTCTTATTTATTTTTTGTCAGAGTTAGGTTGATGGTTGGACCAGATGATCTTTAAGGTCCCTTCCAACCTAGATGATTCTATGATTCTATGATTCTATAATAGGAATTTTTAAGCTTCCAGCTTAAGGAGCATTTGTTGTTGGAAGGTGAAGCTGCTGCCTCACCTGATTTACTTGCTGAATCTGAGCTGAACCTTCAGAGACTGAATCTTTGAATAGTTGACTGCTGGTGCTCGGTTACACACGCTTATTCCAGTCTAAAGCAGAAGAAGCTAATGCATGTAATGCACATCTACCCGTTGTAATGCTTCGTACTGCACAACAAGTGTGGGGACGGGGCTGCGTGTGGCCTCATGCCGCTGGCGTGGGGCTTGATGCCTGGGTAGCCTGCCAGGGTGTAGTCCTGATGGTTTTAAGGAAAACTCTGAAAAACTGGGGGGAAAAAACCCTGAATCTTCCCTTTAGCAAAGCCTGCTCTTATCAGCAGCGAGGGCTAGAACGCACTGTTCTTATCTCCAGCTCTATCTCCAGTGCCCATCGGTGTGATTTCAGTGTTGATACTAATAATGGTTTTACTGCTGAGCAAAGCAAAGAAGAAGGAAGCACGGGAGCAGCCTCCCACTTTGGTGCTGTGGCAGGAGGACCTTGAGGCACATGCTGCCGTTCTCTGCCCCAGGTCAGTCTGTGGAGCAGCACATCCCAGGGAGAAGCTGAGGGCACCAGAGGTTTCCATCACCCACGCACCAAAGGGAAACCAGGTGCAAGAGTGCAGGAGCACTACAACTCCCAGCCAGGCTGGTCCCAACTGGAGATCCACCCTTCTCTTGGGGCCGGGGTGAGATGTTGGGGTCTCCCAATTCTCATGACACCTGCTGCTGACTGAGGCACACATCTCACCATCTTTAACACTCAGGTCATTTCACCTTTTTTTTTTCTTTTTCTCACAAAGCAAGGAGAGCAAGAATCTCTTGGCAGTTTGTTAAGCAAATGCTGAGCTTCAGGTGCCATCACAGGTTTCTGGGAACTGGGATTCTACGCTCTTGCTTATTATATTACTATTTTTGACCTCAGTGGTCCGAAGACAAGGAAGGAAGAAGGGAGGGAAGGAAGGAAGGAAGGAAAAAGGGAGGGAGAGAGGAAGGAAAGGAAGGAAGGATGGATTTAGTCTTAGGAAGTGCAGAATTCCTACAATTTTCTTAAGAAACATAGGTGAGTGCACAGCTGAAATGGGCACAACGTTGGAGAGAAGTGCTGCTCTCTCTCTCCCCGTGCTCATTCTGAGGGCAGAACAAACCACCAGGTACTAAAGTGTTTATCTTCCCCTTCGTGTCTATCAACTCGACTACTACTCGAACGCGGGCAGTTCTCTAATGTGAGACAATACTTCATAAGAGTGCCTAATCTGATGTATTCTCTAGGGAGTGTTACATTTTCTTTCCCTTTCGTAGTGCTGACTCCTAGTATCACCCAGTCAATCCTCAAAGCCTGTACTCCATTGTAATGGTAGCAGTGACCTTGAGCTCACCTTGTTTTCCTGTGCCATGAGACGTTGGTCTTTTGCCCTTTTACCATAGGTACACAGGTGTTTTGTTACCCAAAACTTGAAATGGAACTGGATTAATGTGTCTTTTAAATGACTAAGCACACTATTATTTTAATAGAATCATAGAATCGTCTAGGTTGGAAGGGACCTTAAAGATCATCTAGTCCAACCATCAACCTAACTCTGACAAAAAAACCAAACCAAAACAAAAAAAAAACCCACACACACCATTAAATCATATTCCTGAGGACCAATAATGACAGTTCAGGCACCCAAGTAGTGATTTTTCCTGACAGTCCACAGGTGGGCATACCCAGCTCAGAACACATTACTAAACACATGTTCTGGCAAACGTCAGAACAAGCAAACACAGACTTTTTTTCACACTCACAGAATATTATTTTTTACTACGGACTAAGAGATGATCTTCTGTCTTTTGACTTGGTGGGGAGGTTTATGAGGAGGGGTAAGTAAAGATCTTTCCTTCCTTAATCTATTAAGAGGCATTTAGATTTTGAGCCTTAAGAAGAATGTTACCAGTCTCAGGTGCTGCCTCTCAACCAAATGGCCATGAACTTAGGCACGTAAGAGAAAATGTGGCTCTCACTGTCCTATAAAACATAACACCTATCCCGCAGCAGGGACTATTCTGTTTGTGCTCCAGATTTCAGATTCCATATTGTCAGCAAAAGTCCTCTGCTGGAAATAGGCTCAGGCAGGGAAAGACAAGATGAGCCACTGGAGCCAGGAAACAACCTTCAGTTTTGGCACTGAACAGGTCTAAACTCGTGACACACTGAAGGGACTGATGATACCATCGGTACCTTTGTCACTGTTAACAATAACAGAGTTTTCTGAACAAAATTAGATTAGAGTAGTAAAAAGAAATGTCTTTGATCCTCATCAGTTCAGGCAGCGTAATGCACAGATGGAGGTAAATGGTAGATGAGACTAATACACTCTTGGCTTTACAAAAGGTGCATTGTGACCGAGTAACTCAAATGCTGGATTAGATAAGATAAAAAATTGTCTAGAAAAACAAGAAGTATTTAGAGGTCAGCTAAGTATTTGATTTAGTGCTGCACAGGAAATCATTAATTTACTGGAATAGATGGGAACTTTACAGTGTTGGTGAGGTTAGTGAGGCACAGGGTCAGGGAGATCAGTTCTGGGGGCTGCTGGAAAGGGGAGGTTTGGGCCAGAGGGAAGCTCATAGTGAAGTCATGCAAGGATTTGTCTTGGTCTTGTTTTTATTTAGTATTTTCATTAATGATTTGGAAGCACATTAAGGAAATCTGCTCATAACACAAAGAGGCACTGCTAATAAAGAGGAGGATTGGGATAACATACAAGGAGAACTGGATTACCGCATGAATGGGGCAGCAGAAATGGGATAAGGAAGTGCAAAGTGCAAGTCCAAGCTGGTACAAATTAGCAGTAATCACAGTTACCGTGGGATAAGTGTGCAGTGCTTATAAACAGTAAAGGCAGATGGAGCAGTCTGGCTATACAAGTCTGTCACAACAAGATTATCATCTATCAAGGTGCTGCAGCCTCAGAAAGCCATAAATCATAGTGATTCTAAGAACAATTTAGGTTTTTATTCAACAGAGATTGTGGAAACCATTATGCAAGGACCTGTGAAAAACATGGGATATTAGCAATCCATTTTTCCAGAAAGATCATAGAATTGCCTAGGTTGGAAGGAATCTTTAAGATCATCTAGTCCAACCATCAACCTAACTCTGATAAAAAAAAGAAACCAACCATCACTAAACCATGTCACTGATGAATTCAGACTAGTATAGGTCTGCAGAACAGCTACTCTCCAAGGGAGTGGAGAAATCTGATGTATGTATGGAGGCTAAAAAAGATTGGCTTCTTTATTTTGGCAGACTAAAGGTGGCGAGGGGATTGGACTTCTGCCTAATTAAAATAAACAGCAATTAGGGAAAACAGCTCTAAAACAGCTAAGCTAGGAATAAAGTTATCAAAAGATTAAATGGCTATAAACCAGCTATGAGCAAATTGAGAAGTAATAAATCCAAAGTTCCATACGATGAAATTATGTGGAGAGAACAGGATTATTTAAAACATAATTTAAAATATAGGCCCAGCAGTCTTTAGATTATATTAGTAAAGCATTTTTTTTTTTATTTTAACCTTAAGCTTGGCATTCTTTAAAAACACTTTTTGCACACGTTTACTTAAAATATACTTTTTAAATATATAAGGAAAAAGATTTTTCCTTGCCACATAGTATGACGCTGTTCTCGGTATGGCAGCAGCCTTCAATGGTCAAGAAGTGCAAGTACAGGGAAACGCTGTAGCCCCAGGCTAGATGGTGCTTCCTTGGCACGTCGTGAGCGTTGGCCATCCACGTACCCAAACCTGCAAGAGAACAAAACACCATCAGCCACTCTGGAGGTGGAACAGGCAGAGCCTGGTGGGCAGCTCCTAATTTTCCAAAACATTGAACGCCAGGCCTTCAACCCCAAACACATATGAACTTCAATACTTCAGAAATTAATAACTTGGTCATGTTACAGCAAATTTTCAGATTTCCAGTCCGTGCCTCAACAAATCAGCTTCCCAGTGGAGCTGCTTGTAAAACATGGTGGTGCTGCTAACGTGGACAAGGCATGTTCTTCCTTGGTCACGATATCAAAACAGACTTAAGCAAACCTTTTCACTAAAATGCCAGCCTTAGCTAGTTTCATGTGTGCCATGAAACATTTCAGCCTAAGTAGTTCTAGGTTTTGCAACATTACATTCAGAAAAACAGTATCTCACAGTAGGAAAGGACTTGTTCATTCATAAGTTTTAGAATCACTCATTTTTACACAGATTAAGATTAATTTCATAATATCATTTGGAGGCATTGGTATCACATTTTGATAAGGATTACGATTAATGTCATAGTATGGTAAATATACACAGTTTTGTTCATACTTTCACAGATGCACATCAAACTAGAAAACAACAACAAAAAAACCTGTTCCATTTTCAAATGTACAAAGTCTCACATCAGCAACCCCTGCCTCTCTGGGACCCCCGGTCTCTGCGGACGTGCCAGCCCGCATGGGGCTGGGGACACAGTTGTAACTGTCGTGTTTCAGCCATTGGGGAATGAGGCCATTGATGGCAGAAACTAGATCATATGGTTTATGAATAATAAGATGGAGAAACGCAAGAAGACTTTCAGGAAAAGGGTTAACAGAGATCAGGGAAACCTCTTTCCAGAAAAGTGTTTTAAAACACATTTTAAGCATAGGTTTGAACTTGTTAAAAGGATTTTTAAAAAAAAAAAAACATTGTGAATTGAGGCTTCTGTTACTTTTGAAGCCATTTAGTTCAGTTTTTAAATTATTCCAGAAAAGAAAAGGGGATAAATTCAAGATGAATGTTAATTGCATCTAACAGCTCAACTAGAAGAACTGGTTGAGCTTCATTTGCTGATTTTTTAAAAAAATCATTCATTATATTGTTGTTTAGCATAACAGCACTTTATAGTTTCAGATAAGATCAGAGATACACTGCATTTTCTGTTGTGTCAAAGACACACAGAAACACAATTCCCATCCTCTGATTGTAGAGCAAAGGAAATATTGCACATAAAATCCTGGCCCTGTTAACTCAATGGGAAAAGATATCATTCTATTTAGGTTTCCAAACAAAACAGCGCATTTTTATTTCCCCTAAAAAGAGATTTAAATTCTGTTTTCTTTTGGATGGAACTAGACTTGATTTACAGATAGAAGGAGAAACAAGTAATTTTCAAGGGCAGTATAAAACTACAGAAATCAAATCGAAAGATATTCAAAATTTAAAGCAAAGAAGTCCACAGGCTGTGTGTCACTGTGGAGCACTTTCACACGGCCCGTGAAAGAGCAGTGGATTTAAATGCACATCTGTTAAGTGATATGTGCTTGCTGTGTACTTTATATAATTGTGTTAGAGTTCCTCTGAGTGGGTGAGAGTCCATCAGGCAGGGTTTCCTATTTCCCAACAGCAGATGCCCATGAAAAACAAGAAACTGGGTAAGTCTGGGGTGGTATTTCCACAGACGTACCCACCCCAGCATTGAGGGGGGTGCGTTGCTGACAGAAATGTCAATGTGGCTAACTCCCACCAAAAAAAAGGTGGAAGGTTCCTGGGTGAAGAATGAAGTAGAGACTGAAGGTCATTGTGTGTGTGTACCTACACAACAGCCTGAACTTGTTTGCACGTGTACAGTTACCCATGCATGGGACGGGCCTATCAAAAGTCCACATACACCTCTGGAAGATGGTCCTCCAGACATTACCTTCTGGTGCACTTGCACAAAAGACCTTTAAGGTTTATAACAGTTTGATTGTGCTCTTCTTCTAAGCTACTGCATTGATAGATATAACCATTACACAAAAGACAACAGTTAAATTGTCACTACGCAGCACTGAATATTTATATTAGCAATTGATTGACCTCTCTTCAAAGCAGGTTTGCCTGAGCGTTGGGAAAATGTTTATTCCTTTATACAGGATCTTATGCATACCACCTTCTCTGAAGCATAGGCAATTAGAAAACTAAATCATAGTGGTTGCCTTCAGCAGCTATATTGAAACCAGTTTTCATGATCTTATTAATTCTGAGCAATAATACTTTATTCTACAGGTAACTCCACAGCTTCAGAAGAGTGAAATACGCTGTAGGTCGCATAAAAGTGGTATACAAGTGTAAGTGCTCCTACAGTTCAACAGTAAACCAAGTTACAAATCTGAATGTAAAATGGTTTCCATTAAGATAGTGAACAAACTGATGAGTTGGTTAATTCTAACTAAGTGACTGCATTGCCACAGCTTCACAGATCCCAGCAGACCAAACGTGAAACCCACATTACATTGTGATTTATTGCCCTACTTATTCCAGAATGTCAGAAAGATTATTTGCAGAGAAAGCTTGCTAGAGCTCATTAAAAATACATGTTTTAGTGTTAGGAAAGCTAACCTGACATCCAGAGTATGGGAAGCCTTGTGTCTGGAGAGGAGGATTGTGCAGGAGGCTCTAATAGGTTCGCCTGAAGCCAAGCCTAGCTCTCAGGACATTTTCCTTAGACTCTTCGGTCTGTTCCTCAGAGGAGATGTGGATTAGCTCCTGCCTCGCAGGTAGGTGCTTCTTTTGATGCTCTGCAAGGCAGGGTATTTAGACCTTGCACTGCATACATGTAGACGAACTTCAAGCTGGGACTTGCCAAATCAACACACCTGGATGGGTGGGACACGAAGCTGAGCTCTTGCCCCTCCAGGTAGGAGAGGTCAGACCAAGTTGCCGTTGCACCTGAGAACAAGAAAGTGAAACAGGCCATGTGGGTGCTGGAGTTGTGGCACAAGGAGGGGAAAAGTAAGAAATATGCAAGTTAAAATGAGAAGAAATACAATCACTTCTTAAGTGCATATTTAATAACTGAATGGGAACAGAAAGAAATTAAGTAACTGGGTTAATTGATTATTTAGTTGTGTTACGCTAACCCATGCAATATTATCCAAATATTCTTATGCAATTTTTTTAAAAATTAATTTAATACCAAACCCCAGATGCTGATATTATTTTGGGTATTGGATCCAACATTAAGCAGTTTTGTATCGCACAGGGCCTGATTGTGGGCACACTGCTGATGAGGGCTGGCATGGGAGTAGAGGTCAGAGCAGCAGTGGCTGTTTCATCGAAATAGTTCGGTTTTACAACTGACCATAAGATGGGAGGAGAGTCTTTTTCCATACCATAGTGCTCTACTATCACTTCAGCTTGGATCAAGAGGGTACTTTTGAAGCACGTCTTTCAGTGGTTTCCATTTACACTGTTGACGTTCACACCGAGGAGCCTTTCTGCAGCACACACGCTGGCTTTCATCTCAATCCAGCAGTGTGCCCAGGTGGCCAAGAAAGCTAATGGCATCCTGGCTTGTATTAGAAATACCGTGACCAGCAGAAGTAGGGAGGTGATTGTGCCCCTGTACTCAGCACTGGTGAGGCCACACCTCGAGTATTGCGTCCAGTTTTGGGCACCTCAATACAAGAGAGATATGGAGGGGCTGGAGCGAGTGCAGAGGAGGGCAACGAAGCTGGTGAAGGGCCTGGAGAATAAATCTTATGAACAATTGAAGGAGCTGGGACTGTTTAGCTTGACGAAGAGGAGGCTGAGGGGAGACCTCATTACTCTCTACAACTACTTAAAAGGACACTGTAGAGAGGTTGGTGCTGGTCTCTTCTCACAGGTCATTAGTGATAGAACAAGAGGGAACAGCTTCAAGCTGCAACAGGGTAGGTTTAGACCGCACATCAGGAAAAAATTCTTCACAGAAAGAGTGGTCAGACACTGGAATAGGCTGCCCAGGGAGGTGGTTGAGTCACCATCCCTGGATGTGTTTAAGAGTCCTTTAGATGTGGTGTTGAGGGATATGGTGCAGGGGAGAACTTTGTAGAGTGGGGTTGATGGTTGGACTCGATGACCCCAAGGGTCTTTTCCAACCTGAATGATTCTATGATTCAATTACACTGACCTGGAAGACATTCTCCAAAGGCACACCTAACATCCACCTACTCCCGTGGGGCCAGACCAGTCCTAGTATCAAGTAAAGCCCCATAAATTTATACAGGGCCAATACCGGGTGCTTGGCATCAAGTGTTTTGCTCTGTCACCCAGCTGCTGGTGGGCTGGTTCACTCCCTAATGCCTGAGAGCCCAGCCTTTGCTCAGCACAGCCCGTGTGTCGTACGCTGCCCCCATAAGCCTAGCAAATTCCATCCTGAGGGATAATAGGCGTTTTTTTAGCCCAAGTTGTTCTGACTGCGAGCCTCTTCCAGACTCCCTCTGCTCCACTGATTAGGAACACTCCACCACCATTTCAGGAGCCTGCTTCCTTAGGGATAGATTTTGAAACTTAGTGCAGAGCGTGTAGAAAATTAAGTCAGTACCTCTGTTTCTTCCCATTTTTAAGTGAGTGAAAATAGAAGTCTGGAATGGCTCTAAAGAAAACCAGTAGTAACAGCCATAAGTCCGTGACCACCCAGTAATGGAAGGGGGGGGTGTGTAAGTGTGGGGAGGCTGTTTAAATCTGGAACTGATTGCCTTCACTTTAGCACTTCCCTGCCTGTTTGTTTCTATTTGCAACGTTAAATTCCAATTTTTATTTTTAGCTGGGTGGATTTTAATGGCTTAAATGAACAAATTGATTTATTTTCTAATTGCCAGCAATAACGATCATTAAAACTGCATCTATTAGGAGCACAGCAATTTTAAATAAATTCATCACATATCCAATGCACAAAAATACACAACCACGTGAACACGGATGAGAGCTTGGGGTTCTGGATATAGGTGTGAATTGTTTTGATTAGAGGATTAAGGTCCTTAAAGTTTGGGCAGAATTTCAGGTTCCTGGGTGGGCTGTAGCAGATTGATAGCTTTTTATCTGCAGACTGCTGCATTTGGCCTATATGTTCAGCGTACTCACTCAGTTTTGTCCTTTTATAGAGGCTCCCCTACTTTATGCCATATTTTTTGCTCTCTATTTCTCTCCAGGATTGTTTCCTCATTCATCCCTGGCACTACTGGAGTCTCTCTCAGCAAAGAGAAATACCAACCGAAGCACAAACAAAAGCTGAAAACAACAGAGGCCCCAAATGGATAATCATCTCATAGATTATTCCATGATTAATTATCCCAGATTTATCAAATGCCACATCCAAATAAGGTCATACATGTAATTGCAATCTTCCTCAAGACACGCAACCGCCCCTTTGCCCAACACAAACAAAAGCTGAAAACAACAGAGGCCCCGAATGGATAATCTCATAGATTATTCCATGATTAATTATCCCAGATTTATCAAATGCCACATCCAAATAAGGTCATACATGTAATTGCAATCTTCCTCAAGACACGCAACCGCCCCTTTGCCCAACCCTTGGTTTCTATCACAGAAAGTTTAAACCGGCTTCCATTAATAATAACAGAAAAAAGAAGTAATGTTGATCCATTCTGAGCTATGTACTCCACATGTCAAGGAGATCATTAGTGACTGACACCAACGATGTGCCACAGACACCAAGATGTCTCTTGTGTGCCTGTCCTTTACTGACATTCCTGTCGCATCCTATTCGCCAACCTCATGGAGGAACCCTCTCGCACTTTGGATCAAAAAATTTCCATGTTATTGTTAGTGGTTTATGTGTATCACCATTTTGTTCCGTTTTTCACTGTTAATTTTGTTTGTATTTTAACCACTTGAAGGAAAAAGGTTATTGACAGCAGAACAATCAGTACTGCAATATAAAATTTCCATGTTATTGTTAGTGGTTTATGCCTATCGCCATCTTGTTCTGTTTTTCACTGTTAGTTTTGTTTGTATTTTAATCACTTGAATGAAAGAGGTTATTGACAGCAGAACAATCGGTACTGCAATATATATATATATTTATTTATTCATTTATCTGTACCTGGTTGAATATCATCTTTTTAATAGTTTATAAGACCTAAATCCCAGAGGGAGACTCGCAAATTCACTTCATTTCCCTGATTTCACATTTAGGTCTCCACATTAGCTATAAATGTGTAAAACCACACGGAGGTAGTTCCTATTTACTCCAGGGCTGAGGAGGCACTCGGCTCTTTTTTCTTTCACCATATGGCTGAAGTAACTCGCACACAAGCAATTTGCTCTGATTCAGCTGTTTCAGCAGGAAGGATTTGCAGAAGCAGGATTGGGAAATACACAGGATTGTCTTTCACTTCTGTGACAAGAGTTATATTTTTAATTAGCCCCACTGTTAGCCTTCCGAGGGTAGCTTGTAAAAGTTTAATTCTCTATCTCAAGTTTGAGTCCTACTTGATAAGGCCGTTTTTATGTGTATTTAGGGCCCAGTTCTGAAAGCATTTTTAGGTTTTTAGAAAAGTCAGTTCCTTGATTGATAAGGCCGTTTTTATGTGTATTTAGGGACCAGTTCTGAAAGCATTTTTTTGGTTTTTAGAAAAGTCAGTTCCTTGGCAAATTCTGTTGACGAAAAGTAAGAACTTTGGATTTGCTTTTCTCCCAGTAGACTCTATCTCAAGTTTGAGTCCTACTTGATAAGGCCGTTTTTATGTGTATTTAGGGCCCAGTTCTGAAAGCATTTTTAGGTTTTTAGAAAAGTCAGTTCCTTGACAAATTCTGTTGACGAAAAGTAAGAACTTTGGATTGGCTTTTCTCCCAGTAGACTAAACTTACATGAAGCTTATTGAAGATACCAGGAGCAGGAGGTGGTGGTCAATACGCTCTTTCACTAAAATCTTACGAGAACCACCTGTTGGGAAGATCTTATACAATATGTGTATATTATTTATAAATACCTGAAGGCCCAAAGTTTGTGCATTGGGAAAGAATAAAAAACTAGGTCGACTAATAGTGGACAGGAAAAACCTGTAGATTAATGTATTCCCTCTCACTTGTTTACACAATAGTGTTATTAAAATCAAAGCAATTGGATTATCTGGCAAGTAGAAAGAAAAAACTGAAAAGGTGCATTTGAAATAAGTATTAGTAAATTAAAAAAATAGCATTTAAGTATAAGCATTGACTGAAAACTATAACCAACATAAGAAACAGAGAAAAAGCGTAGAACATAGACCAGCCTTATTAATTTGCAGTGACGCTCTGAGATTTTAAAATAACATCAGCTGAATGAATAGGGTGTTGCACATGTTTAGGAAGGGGGAATACAGCATCCAAATGACTTGTAAAATGTTTTGAGTTTGTAATTTAACATAATACAGGGGATAGATTTGGTGATGCCTTAAAAATTCAGCTCTAATACAGCATCCTGTCAGCAGTGCTACTGTTAATAGCCTGTGAGAGAACGTCCCTTTAATGTCATTGGCCCTTCAGCTTTCAGTTTAATATTTAAGCTGTTTCTAATTGTGTTCAGCTAAAACTTGGCATACAGCTTATGGACATGGATGTAATTTTAATTTCAATGAAAAAGGGGAGAAAAGAGGCAAAATTTTAATCTGTTCCATTGCCAGAGTTGTTAAGTGGTAAACGAGGTAAAAGTTTTCAATATTTCACTTTTCCCAAATTTGTCCACGTGCTGATTTCTTCCCCTAAACACAATTCTCATGCAGCGTAAGATGATACATACACGTGCATACATAGCCAAGAACTAATCAAAACACTCACAACAGACCAAGGAGACCAAATTAGGATCTTGTTCACGGGGGGAGGTGTGTGTGTGCATGTTAACGATGAGAAAAGGAGCTCTGCGCACGTTTCAGGAAATTGCATGAGCTTTCATCAACGCCAGAAAAACTAAAAGCGCAAAGTCGATCTGGAAACTAAACCCTAATGTGGGTTTTAGGAAAGCTCCTGAACTGCTGTCAGTGGATATGCCTCCTCCTGCCTTTCACACATCACTGACCCCCCTGGGCATCTCCACCGCAGCCAGCTGGCCTTCCTCCCTCACCCTCTTCCTAGCAAAGGTTGCAAGATGTATGCTCCAGCCTTGGGGGCTTTAGGGGAATAAAACACCTCCGCCTATCTCCAAAGAGACGACGGGATGACAGGGAAAAAACCCAACTTGGGAGAACCTTTCGTGTTGTGATTGTTATAGCCACAGCTGGCCCCACGGAGCTGGAGGTTGGGGGAGAGGAGAGAAATGCACCCTCCTGTCCTCTCCCCTCCCACGGCTGTAATGGCTGCTGGGAACACATCTTCTGCCATCTACAGACCATCTTTGCCTTAGGAAGGGGCTGCTGCTTGAAAGATCCCCGTTGGAGGAACCAGCTCATCTTGAGGCCAGAAAGTGAGGCCATAAAGAGGAGCTCAGCAGAAAACTGGACTTCATTAGCACCGCCAAGACAACCCTAGTCATCCAGCAAATCCTTGAAGGCAGGAAAACTGGCATCCTTGGCTTCCTGGAGTTTGCCTAGACTTCATGCTTCTGCCTAGTTCGTATCAGAGGTCCCAGGACAGCAAATGAAAAGATATTTTTGAATATCAAGTGTATGGGGCCGTGGAGGCACAGCCTGTAATCGAGGAGTATGGTGGGTTGGTTGTATGGCGGGGGGAGGAGGCATCTCCCCGCTAGTCGTCTGTGCTGATTTTGCTGATTGCAGGAACAGTGGCCTGAGGGGCATTTAATAAAAAATGATTAAGGAAGAGACAGGACTGGGGCTATATTACCCGTCCATTAACCAGCTATGCACGAGAAGAGACATTTCTCCCCCTGGAGCAGCGTAGCAAGGGACACACAGCCTCTGCATGGGTGCTCTGTCTATGCACGAGAAGAGACATTTCTCCCCCTGGAGCAGCGTAGCAAGGGACACACAGCCACACAGCCTCTGCATGGGTGCTCTGCGCTTTGTGTTGTCTGAGAGAATTGCACCTTAAAGATACAGCACAGCTTTTACCAGTTTTATGGCTTTACTACGGTTTGTTTGGGTTTTGGTGCAAATTGCCGTGTTATAAGACAATTCTGTATCATGGCCACTTTAAGGCCAATGTAATTTAGCATGAGCTGAGTTACTGCAGGGAATACCAAGTTGGTGTACGATACCTGCTTGCTTACTTGACTGTTGCTAAATGTCAGGGTAAGACTTTCTGGATAGTTTACAATGAATTTATAATGCATCTCACTGAAATGCACAGCCTATGGTAGCAACTGTGAGAGCCAATTTAGTTCTGGCCTGAGCAAGTACTGTATGACCATTGAGATGAGCAGAAGCTGATCTGTCCTAGGACGAGGTTAGCCCTATATAACATAAATTGTTTTAGTAAGTGATTGGCAAGTTGATTTATGGCAATTTCTGATGGAGCTGCTCTATCTTTAGGTATAATTAAAGTAGATAGACACATGGTGAAGTTTTTCAACACCGCACCTGACGTTCCCCAAGGGAACTTTCAAAGTCCCAGGTGGTGGTGGTGGGACACTTGACTCCTGTCGACTCCAAACTTTAATCAGTTCCCGTATTTGCCAGCTGTAACTTTACAGTTCTCCCCTCGGATTTCCCAGAGGCGTGAGCAACCAAATGTTCCCAGTGAATTTAGCTGGGAGCTACAGAGAACCGTGAAAATCAGTCTAGGCAGTCAGATGCCTTGATGAGAACTGAGAAACACGCTCTCACCAATTGGGACTTGCCTTTCAGGGGTGCTCACCCCATTACCTTCTCTGGCCTGGAGCACATCCATAGTCACGGGGAGGAGAGGAGTTAACCAGAACCCACTAGGTTTTCTTGTAGAAATGTGGTTTACAAGCAATACTTTTTTACCTAACCACTGTTATCACGGTAACCATTGTCATCAGCGGCACATGACCATATTGACTATTTCGTGATGGAAGGAAAACTGCTCAATAAATGACAAGTTCTGCTTTGTAAAGAAGAAAGAGAGGAGGAAGGGAAAAGAGACCACTAAAGACCTGCGGGCTCCTGACGATAATGCTATACATCACCCCAAAATCGCTCGCAGGTGTACACGAGTCCCGCCGCTGCTCCTAGCCCGATTTTTGTATGCAAGGTCATCCTCCTGGTGCTACCTTAGAAACTGGCCTTATTCTATAGAGGACATTGAATGATAACACTGCGAGTCAGCTGACTGCTGTGTCACAGAGCTGCTGCTTTCTACATTATCGCAACTGCCAGAGCTCTTACTGCTGCAGTTTTCTAGTCGCAGTGCGGCAAAGCAGACGCATAGAACCAGGCACAAAGCAGCATAGGGGTTTTTTTTAATTCTTCTCTTTTTCATACGAGGGAGATTTTCCTGGTGTTAGCGTAGGAGCAGACACGCAGCCTGGATGTGTTGGCTTCAGCCTGGCAGCGTTTTCAGCTGAGCAGGGAACTGCGCGGAGCTCTGTACCCAAACTGCCTCTGCGGAAGAACGCCCTAAGATGGGGTTTGGTTTTGTTTTTGGTTTTTTTTTTTAATGCCACGGTGATATACCTGCAGCAATAGGACAAAGGAGATGGTACTTGTCACTGTCTGTCCGACTGGGGCCTTTGCAGGCGCTGCGTCGCCGAAGCCGTGCCGGCGTTCCCAGGGTCGTATAGATTTGGTAATACAGATTTGGCTGCGATTTCTTACATCACTTAGAGCAAAGCTCAAACGAGAAACCCAGACTCTCTGACCTAAATCAATCCCAGTCCTTCTGGATACAGGGGCAGCAGTCGACTAGCGATGACACAACCAGCCATCAAGTGGAGAGTCTCTGGGATTGCAATCCGTATCGGTTGGAGTCTGAGAGAATGAAACCCTTTCGCTTATCCAGTCGCTTCTCCTTCTTCTAATACTACGATTACAACAACTACTACTTCTGGTTTTCTTGCCTGTAAGAAGCTATTAATCGTGCTTCGTCTCTGAGCGTATATCTGCGTGGATTAGTCTGTCTATAAACACAGCCCTTATCTGCTCCTGCTGGAAATCAGGGCACGAAGTCAGCCTGCTTTAACAGTTGTTTCTTTCTGCGTGATGCTATGCAACTAGAATGGGTTACACTGACAACAAAGGAACAAGCACAAAGCACCACTTTCTTTGCTGGACTGTTACAGGAACATAACTCTTCTTCGATATGACGCCCTGGTCTCTTTGCTAGCTTTTTTTTTTTTTTTTATTCCCTCCTTTCTTTAATTCATCTAATCGAAGAGCCTAACAGACACCATCGTGGATGTGGTTTTTAATGATTTGGAAAAGACAGCCTGTGGAGACTGCGATTTGAGACAGCAACACATTTAGGTTATTGCCAATTTGAAATACTTGGTTTGTGAAGCACAGCCCTAAGGGACGAGCTCAGAAACTGAGAGAGAGATTGTAGATAAAGAAATAAAAATGACAAGCGTAATGGAGGCTCTGCAAAAGAGACTGTCAGAGAATCAGTTCATGGATGGCAATTTCACCAGTCTGAATCTGAATAATTCATAGATTGAAATTACCCTGCTTTCACCTTTCCATTTAAACCGGCATGATCTGAATCTCTAATAAATTTTCAAGATAAAGTAAAATGCCAATTTGAATCTGAAGAGCTTTTAAAACCAGATGCTACACCCTGAATCTTTCGATACCTTTCACAATTATCCTGTGAG
Source organism: Calidris pugnax (assembly GCF_001431845.1). Taxonomy (NCBI): domain Eukaryota; kingdom Metazoa; phylum Chordata; class Aves; order Charadriiformes; family Scolopacidae; genus Calidris; species Calidris pugnax. The sequence continues at coordinate 23,142,976 of NW_015090830.1, read as the reverse complement.
AACCGCACTTCATCACGAAGCACCATTACCAGTGAAAATTACTGTGATTACAATAGCAACAATAGAATACCATCAAATGATCTCTAATTTACCTAATTTACCAAGGCTGACTGTGTGCCCATTGTGTTTCACTACGTCTGGCATCGGATCAATATCACAGTGGAACAAAAATGCCTTAGTGTGTGCTTCCTTTTGGTACCTTTGACTTTGACAGCGCAGAAGGGGAAAAAAAAATTAAAAAAAAATAATCTATCTACCGTTAAATGTTTTTACAGCCGATCTCCGTGCCTGCTGTAGGATCTGATTGATTCGCCATGATTTTCTGTAGTTCCTGGGTATCGGATGTCATTGTGTTACTGATGTGTTTATAAGGTAGAGTCATGCACAAAGGCTGCAGCAGGCGGGTGCCAGCAGAGAGACCCTGCACTGCTGCAGCAGCAGCGCTCTCGCAGGGGAAGCCAAAACCAGTTCGGTGCCTTAATGTGAATAATTCCTCCTGGCTGAGTTACTAAATGCTTCCTGGCATCACCGGGCTCGGTGGTACCGCATGAAAAATGTATGCAAAAAGCCATGGTCAAGGAAAAAAAAAAACCAAAACAAAAAAACCGATGGTGTGTAATACTAACAAGATTCTTTTCCCCCCCTCACCCCCTCGTTCAGCAATTAGCGTGTGGTTGTGAGAGACAGGCTGCGGCTCCTGCTGTAGATGTGTGTATGTAGGTGCACATACATAAATGTACAGATACTGTGCTTGGTGAATGTGTGCCGACCACTGAAAGGCACAACTTTTTTTTTTCCTGACGAGCCAGGCGCAGTGTTTTGCCACAATCTGCTCCGGTTGTAACAAAATCCCTCTTTTGGAGGTGTAAATTTCCTATAGGATGATGCACGGCTGCTGGAACAGTAAGTACCATTTAAACCATGTGTTGGTGCCTATAGCTACGGTACAGAGCGCTATTTTAAGCATAGTTTGAGTCCTTGTAGCATAACTACAACGTGGAGAAGTGAGAAACACATACAGAAGGCTAGAAACAGGCATTCTTCATGGAGACGACTGTATGTGCTGTCTGTGAGTTGTACACTTCAGGCTTGTTTTTCATTTTATAACCAGATTTACTCTGCCTTCAGGGAATAGTTTCTAAGGGAGGAAGGTAAGCAGTATTTCTCCTTATTTATATGCCTGTGTTGTGTTTCTTTTAGGGAAAATGCATGTTTACAGCACACAGTTATGTAATATAGCATGATCTCGTGTCATCTCTTTAAGTGCTTCAGTTATTTGTTCACGTTAAAACTGGAGAAGCACATTTAAAATATGGCTTTTTATTCAAAATACACTTATAGAAATGCTGCGCAAAAGAAGAATTTAAAGACTGGGTTTGCATTCAGCTTTGACTCTTTAATATTATTCAATAAGAGCCTATTCTACCTAAATAATAATGTTCTTGAAACCTTTGGATTTTAGGTATTTTGTCTTCTTTAAACACGATTTACTGTACTTCTAAATTTCCTGTATATGAGTGGAGGCTATTCTCTAGAGGGAGAAGAGGCAGAAGATTTTACAGCTTGAGCTGTGATAACAAAGGAATTTGAAAGGGTACAAAATATGATTATACGAAAATCTTGGATTTTGAATTACTCAGTAACATGATTTAGCAAACTGTTTTTCTTAGAGAACATACTCTTGAGTTACTACACTATCTGGAATTAATTAGTTCATTCAGTGCTATATTTATATTCTTCATTTTCACATGGTATTCAAAACTTAACAAAGAAAAATCATTCTACAGAGCAAAGACTGAAAGTCTGGTGAAAGTATAAAACCTACATTCTGTTATTGTGGTAATAAAATCAAGAGATTCAGATCAAACTTTTCTAGAGAGAATTAGATGTTTTGGGTTAAATGCTTTACAATGAGCATTTTATGGTTTTGTGTAAACAAATACAGCGTATACTGATATAACCACTATACTGCCAGGATCATGCAAATAGGAACATGAATATTTTGCAAAATACCATACAAACACCTGCTAGCATTTACATTATTACCACCATAATCTTCTAGTATCATATACTGTTTTGACATCATGGTCTGTTAACCATTTTGATTCTGTAGAGTACTTGAAGTCAATTTTTTTAACCAGCATTATCTGCCACAACAGCCTGTCGGGGGTGGCTGGCCATGGGGTGTAGGTGTCCTCATTATCAACTAACTACAGAGCAGATCTAATAGGGTGTTTAAATGCTCTTGGTGGTTTCATCTAAGGGCCCCATCCAAATCATACTACGGATCCACTCTGGTGTCCCCTAACTTACTTTGTGTTTGTATTGATGAATTTTTAATGTGCCACTGGCTTTCTCCCACTGCTCCACGTTGGCCTCACATTTCAAAATATGCAATGCTGGTCAGGCCTAATGCTTTCTCTCCAAGTAAGTCACTTCAGTAGTTGCCAGAGGATGTTATGACAGTGCCCTCAGGAGGTGAGGTTATCTGCCTGTGAGACTCTGCTATAAAGTACTCTGAGAAAGTTTTAAAACCTCAGGAAGTAAACTCTGCCTTTTGGCTGGTGTCTGTTTCAAAGGCGGCAGGATTGCAGTCTGCCAGCAGGATGGATTGCATGAGCAAACGGGGGGGAAAAGCATTAAAACCTTTTCAGCCACACGATCAGAAAGTGAATATTAACAGTATTATCTCATAAGAAGCATTAAAATACAGTCAGCTGTATCATCAATGTATTTTTTGATATGGTTATAGCTAATCAGGTACAGCTACAGCTGAACTCTTTAAGCTGTATACTCGTATACAAATAAACAAATGGCAGACTATGAAATATTTAATTTCTACCATAAAGCCACTAATTTTAGCAACAGCGATTCAACAGTTAATCTACACTGTATTACAAGATGTATTAGTCTGTTTTTGTGCCTGTGTTTCACCGTGTTACACCTGTCTACAAATGAATCTGCAATGGCAAAATAAGGGTCAAAGAACTTCTTTCCATGAGCTCCCAGTTAAAGGGAATTATTCACTTGAGTAAAACTCCCTGTATGCATTTGATGGACACATGCCCTCACCTGCAGCCAGACAGTGATCTTCACGCAGTTGCACATGTGAAAAACATGCTGGAGTCCATTCTACTACCATTGAAGGTAATAGCAAGACTCCCTGTGCCATCAGCAGTAAAAGATGGATTAATTAATTTCCTTCCATTACAGCCCTCCTGGGAAAGTCATTCCTGTTTTGTTCAGTTTGGGTTGTTTTTTTTTCTTTCTTGATTGTAAGAGTCCAGTATAGTCAACATAACATTGAACAGAAGATGCTTTCTGAGCATGACCTGAGCTAAACATACACTGAAACCAGCAACTCAGGGTAGGTTTATTTGCAAACTGAAGGGACCTTCTTGACTGCAGTTTTGTTGATAGCACTTGTGCTCACCAGCTTGACAATTCTGCATTCTTATCAGCTGCTATAAAACACACAAGTTCTGATCTGTAATGGTTGCATCTCTTTGGACAAGAGCCCTGAGGATAAGAGGGTTTGTTGTGGGTTTGGGGTTTGGTTTTTTTTTTTCACCTTACATTTGCTTTGAATTAATTGTAACTGACTATGGAAATATGATCCCCTAAGCATGTAGAGAAATGCATTATTGATAAGTATGTATGAAGTACCTCTAGATTCCTCTGCACTCTGGCTGCTATGAATTTCACACCATTATTCCCAGACAAAAACGTTAGGAGGAAAGTAAGACTGAAGTAACATGAAAGGATACCAGCAGCATTTCCAAACCGACCCTTTCAATGCAGGAAATTCAGAGTTAAACAGAGGAAAATCCAAATGGGTTCATAGATACAATTAAAATACCTAAACAGCTCACTCCCTTTTTGATGCCTTGTGATAACTGCAGGATGTGATAGAGGTAAACAATTTTGCCATTTCAGTTTATGTTATACAGATACGATCAAAAAACACCTCTGGCTTTAGAAGTATTTGCATCGCATTTCACAGTATCGGCGCAATTTCTTTCTGGACTATAAATGTACATCTGCTCTGTGCTTTGAGCTGCACAACTGCAATGTAACCAAAAGTTATATTACAACTGAATGATTTCTGACTGACCGAAAGGGGGAAATGAATTCTGAAATGGGAACTGCAGTGCAGGCAATGAGTTTCCCAGGTCTCATGCCAACAGAGCTTTTTGTTGTGGGTTTTCTAGATCAGGTTAAACTCCTCATTGAGTTAGAACTTGTCTTAACAAAGTTCAAAATGAGTGATAATTCAAAATACGGCCCTATTTGTGCTTGAAAACTTGTCCTTTTTTAAAAACTACATTTGATACTGTTTCTGCCACAGCCCCTGTCTCAAAGTTTACCAGGGAATTATATCCAATAGCACACTTGCAACAGCATAGCTCATCCATAGCTAATCATGCACAGCCTAGCACACACAATGAATTAACACCTGTGAGAAACACTAAATTGAGAAATGCTGTTAAAATGGAAAAAAAAAAAAAAAGAAAAAGAAATTGGCAGACTGGATTTGCCATAGACTGATTGGCATTGAACTGTTCACTCACACTCAGCATTTCACAAAGATTGTGCAGAAGCAATTCTAGTCGGTTATACTCAGCAAAACATTCAATAGGAAAGTCTGTTCTCATACTCACTCGTTTCTGTTTCTTCTGTCCCCTCTGTTCATTCAAAAACTCTCCAATGGCACAGCAGTCACAGCAACTGGCCACTCCTCTGACCTGCAGGTAGTAAGTGATGGTAAGAAGCTCCACCAAGAATGAGAAGCTGATGAGATCCTACATTCTCTGCTCCTAAAGGCAATTCCCTGGCTGGTGGGGCTGGGGGAGAGGGAAATATGCAGAGGGACCTTGAGGGTGGGAGACTATTTATATACAACATTCTTCTGTCTCCTGTGCTAAAGCACAAGTGGAAAAATGTCATTATAAAGTAATTAGAGGAGTAGGAACATCTTCAGTTTCCATGTTTTCACAGGCAGCTCAGCTTTTCTGTAAACTTGTCATATTTATACCTAGCATGAGCACCATGTCTCCAAACTCCAAGTCACCCAGAAAATTTAACTTGTCAATCAATATTGTGACTGAGGAAAAGCCAACACACTACAATAATGTTTATTCATATACATAGTCCCAGCATTACTCTTCAAAAACAGCTTTAAGGCCTTCTTGTTTGCATGTAAATGTAGCTCTATATACCATTGCACCTGTGATATCTATAAGTTGGTCATATTAGCTTAAGCAGCTACATCCCATTTAAATAGCATTTTGGTAATGGGGTTTTTTTGGGTCTTTCTTTTGAGTGATATAGCATAGCCTGTATTATGCATAGAATTAGCATGGATTATTGTAATTCCTTTTCTAAAAAGGAATTATTTTCTTCAAATCTTTTCTGTACTGAACTTATCACCTACCTTTTCATGAGGGGCAGCCTCTGTCTTTGGCAAGCTGATGAGCTCGATCTGGGTAAGAACTGCTTACAGCTTCAGCTTTTTTGGCATTCTGTGCTTGTTTTATTATATTTAGGAGGTGGAGTGCATCCTTTCCTCTGCCACAGAACTTCATGCTATGCAATTACTTCAAACAAGCTTTTTAATGATGTGGCCTTCATCTTCAGAATGCCCAACAGTTGTGCATGACTTGCTCAATTACTGAGCTCCCACGACAGTATCTGGTCCATGGGAGTATGCGTAGGATGGATTTCTCTGTAAAGGAATAAAAAAATGTAACTTTCTGGTGCTTCAGATTGTTTGCCCCAATTTAGACAAAACTTCTGACCTTAATCTCTGGGTCTTTATTTTATCTTTTTAAATAAGACTCTCTAAACACAATTCTTTCACCTTATAGTGCACTTTATGAAAATAATTTCATTAGCAAATGTGAGTCAGATAATGAACTGATAAGTGTCAGGGGGAAATCCTGCTGGAAATTAGTGCTCCCATCATCCGTGCTGTGTGTGGTAAATTAGCAGCAGGCTCTTCAGGAAACGAGGAGAAAAAGACTGAATTGCTGCTCACTGAGAATTTGTCTTGAGCACAGAATGAGTGTTTCACCCAATACTGTTGGTTCTTGTGTTCATCCCAGCATCTTCCCATTTTGGAAAGCACCCATCTTGTCATGATCTCTCTGCCCACTCAAGCCACCTTTCCCCAGGCTTCCTACTCTTTTCCTAACAGCTTTGCTTCCCCACCCTAGGTCCCCCTCTTTGATAGTCAATCCTAATCCTCTCCAAATAGACCTTCCTTTGCTGTCTCACTTTACACTTCCCTTCCTGCCCTCCAGTTGAGCTTTTTTTTCCAGTTGCTGGGCATCAGACAGGTTCTTTATGGTTCCAGCCTGTCCTTCAAAGTACAGGCAGGTCCAAGCACCCAAATGTGGGTGGACTTCCACAGAGAGAGCAATAGGCACATCTCTCAGGGAGAACGCCTCCTTTGTCGTTCTCCATCTCTGCTGAGTTCTCCAAGGCACAAGAACAGTTCGTGTATTTTTAAACAGGGGTAAGGCCAAAAGCTTACATTCAATGCAATAACAATACACAATAATCAATAACAACAACAGAAACAAGGAGGAAAAAAAATCTTCTGATGCAAATGCCCCATCTGGAAAATACCAACTGAATGGTTAAAGCCGGGCAGGATGGTAAGCATCAGAGACATCAGGGTCACATAAATAACTGCTGAGAAGCTTTAAGAGAGTTACCTGCATATACTTTCTATGCTACCTGCAGATTTCCATGTGTATACCTTCATATATTTGGGAATAGAATGACTTCATTATGCGTATTGCTTCTTCAGCGCAGTAAGAACGTCCCGATTCTGTATTTGGGAAATATATGTATATACAACTTGGGGGAATTTTAATCACTATATGATACACAAAGGTTATAAAATTGACTACTCCAAAGAATTTTAAGTTTTGGTGGTACTTCGGCAATTCCAAGAGCAAAAATATAATATAGTTGTCAAAGGCTATCATGAAAGTGCGAAAAAGACTGGGTACCTAACCACAATAATAATTTTTGTTTATCTATAAAGCATTAAAATGCTGTCTTCATTTGGTAATGAAAAATTCCCAACCTTTCTTCTGTATTGGCAGAGATTCTTTCATTTTCCACTTCAGCAGTGGTCCAGAGACTCCTGGCAGCTGTATACTTCCAAACAGATAGTTTATCTTCTCTGTAGACGAGTAGTCCACATTCTTCTACAATTTCTGTGTGTTCATAACAATAGGCTGGAAAATATTTGCGTTACTATATATTTAGTCACAATACCTATCAAGAAAAATCAATGTCATTGTGCAAAGCACTGTCTGAAGGGAAAAGAAAAGATCTACATTTTGGAGTTCATTTTTATGGGACTGAAGAACAGTCACTAGCCATCTGAGAAAGCAGTATGCCATTTTGAGATATTGAGAGCAGACAATTTTTAGAAAACACACACACACACGAAAAATAAAGCTATAAACTACAAGCTGAAAGATTCACATTATATATGCAACTCAGTTTTTTTGAACGACCTCATTGCAATTCTCTTATCTATTTTTATCAAAAATGCAAATGTACTTGTAGTGGTGAATAGATAATTGCATTTAAAAGAAACTGTGACTCCCCCCCTCCCCAGATAAATAACTGTGGTTTCAGGCCTTGATTAGGTGTCAGAAAAATTAAAGATTTAAATAATAATAATAAAAACCCCCTAACCAGTCACTCTGGGAGCATTCATAAATTTACATGTAGCAGAATGCAATTTAATTTACACGTAAGTCTTGTACAGATTCCCATCTGCCAGCACCAGTTTTCAAAGCTTGTTGTGTCTTCTGCAAAGATTAAGAATTTATCAGGCTTGGGTTAGAGTGACTTCTAGAAATATTCTCTATATTTATCAGTGGTCACTTAAGTATAATGCAAACAGATATTTTACCTTCATGTAAGAACCTACCATGTAGACAGAGAAGTTTCTGGAATTTCATTTGAACAACTCAAAGTAAGTTGCTCATTTTCATTACCCACAAACAGAACACTGCATTTTTAAGAGGCAAACTCGAACTAAGGAAATCTAGAAAATAAACTAAGGTATCCTGGAATATCGTAAGTAGAGAAACTTGTTGGTGTAGACAGACCATAAGAATTTGTGGATATTCCTATTATGTGTGTTTGGTTTTTTTTTAATTATTATAACTGTAAAGGTTGGGCTGGTTTCTTGTTTGGTTTGGGTTTTGGTTTTTTTTTCTTCTTAAATGTGATGATGAACTGTATCAGGGCTGTAAGCTCATTTAAATTGCTTCACAACCCATGTTTATTCAATCAATATTGCTCTATCTGCATGAGAAAACTGGTTAAATGAGTGAGCTGAAACTGAAGTTAGATGAAGGAACAATGGTGGCTTTTGCACAACTAGGAATGCAATTTTCATTGATGATGGATAAATATATAGTTATTTTAGAGCCTGTCACTGAGTTTCTTAATAATATTATACATTTACTCTTTTCCCCATCTTTAAAGATTTATTGCCATTTGCAAAGTACTTTCATTTAATATTCTTCCCTACTATCAAAGAGGTTTATCCAGTTTTCTGACAACTAATCTGTACAGACACTACAGAGGCTATTGAAACTGTATTTAATAGCTTCTCAAATATTAAATTTTCCTGTTGGGTTAAAATGTAGTCTGTTGGGAAAACTTACTTCAAAAATCAGCACATCCAACTGGCAGAGACAGAAGAGGGACCTGCCAGAAATTCAAACTAGTCTGACACAAACATAAATCAGAAATCATGGGTTATTGCCTCTTTTTCATGCTATTTTCAGTGTTGACGACCACTAGAGCCTTCCTACTGATTAATTTCATTCTTTGAAGCTCAGTTTGCTAGTTAAATCATTAATCCTTTCAGGGTTGGAAAACTACCTGAAGCATAACTTCGGATCTTGCTCCCTTTGCATGACAGCAGAGACTTGAAAGGTCTCAAGCAAAACCTGGAGATTATAGATTTAGATAAAATCTAACTATAGTAAAGAGAACACTAGGAGTGGAGCATGGGATGCAGGACTGAGATGTGAGGCAGAAATTTGAAGGGATGGGACTAAAATCTGATCTTCATGGATTGTTAAGAATAATCTCTAGCAGGTTAGTCTACCCAGTATAAGTCAAATCATCTCTTTGAATCCCTGACAATCTCCGAGTTTCTGTTCATGACTTCTTTGCCATCAAGAAAGGTGTAAAACGTTAACTGAGAGACACCTTTGCTTTCATCTACCTGAGCTCTTCTGAGCACTGATTGTACCTAATGTGTTAAATTTCTTCCCATGTTGTAGCTGCCTTTTCATTGTGCACAACCTTCAGAAACACACAATAACCTGGCACTTCGAGTAGTTTTTTCTTTGTTTCTCCTCCCTGGAAATTGTACTTTCGCTTTCAAAAAGTGAAATCAAGAGCTATTCATTTACAAGCGATAGTAAAACTTTATGAAGTCCCACCTGCTGACTGGGTGCTATTGGGATGGGCAGACCAGACTTCACAGAGGGGAAGCACATTCCTCAGCAGTCCCTTGTCAACAGCCAAGTCGTGGTGTCCTCCTACGAGCTACCTACGGGGAGAAATAACAACTCCTCATCAGAAATGTGTCCTTCTAGATCAGACCATAACACTATCAAAAAACTCACTTGTACTCCCCAAACAGAAGTTAAAAAAAAAAGAAAAAAAACAAGTAAAACTTGGCAGCTGTCTTGTAAGTGTCACGGTTGGTATCTGAGCAGCAACCTCAGATGTAAAGAATTTGAAACTGTATTATTAATGATGTGAGTTGCTTTTATTCTTAAAATCTTGCTGAGGCCTTCAGGCTTGTAGGTTCAGTTAGCTGTTAAATGCAAAAGCTGCTGAATACAGTAGCTAGTAACTACAAGTAAGAAGGGGTTAAAAAGGAAGAAGAGAAAAAACAGCTTCATACAAAGGTGTATTAAAGTGAACCGAAAACTGAATTTCCTACTTTTGACTATTTTGCATTAGTTTTACTACACCTTTGCATAACTTGATTCCGGTCAGCAACAAAACTGGAAATATATGGAAATGGCCATGCTTGCTTGTTTATCTAAATTTCTCTAATTTGGTTCTGTGGCCATTGGGACTCATATTTTTCAGCAAATGGAGTGAGGTCTGTTGCAGCCAGCCCACACACTGGTGCTTCTCCTTGATGAGCAAGGTGGGGAGGTTGTATGTGCCCTTTTCTTCTATGTGGCACAGCCAGATTCCTCCCGTATCTGGTCAAGAACACTTACCTATGTAATTTCTCATATATTATTATGTTTTGATGCATTATCCTAATATTTGATGAGCAAGTACCAACTATAAGCTATGCATACTGCAGTTGATAATATAGTTTCTTGCATAATAAATCTTTTATAAGTGGCCTTACAAAGAATATAAATGCTAAATAGAAAGATAAAAAAGACATTTATAATTATATACATATGTGTGCACATACACTTGCAAATAAGAATTTTTAACATGACTTAAAACCACGCATATGCAATCATTTCACTTTGTTTTCAACAGGGTTCTGTCACTTGTTTGTGTTTTGACACCCATGGGGGAACACCTCTGTTTTGCCTTTGTAATGTTTTGTTTTTCTTTCTATTGCTTGGCTTTGCTGATGAGAGAATGTAGATTATTTTTTAAATAACTGCAATTTTCCAGATGGCATATTGGTGTACCGCAGATCTGAATTTCAAGAGCCACTACAGTGTTGGGTGAACCATATTTATTAGCTATTAATGGTGAAACTATTACAAACATCAGAGACTGCACAAGAAAACCTTAAGAAGTGCTTTAATGTTGAGTCTCTAGGCTAAACTCCTGACTGCAATCTCAGCAAATTCCTTCTGTGTTTGTGGAAATTAGTTTCATAACATTTTCCTTATTTTCTTTGGACACTCTTCCTGAATTTTAAGTTATTCTTCTAACTCAAATATGTTTATTTTATGTTTGCTTCTTTCTCTCTGATATCCAGATTCCATCTTTCCACTGTGATCATCAGTTTTTTTGCTTTTCCTGATGCTGTTTTAGATGAACAGCAAATGCTCATCTGAGGAATCCAGTAGCCAAATTTGGCTGGACTGGTATAAATAAATAGGCAGACATTACTTTCCAGCTGTCTCCCGTTGCTGTCCACACACACTGATAAAACTGTTGTCTAGAGCTTTAAAGACTAAAAGAAAACAACAAGGCAAAACAAAAGTGGTAGAAAGATACGCTATAAACCTCAAGAAAATTAGCATGTGACAAATTGCATCTTTCCGTTAGAAAGAATTAGCTTCCAACCACTGAAGTACAATGCGAAACCTATTTATCAAGTTAAATTGTTCTCTTGTTGCAAAGCACAAACTTAATTACAGAGATCATTTACTTATGGATGACATTTGCTTAAGCAATACTTCTAATACTGTATGCCTAACCATGATTTAATTTCAATTTCTTTTTTTTTTTTAACCCATGCTTTTAGAAAACAGGCAAACATAATGCTGGAAACTGTCTCCTGGATGACCAAAATGCAGTCCTTTACTTACACAGGGAAATGTGCCTGTAGCATTTTCCATGAACCTAACAATCCTCACCATTAAACAGCTTGAACTGTTATTTTTTTTGTCCCTGCTATTTGTATTAAAAAACTACTCTAGAACCTCATCACTTTTATGGTCAGAAACCTTCTAATTTCCAGCCTAAATTTATTCATGGCCAAATTACACCCATTTGTTCTCGTGCCAACATTGTCTGCTAGAGTAAATAGTTCTTTTCCTTGCCTACTGTTTACCACTCTATTGTGTTTTTAGAGAATAATTATTTCCTGTATCAGCTTTTGTTTCTGCTAGACTAAACAAGAAAAAAATCTGCAGCCTTGCTCTTAAAATGAATCTCTCTGTTAATCTCAGCAGCCCTTTTCTTTACCTATTTCACCTTCCATGAATATGAGCAAAAAAATCTGTGGGAGATCTCTCAGGTGCCTTAAGCAATAGCACAGATATTTTCATTTTCTCTGCTAAGAAACAGTTTAACTGTTTAACTGCCTTTGGATAGCACTTGCTTTTTCATGGCTGGAACCCACTGGCAACTTAATAATGTTGCAGTCAGCTAATATGCATACCTTGACCCAGCTCCTATGTTGTTTACAACTGATAGAAGATATTTTTATTAATCCTCAAGTGCATGTCTCTACTGCCAACGCTACACATTTAAAAATGAGTTTAGCAGTGTGTATTTTAATGTGCTTTTTCCAAAGGTAACAAATGTTTTGGATAAGTTAATGCCAAAGATAATAGAATCAAACAAAAAGGAATAATGTTGAGAGACAAAGGGAAGTACTCAGCACACCGATAGCACCAGCTGCGATGTATTAAGGAATAAGAAATTTTCACAAGTGCTTCAGTGTAACATAATAGCATGTAATGGTTTGAGTGCTGTATGGTGTGTACAGCACCTCGAGAACTTCTTATTTGGTCTTATGTACTGATAGCTCCCCTAAATATTGCATTTAAGTTGGGGAAAATGTTTCTTGGATGCATTAGAGCAGGAGCTCCCAAAAGCACCTGTGGAATCTTTCAAGGTGGCCTGACAGGAGCACGGGGAACATGTAACTCATCACCTCCTCCCCAGAGAAGCTGGGGAAAAGGCCTCTGGATTGCACATGTTGTCCAAGCAATTGAATGTCTTTTCTGGTGTGTACCTAAAGCTCGGCCCACAGCTGGCAGCTACTGCTTCCACCACAGTAATAGAAAAGAAATTGATGGTGGCATCAAAAGCAAATTAATTTGGAGAATCTCTGTAGTCGTAATATCACTCACAAGCCATTTCTTAGAAATCACGCCATTACAGATCTGTCTTTTAACTTGGTTTTGCTTATTTTTTGAAGTTAGCATAACAATCAATGACTTGAGACTTTATAGAGTCTGTATCTTTGATGTAGAAGTGCAATATTCTCTTTACATGAGTGTTTCAAAATAATGAGGACTGTTACATCAATACTTCTGGAGTTGTTCACAGTAAAAAAACTTTGATACTACCTGGTGGTAAAGGTTCCATCTTAAGGGCCATACACTTTGGAATGAAGAATATAAATGCATCTATTAGGTTGCAAAAGACATTGAGATTTTCAGAAGCATCTTAAAGATTTTGGACTGCAAGTTCCAATAGCTAGGAATTTGGAAACTTTGAATCCTTTAAGAAAGGATTTAAATTTCCTTATTTTGTCAGGGAAGCCAGCAATTTATAAACCACCTTAAGCTGTATAATTATAGAGAGCAGACTAATTATAGTAAGTATTCTCACACTTACTAGCAAGACCTTCACCATTTATTAGAAAGATGAACTAGGTTTTTGAGGGATTTTTTTAGAGGGAGAAACATTATTCTTTTCAAAATCATGTGATAGATTTTATTTTAATTATTTTATTCTGCATAAGTGCTGGAATAAGAAAAAATATTCAAGAAAGTTATCTGTTAGGACATGCAGCTTTATAGAATTCTTGAAAAATCATTTTATCATGTGATGGGAATGTGATGGGAATCTACTTATTGGGAGGGGAATCGGTATCTATTCAGGATTATTTTATTAAGTTATTAAAAGGTAGTTTCATTTAACATGCCCTCCTTGACTGTTGCTATATAATACTTTCTTTGATGTTGAAGTGGTTACTAACTTCTTGCCACATTATTAGTAATATTTAATGTGTTGTATTCTGTTTAGGGGATCCCTGTGGAGCTGATAGCTGTGGACTACTGACTGGCACACTAAACAGGTAAGCTCTAAACGTCTTTCAATGGTAACATAATGACTTTCATCAAAGGAGGAAGAAGTCTTGATATTTTTTAATTTTCTTAAGCTGAGCTTGGAAGGCTTTGATTTTATAAATCCCAAGATCTGCGACTTAAGTAAACTTAGCATATGCAAATAGTGGCTTCAAAAACTAAATGAAATTATATTTGTCAGAAGTTTATTTCTCTTGACCCATAACTCACTATCTTTTTAGAAACAGCTGAGACAAGTTCAGACATTAGAAACTTGCAGGCCTCTGCTGCAGTGGGATGCAACCAAATGATCATTCTGACTTGACAAGATTAATTTTAAAGCAGTTCTTTCCCCTAACTCGCCTCTTTCTCTTTTGCTAGTTGTAGTTAGTATAAGTATTTGTCAAACTGGGACAAAGCTTTGCCATTAGTCCCTTTTCTTTAGACAATGACAGACTGATTATGTTGCTAAAGGAAAGGGATTTGCAAAGTACCTTACCAAAGGAAATGTCACAGAAAGTAAAACATGTAGTGGATGATAATGCTATCCCACCGATTTTCATCTGGTAGACGTGTTAGGCTAATTAAGAAAGAACTAACTACATATGACAGATAGCAGACACATTGCTTAATATACTGCTGGAGGATACATAGAACCACAGAAGTGATGAAAGCATTGCAAGAACGTATATAGAAGAGAAATAAAATACAGTTGCTGCATGCAAGTATAGTGCATTTTGCAGGTAAACATGGTGTGCCTGTTTGAAAAGATGTTAATTTACACAGTATAATTTCGCCATTAATATAGATTCTATATAGAAACTCTTTGTTGCTACTTAAAATAGCTTGAGGGGGTGGCCAGAGAAGAGCAGGGAATCACCCCTCAACAGTTATTTATATGGAAATGTTTGCATTATTCTCTTGATATAAGGTAATAATTTTTCCTTTTGTGACATACCTTCTGGTGCCATTTTAAAATGAAAACCAATATAATTTTTCCAAGCTAAGAAAATTTATGTTTCTACAAGAATCATTAAGTTAATATAAAATACTGTTTGGCATCTACATGAAGAAGCATTCAGAAAATATTTTCTATGCAAAATGGAAAGAGAGTTGTTTTTTTTTTTTTTTTCTCAGTTATTTTGTCTCCTTTTCTTGTTTTGGGTTTCTTTTGATTAGATTTTTTGGAGCTCTGACTCAGGGTGATATAGGTCCATTGTTTCCTACAAGAAGACTTATTAGTATGGAGACATAGAGAAAAAGTTGTGTTTAGGCATACAAATTTTTGGTCATCTTCTGCATATTTTTATACTGTTTCCATTTCTTTATGCACTCAAGGCACATAAATCTGTTAGACCACCTAATTAGATACCTCAGTATCATGACATCGGTGAGATTACTCTGTTTTACGAGAAGAGGGCTAAGGTTTATGTACAGCAGAAAGATACGACAAGTTTCAATTTCACATTATAAGGAGCTCCATATTGATTCAAGAGCAAAAGTGGAAAAAATTGATTAATGCCTACAAGTATCTCAAGGGCGGGCTGAGGGAGGAGGGAACCAGACTCTTTTCAGTAGTTGCCAGTGAGAGGACAAGGGGCAATGGGCACAAGTTGGAACATAAAGGGTTCCACTTGAATATGAGGAAGAACTTTTTCACGGTGAGGGTGACGGAGCCCTGGAACAGGCTGCCCAGGGAGGGTGTGGAGTCCCCTTCTTTGGAGATTTTCAAGACCCTCCTGGATGCAGTCCTGAGTAACGTGCTCTGACAAGCTCTGGGTGGTCCTGCTTTAGCAGGGGAGTTGGACTAGATGATCTCTATGGTCCCTTCCGACTCTAAAAATTCAGTGAAATTCAGTGAAAAAAAAATCCACTCTGGGAATTAGGGGCTGTGCATCATCAGGGATGCTGCTGTGCTACACAGGCTAACGCAGGCACGTGGCAACCAGTGGGACAGCCCCCCTGCACCTTGCCCCAGCTTCTGCTTCCCCTTCGGTCTGAGATGGGAGTGGTTTAAAATTATAAGGCTTTTGGCAATTTGTTCTCGCTTCAAAGTAGTTTAATGCTTAGCACAACTCTAGAGCTGGTGAGGATTTTCCTGTCTTTCAGGTAACTCCTTGAAATCAGGTGTTCCAGGGCATATCTTGACTTGTGGAGACGACTGGAGTGTTGCACGCCATTAGTTGTTGACTTGCTGAAGACAAGGCAGTGTGTGTATTGTGCACGGACCATGGACGTGACCATTGAAATGACACAGCAGATCACAAATATGCTCCCACGTCCACTACCGACACGTTTCCTGCTTTTTTGCATGCAGAACTCCAAGAGGCAGGGCTGGTTTAGGAGGCTGTTCAGGATCTTAACAGAGCAAGTAGTCCCAGGTGGAGCAGGGAAGTGAAGGAAGCTCTACCAACTGTGAGCCAAAGAGCAGTAATGCAGGAGCTGTGGGGAAATGCTGCAGCTCATGAAGGTTTATAATACCATAGGTCATTGTAATTACTGAAGAAACAGGAAATAAAGAAGCAATTCCTCCCTTGCAAGCACTTTATATAAGCACACAAGACATCAGCAAAATGGTGGAGTTGGAAGGGAGATAAGGATGTTCCCGCTCCGCACTCAAGCTGGATGTGGGTTACTCCCTTTCAGGTGTGTGGTCTAAGCTTCAGGTGATGGGAGTGGCTCCATCTTTTTTTTTGAAGTTTTACTTTTTCTTCTTTTTTCATCTTCCTCCTGGTGTATCTCTCTGCTTTCTCATGAAGGGTGTCACTAGGAAAGCAACCACCAGCTGGCTCAGCAGGGCTGTTTTCATTTTGCTACCACAGAACACACTTACCCTGGCTCACCATGCTTGCTTTCATGTTATGTTTTCCCTGCTCTCTGAGCTCCAGCTGAACTGTCTGTTCACCTTAAAAACAATACCCAAAACAAGAGAGAAGAAAAAACTTACCCTTACCAATCACTTGCAAGTCCACCTCCAAATTGGAAGTCGCTGCCTCTTTCTTTCAATCCTGCCACTCTGTTTTCAGCTTTGTTGAGTCTCTGCAAGCTGTGTGTCACTTCCAGAGTCCAGGAAAGTGGATTGCTATAAATAAGAATAGACTCGTAGAGGCTTTCAGTGTGAGTATCCAGGTTGAAAGTCCTTTAAATGAATTTAATCAGTTTAATTTAGAAAAAAAGAATCTTCACACCATTCTGCCTTTAGTAGCAGCACAAAACCCCCCAGGTGCTCAAACAAAAGGAAAACAGCAAAACCACTTATTACTTAAAAGCATAAAATGTTAACAGAAAGGGTACTTTTTAAGTAGTATGTGTGAGTATTAAACACACAAAAGTTGAATACACATTCCCTTAAAATCATCTAGTAAGGAATTAAAACATCCATTTGCATTTTACTCTTGCATGTAGGTTTATTAAGATAATATATGTATCTTTTTGTGTGCTGAGCCATTGCTTTGCCTCTGCCTCAGCCTGTCCAAGGTGTATGAATATTGACTGTTTAATGTACACCCCGTGGTGTATTATTGCTTACTTAAAGCATAATACTGCATGACCTTGTTTTTTCTGTTAATTATATTTTTCCCTTGTAGGAAAGTAAGTTTACTCATTCTGAATCGTGCCAAACCGCATAATCTGGAAAGGAATATTGTGGCTCTACTTGGAAAGTACTAATTGGGCTTCAGCCATCACTGGGAAAGCTGTATAGTCTTTTATTATTTTAACTGGCCAAATGCCCTTTGTTACCACATTAACAGCCTCCCTATGGTGCCTGTAACTTCGATATTATTTTCACTTTTACGCTAAATTTGACCAGATGAAAGACACAAACCCTCCAATTTTGAAATAAAAGAATACCATGTTTTGTTAATCCTGTATTTCAGAGGGAAAGCCTGTGAAAATGATAACCTATGTCTGCTGGCCAAAGTTTTTGTTCAGTAAACCAACCTTGCCAGCTGTTCCCATTGGCAAGAGGAAAGATAATATTTTGGTATCTTTAATTTCTCCATTTTAGAGCAGAAGTTTTGCTTGTGTCATCATTTAAATCATGCATGTTAACATCAGCCTGGCAAACAATACTGTGCTTTATAAAGACCTCAGTTTGGATGGTATCACTGCAATGTTGCAATAAAGCTGTTTTAGGCTATTAAATACAGCTTAAGTCTCTCACTGACTACGAATCACTGCAGGTGCTCTGGGCTGTGCTGCTGAAGAAGTGCTTTGAAAGTCCTAAAAAAGAGACTAAAGCAGATATGTAGGTGCATTTTAGTCCAATGTTACTGAGAGCTAAAGATGCAAATTACCTCAAAAGACTGTGCTCTCATGTGCCTGTGGTCCTCATCTCACGAGGCAGAGTGGACAAGGATCAAGAAATGGCAACACAAGTCCTGCTCTTAGCAAATGAGGAGAGATGGCCTCTGGCAGGAGACAGGGAGACATTGGCATGTCTAAGAGACAAAAAGCTGTCACCTAAAGCTCTAGGCTTAGCCAGACACATTTCCTGCACTGAGAATATCTGATTCAAAATGTGCAGAGGGAATGTTCTTTCTCCACCTTGATCTCTGACAGCAAGGTTTAATTTCTGCTGAAACAGAAAAGGTGTTTTCGTCATGTTTAAGAACATTTAAAGAAAGTCTTTCTCAATTTCCAGGTAACCTGAAGCTTGAGTGGTTCCAGGCGTATTGGATCCCACACCCTGGCAGAGGATTATTTCTGCGTATGTTCCGGGACAGCTCAACGCTGAAGCCTTACAAGGAAAAAAAATCCAAACATCTTGATTCTGCAACAATTAGTTTGGATCCCTTGAAGGTTTCAAGGATTTCTTAAAGTCCCTAAGGGGCAAGACAAGCAAACTGATCAGGATAAAGCTAGGTTTCAAGTCCTTGCTTGCCTAGACGTAAAGCCTCTTTCACTAAAATGGAGCATGGGGGAAGACAAGGAAGTCTTTTAAAACAAGAATTTCATTCATTTGTGCGTTACTGGAATGATACTACTGTCTTAAATGCTCTGAGGATGATGGTACTTGTGACCTTCCCAGTAAGTTTTGTCAGGGGGACTGTATAACCTTGCACTGCCCCAAAACAGAACCGAGCCCTTCCATCCATTAAAGCTGTATTCAACTCAGTGAACACTGTAACGGCTCCTTTATAACCCTCTACTTGTACTTGATAGTGGAGGGCACATTTCAAGGAAAATGGGGAAAGTTCCTATGTTTTGCCTACTTACTGCTGTTGTAACAGCTTGATGTAAAACTGGATAACAAAATAGATGGCCCAGCCCAACAACCCCACTAATGATACTGTAATTATACCAGGGATGCAAGTTTGGTTTTCAATACATTTCTCCTGGCATCTCCAATATGTGAATTTAGAAAAAAAAAGTATTTTTTCAAGTTTTAATTTCCTCCAGAAGCATAAAATAATTCACTGCCTTTTTCTCTCCTTCAGGTTAGCTCTCATCGCTGCAGACACAGCTACAAGTACACAACTTCTGGCTGAAGTTTTGTTGCCTGCTGAACCCCAGTTAGCTCTCATCGCTGCACACACAGCTACAAGTACACAACTTTTGGCTGAAGTCTTGTTGCCTGCTGAACCCCCAGAGCCTTTCAGGTTACATTTCAGGTAAGATAAATCCATTAATCAAGTACAAAGCACTAGGGAAATATATTTTAAAATGACAAATACATTTTGGTAGCACTCTCACAAGCTACTTCCCTGAATTTGGCTTATTTTTTTTTGCAGTTAGCACACCTCATGCCACAGCCTGCCCAGTTCCCGTATGTCTCTAGGTCATTATTAATGCGTGCTGCAGTTTCACAAAGGAGTTCTGGATAGTTTTTCTCCCAGAGAATTTGGTCAGAGGGAAACTGTAAACCCTGGCCTCTCTGAAAGGCCAGCATTCCTAAGCTCCAGCTCCAAAATGTTGCAGCGGGTGACCGAGCACCCCATCCAACCTCATCCCACGCAGCACGGCAGCTGGTGGGGCATCACCAGGTGATGCACAACCCTCTGCCCTGTGGATTACATTACTGGCACTCGCCAGCTGCTACTTGTGTTGGAAGAACTTGAACGCCTTCCTCTCATCTTAAAAAAGAGACAAATATTGTGAATCGTAACAATGACACCTATAAGCAAGGTTAATGCATTCAAAGAAACATATTCTGCTTTTAAACTTTGTTTAGAACAACTTGAAAAACATAGACAATCACATCATCTTAAATTAAAGGAAAAATAATTGGGCAAAAAAACATCCACAGTATTTCAAACAGGCCAGGGGAGCCACCTGACCTGTCATTTGAGTCCCGTATCAAACAGCTACATTAACAGTCACCGTAATGAAATTAGACTAATTATGCATACATGAGCAATAAAAAACCTAAACAAACAAGAAATCCACTATGGCAGTGATCAAGTTTAAGAAAAAGAAAGTGGAAGCTTGTAAAAGATGTATCAAAAGTGACAGCCCCCAGGGGAAGATAATTCCCAGAAGCTTGAAGTCTCAACTGTAAAAAAAGCTGCCATGGTTAAACAGAGGAAGTTTATTAAAAAAGATTACACCCTTCAGGAAGTTGAAGGTTAAAATGGGACATAAAATACAAACACATGATATGCCCCAAAAGACACTGATGGCCATCAAAAACTTGCAGTTAATCCTTTTCTGTAGCAAGCAGGACATCTGTTGAAGAGTTAGCAGGAGGAGTAGATTGCTAAGATATAAAAGGAGCACGCAGGAGAGATAAAGCCATGGCACTGAACTGCAAGAATTCTCTGCGTCCCTGTTTGCTATAAACTCAACTGTTGCTATAAACTTCCAAACCCTTGTTGGAAGCCTTCTTTATGTAGCGCTGTCCTGGTTTCAGCTGGGATAGAGTTAATTTTCTTTCTAGTGGATGTTGTCTTTCAGGTTTGGTATGAAAGGAGTGTCAATAAAGCATATTGGTTTAGTTGTTGCCAAGTGATATTTATAGCATTCAAAGACTTTTTCAACTTCCCATAAAAGCTGAGAGGGAGCACAGAGAGGACAAGCTGACCAAAGGAATATTCCATACCATAGACATCATGCTCAGTATATAGAAAAGGGTTTGCCCGGGGGGCAGGGATCCCCAATCACTGCTTGGGAAGGGCTGGGCAACCAATTCATCAGGTGGTGAAAGTGACTTGTGTTGTGTTATTTTATCTTATATATTCTTTTCTTATCCTTATCCTATTTTTATTTTCATTTTCTGCTATTGTTCTATTAAACAGCCTTTATCTCAACCCATGCGCTTTTTTTTCCCCTTTTCCCTCTTTTTCTCCCTCTTTTCCCTACCCTATTTGGGGATGGGGAAGGAGAGAATTGAGTGAGCAGCTGCTTGGTCCTAGCTGCTGGCTGGGATTAAACCACGACAAGCACAAACTGGGGACATCAGTGAAAATAATATACCAGTAGGTTTCTAAGAAATAGAGAAATTAAGCAGTAACAATTTCAAAGAACAAACAAACTAGGATTAGTGTGCATGGAAAAATGAAGATAAAGAGAGCTCTCTAAAATCATGAGTAGCAAAGACAGGTGAAATAGGGAATGGAAGTTTTGGTATCATGGAAGGCAGTGAACAAGGATGCATCAAATCATTTACTTGGTTCAAAACAAATAAACCAGAAGTATTTACTCATATAGCATATTGGTAACTTTGAATTTCCTGGCCACAAAATGCTGTGGTTTTCAGAATTTGACATGAGTCAAAGATCTGTTGGAAAAACTCATCCATCGGGACCTATTAAACAGAAAGACTCTACCTCTGACTTTGGAAGTCATATCACTAGAAGCTGGGAATGTAAGGCAGGTAGCTATTCCTACATGCTTGCCATTTTATAATAATCTTTAGTAAACATCCTCTGTTTTTCACCACTTTTCATCACTTTTGGAGCCAGGATACTGAGCTAGATGGATCTTTTTTACCCTGAGCTGGGACAGCCCTTCTTACACCCTGCTTTTAAGTAGCTCCTGCAGTGGAGAACCTTCTGTGGATTCATTTAAGTCAACCTGAACAACAAGAGTCAGGTAAAGGACTCCAAACAGAATAAAGACTGAAAATACTGGAAAGAGGTAACTAAGAGAGCAGGATCAGCAAATAATGTAAAGAAAAGATAAAGCAGAATTAAACTTGCATGTAGTCTTTAACTCTTAAAGAGTGGCACCACACATGAGATGACAGAAAATAATTCTTCATCCTTGTAAAAGAAAAACATACTCTCTTCCTCCCAGCAGGTGAAATGACAAGAAAATTGCAATGTGTCCTTAAACTGAAAGAAGCTTAATTCTCAGATCAAATCTATATCAACACAATTTAAAAAAAAAAAAAAGAAAAAAAAGAAAGAGAAAGAGAGCTCTGCAAGTGGATGAATAAGTATGCATAGAAAATGAAGAATATATTAATACACAGAAGTGCAAAAATTATAGAAACTAAACATTATCTATTTTTATTTAAACTAACTGAAGTAATTCCATAGCTGCATAACTCATCTAAAAATGGTCTTGGTCATGTCAGTTCTCTGTCATGAAAAATGATTGCATCTAAAATGTTCCTTCATGTTCGTTCTATAAGTGAAATCTTCACATAATATGAATTGCTCAGGGTTCTCTCACTTCTACAGAGCTGTGACAAGTCACAGCAGCTGAGGACCTGCCCAGCGTGTACCATGTTGGATGACACAGCAAAGTCCATGTTGGAGGACACAGCAAAGTCGTAAATCCAGCCTTGACATAATCAGAATTTTCAATGAGCTCATTGCACATGAGACTGTTAATTGGCAATTTACTGAGATTCTCATGCACCAACCTCTACCAGCAGAAGGGGAGAAGAACAGAGAAGCAATGGCGCAGAGCCTGCAGATTCCCTTTCCTGCAGCCCTTTGCTCAAAGGGGGTCCTCCTAAGACCCACACAACAAAGCAATAAAGTAAGCCCGTGCAGCTCTGGGACCTGTAGCTTTCATACCCATGGCTAGTAGGACTAGCCATGAGTCCTTCAGTCCCCACTGTCTTGGGGCTGAAGTAACCCAAAGCCTCTCTGAACCTAGGCTAGGAAGGGAGGAGTTTCTCCCACTACCAGCACCTATGAATGAACATCGTAAAGCCCAGTTGTCAGCCTCTTCCTTAGTGAAATGCTGGAAGATTTATTCACAGTTAAATCCAGATGTTTTCTAAATTGACCATCATCATAAAATTATCTCAGCCAACAGCAAAGATAGGCTGAGCTGCTGTCCAGTGACTTTCCCTCTCAACTACCTTCAGAGGTTCTTCCACCTGACACATTGCTCCAGTGACAGGATCTTCTCATGAGATTCATCATTTGCTTTGAAGTAACCAGACCTCAGGCCCATCGCAATTTTAGAGGCCTCTAAGAAATTTATCCTCTAATTATCATTCGCAGTTTCTCTAAGGATTTGCAACTTCTGTATGAATTCCTTGGCCAAATGCAGTAATCTTGTTAATCTCAACCCCCATATTTCTGTTTCTTTCAACTCCTGCTAGCAAAAATTCTTGCAGTGCTTTCCCAAGAAGGACAGAAACCTTCTGTTCCCTTTTTCCCATACGCTTCAGAAAATATCCCTGATATTTTCTTTTACAATGTTCTGTAATGCTTCTTTTACATTTCTTCCCAGTGAAACCCCTGAGACTTAAATAACTCACCTCCTGTTTTCCACCTAAATTTTCCTTCATTCTAATTTCTAGGTTAAATAACTGCATAAAATAATTTCAACTTTGTAATTTATAGGAAGAGTTTTCCTTTAAAATAAAACTTTTGCATTTTCAACCACTGAAGCAGAATTGGAGGCAATTAGCAGACATCCTAACTTGAAGTTAAACAGTATTTTTTTCAGGACATACAGCTGGAGAGAAATTTTCAGTTGTAATGCAATTCCCTAATGAACCATAGTGAACATACTAGGTTGCTTTCTCTGCAATCTTGAAAAAATTACAAAAGGTATTTCATTATGCTATGAAAGAGATATATAAACATGCAAATGTTTCCTGTTGCTATAAGTTTTGAGGAATGACTTCTGCAAGCATTTATCTATAGCATATCTAAATTAAATAGCCCCGCTAGAAGGAAGAGAAAACATTTTGTATTCATTTAGTCATTAAACAGAATCAGGAGCAATTGCTAAAATAATGGATCCCGATTATTCATTACCATTATGCTTTACTGGCTGGAATAGATACCTGATAAGAATCGTATCAGAACTATAGCTGCTAATGAATGATTAAAGGCTAGGGAGCAGATGTGAAGGGAAAGTACAACAATACCTCATTTGTTTTTTTCTGAGGATGCTTCATTCTATTCTACTGAGTTTTCCTTTCTACAGGATATCTACAACGTAATGGACTGAACTAGGACCATATTTGGACTCTTATCCACCTCTCTTTCTTGAACTGTGACAAAAAAAAAATCAAAACCTTGACAAAGTTTATGAACTAAAAATAATAATAATGTCCAAAATGTCAATGGAAATATTTTGTTTAGGTGATTTTAAAATATTTGGATTATAATAGAATTAGCTTGTGTTTTGTAGCTAAAATCATTTTACAGAAAACCAAAATCTCTAAATCGAAGCATCAAAACTATGTTTTATCAAATTTATATTTCAGGGTTTTGAAATCTGATTTGATTTATTTCCTACAAAGTTTTGGCTTAGACAAATAGAGGCTTTGGTTTTTTGGATGAAACTAATTTCGTCAAAAAGCTCCAAGCTGGCTTTGCTGTTCATGTACATGTAGTCCATACAAATATCACAGGAAACTTCTGGTATATGCAACGGCTTAATCAGCTGAAACTTGAATAACACGCAGACACGTATCTAACTGATCCCCAGATGACTAGGAAATCTGTGTCCCATATGCTGTTTAAAAAGGGAGGTCTTAAAATTTAATCAGACAGGAGAAAGAAACAGAGCTTGCTTTTTTTTAAATTATAATTCAATTTTTTCACTTTATATATGTATTTAAGCCCCATCTATTCATCTGATCCACAGATTGATCTGCAACTGCTTACAAGGTTTGTCACATATTACCTAAATTCACCCAGAATTCTATTTTATTGGCATCCCAAAAATTCAGATCAACTTGAGAACCCATAAGATGAGTAAAACCATCATGGACAAACACACATGCTTGCCTGCGTGGGAAATTAGCACTTAGTCATCTCCAGCACAGAAGTGTACTTCACTAAACCACTACCTCTCAGTCTGTATCAGTCTGCAGGCTCCTGGTTTTCTTTTTCTTCCCAGTGGAAGTACAGAGCTTTATGAAGCAAATCAAAGCTGCCTGACTCTTCATAGGTTAATTTTCACACACGCCTTACAAAAAGCTCACAGACCTCCAGGATCCATGGACTACATGGGGAAAGCAACAGCAGCACCAGTGCTCAAGACTTGTTCCCACATAGAAACTCTTTGTAGTGCACAGAGACTGGGAAGTACCTTTGCACTGCTTTGAGAAAACCCATCTTTTTCAAGTTCAACTAATTTCCAGTTACAAACACAGCCATGTGTATAAAACAGAAATGTTACTACATTTCTTGAGCATAATGAAGTGCTCTTGGCACCAGCAGAGACTCGGACTTTATACATAAGCCTTATTAAGACTTAGTTACCTTTTAAGGTGGTAGGAAAGCATAGACCATGAAGAGCTCTGCCAGAGCAGCTTTATCAAACTTTCCAGTGGCAGTTCAGGGGATTACCAGCCACAACAGTCTGCCTTCTGCAGGGGGAGATGCCAGCCCTCAGCTGCTCCCGTGGCTCTCCCGACTGCAGAGCGTGTACAAACGCAGCTGGGTCTCCTTGTGACACCTGCAAATAAAAAACAAGAGGAAAATTCAGTGTCTGGAGAAGATCACCTCCCTGACTGCAGGGCACAGAGAGTTAGTTGTCCTCCAGCAAAGCTAGCCACAGCCGAACCAGTTGTGAGGGTCAGTTCAGGTTAAAAATAACCAGAGCTTTTTTGGGGGTGTGGAGGAGCAGGCTCTGCATCCAGGTTGTTGCAAGGCCCCACGAACAATTTTACAAGAACAACTGAAGGAGAGCATAGGCTGGGAATGAGCAGCTGGGGGCTGTTAGGATGGCATTGTCAGCGAATGGCACCGCTTCCCCAAATTTTCACTAAAACAGAGCTTGAGCACTCAGATAATCAGCCACGACATCTGAGATAGGGGAGTGGTACTGAGCAGATGGGCCAATACCTGCTTAAAGTGCTCCAGCTCCAGTCACTGAAAAGGACATCTGTCCCTGCTCTCAGCCCGGGTGCCTCAGTGACCCCGCTGCAGCTGGGCAGCAAGAACTCTTCTCTGTGTTTATGAAAGGGTATTTTTCAGAAGCTGGTACTCTGAGTGGTATTTCAAATGAATTTTCACATGGAGGCCAAAAAAACTCCCGCTGTCAGATGTATGGAATATCAAGTCCTTGTTGCAACACACAGAGGTACCACAGCTCCTCAGCTGAACAGTTGCAAATATATTTTTAAGATCCCCAAACCAGCAAGCTTTCCCTCAGCCCTGTCCAACAAAATATTCTTATCTGAAACTTTTCACTCTGAGGCACACAATAGTTTTGGAGATTTCAGCCCCCAAAATGAAAGTTTAGCAAGTGAATGGCATCTGAAAGTTGAATTCCTGAAGGCAAACGATGAACACCTGTGGCTACACTATACTTTACGCTAAAAAGTACCATGTACTCTAAAAAGTTACCATGTCTCTCCTTCCCTCTATTCATGTATTAAACCCCAGACCATCATATTTTTCCCAGTAACACTCGGGCCAACATACAACGCTAAAAGCGTATAGAAATGACTAATATGAACGGGCTGAATATAAGGCATTTAAAAAATAAAACAGAAATAAATCATTACTTAAGAATAACTGTTTTGTTTGCTTGTCATTAGACATCTGTTCATAGACACTGCAAACGTTCCACTTTGTGTCTGGGTTTAATAGTAACAACTTTGCAGGGATGCCTTCTTCTTCCTCCTCATTGTTTTCACTTGGTTTCTAGGGCAAACAAAACCTCTTTTTTTTCAGCCCTTTAATAAATTAAAGCTGCTGCAGAGTTAGAAGTAAATAACTGCATACTATGGAAACTTAAATCCAGCAAGCCTCAGAATGTATCAGAGGTCACTATATGCACAGTATCAAACTCTTTCTCACTCCCTTCACCCCTTGGTAACACCCAGGACCTCTCTGCAGTAACCGAGTAGAATTCAGGGCAGAAATTGACCTGAAAAATGTAGAGTTAGACCTCCTCTTCCTCCCCTCTCCCTGTCATCTGCTAACATTTCCAGACAACAAATAGCATACTGAATCTAAACTGTTTTGCTGGAAATGCCATCTGCGTGGTGGCAGCTGGGGTGGGAGGGAAGGCACATAGACGAATGAACAGCAATAAATATAGAGAGCAGACAAAATTAGAGAAGTTTTGCTGCTTTCCAGTGCTCTGGATCTTTGCATGCTTCTCTTAAGTGGATACAGCTCTTCTTAAACTGGTGTTTGAACATCTGGGTTACTTAGCAAGACAGCAAATTCAGAACATTTGAACAGAGATGTCAAACAAGCCAGTTTGGGCAAAATGCTAAGACTACTGAAAATGCTGAAGTCATTTATGGTTATATTCCATTTTTAACATATTGCAGTGTGCTGTAACTAGCAAGGGGGAAAAAAAAAGAAGATGAGAGTAAGTATTGTCAAAAGGAATAAATATGTCATAAACCATCCAAAATTAAAAATCAGTGAAGATCTGGAGAGAATGTTTCTTGCAGACCAAACATAAAATCAATGTCCAGATCATTGACAACTGAACCTCAATTCTACAAAAGAATTTCTGGCATAACATTTTAATTTCCCATTGCTATTCAAAAGGACCACTCACATTTGAATCATCCCTTTTTGCTGTATTGCAGAAAGGATAATTCAGTAATTAAAACCCCATCTTAAAGAATTCAGTTCTGTAAATAAGATGACATCAGAGAAAATCTTAGAGATTGAAATTTTGCTCATATCTCTTCACTAGCAGATTGCTAACAACATCTTGTCTACACAGAACCACAGAAGGGCTGAGGTGGGAAGGGACATCTGGAGATCATCAGGTACAACCTTCAAGCAGGGTCCACAAGGCAGCAGGTTGCACAGGGCTATGTCCAGTTGCATTTTGAATTATCTCCAAAAATTAACTCCACAACCCCTCTGGGCAACCTGTTCCAGGGTCTCACCAACCTCATGGGTAAAAAGTTTGTTCTTCTGTTTATACAGAATTTCCTCTGTTTCCTTTTGTGCCCATTGCCTCTTGTCCCTTCTCTGGATACCAGTGAGAAAAGACCGGCTCTGTCTTAGAGAAAAGACCGTCTTCTTTGGTCCCTTCTGTCAGGTATTTATATATATGCATAAGATTCCCCCTAAGTCTTCTCTTCTCGAGGATAATATGTTAGTAAATATTAGTAAAACATTTGCAAAATATTTAAAAATATATGTTTACTTACCTTGGAAGCACCTCAGAAGTTTCTTCCCTGATCTGTCCATGGTTTCCACATTGAATACGGCTCCCAAGATACTTTTTAGGGTAAGTGCTGCTGTTGTTAGGAGTTTCATCGACTGCAGCAGGAGACCTTACTTCAGCAACGTTGCATACTTTCAAACTATACCGAGGTAAGTCATTCGGTAAGACATTCTCCTCTTCCCTTAAGTGTTTAATTAGAATAGACACATTTCAACCTGTGTTAACTCACTCTTGAGGTTCCTCTAAAGTTCATGAAATTTAAGAGCAATCAATAACAATGAGTGAGCTCAGTCCTTGAGCAAGTCTACAGCTGCACTACACCTGAAGGAACTAAACCACACAGAAGCCTTTTAATGCACTTTAATTTATGGAAGTTGGACTTGCATCCCTAACTTGATTTGCCTTCACTTTCTTGACTGTCCTTATTTAGAAATGCCTGGAAATAAAGACTTTCTGTTCTGTGCCGCAGTTCTCCTTGCGTAAGACAAAGAAAGGACATATCATATTGGTAAATAAATTTAGCCAATCAACATCCACTTTAACAAAATCTATGTAATGAAAAGTGTAAAACTACATACACATGTCAGTTATAATAAGCTCATTACTCTATCTTCTCTTCAGATTTCCTAAAATGCAGTTCTATCTTGCAGTAATATTTGCCTGTAGTGCAAGATACGACTTTATCTGTCGTGATAATGCCATCATAAGATGTCATGATAAAGACATCTTACATTTTCATTTAAGCATTAAATCTTTCAAAGCTGATACCCGATGCTGATAAGCAAGTTTCTCAACAGGCAGCATGCAATTCATATTACCAGCACCAGATACCTAAGCTGGGTGTGGAAAACCACACAGTAGCTACCCCTACAAGGCTGCAGTTCCATGTCCCCCATCAGGTGACTTAACCACGAGGTGACAAGCCAGCTCCCTCCTCCCCACTGGTAGAGTTGTCCCACCTTCATCTTTTTCCCCACCTTCGCTGCTCACCATCAAGACATTTCTGCATGGCTGCCTACCAGAAAACCACCATCTCTCTCTCTGCTGGGTCAGATTCCTGCTGGCTTAGCACACCGAAACGGTTCAGTGACCCGTGTCAGCCAGCACCCAGCCAAGCCGCAATGGCAAGACCCAACCGTCACCACCCTCTGAATATTCCAGGGGCGTTGGGAAAGTGAGGAGGACGTGCCTTGGCTCAAAAATGGGTCCCAAATGCCTGGAAAGCCAGCTGAAACAAGGGGATGGCATGTTAACAAACTGGTAAATTGTAAACATTGGTCAGTTTATAAACACTCCGCAGCGCTAGAGCAATTTCAAAGGATCTGTTTATTTGAAATACAAGCCACATATAGATTTTTATATAAGTTTTGGAGCCTCATTTCTGAAAGGAAATAATGTTTGCAGAATATCCCAAATATCTACTGTTATGCATAATTCTCCTCTACATGATGGATGAGTAAACAAATGGGACCTAACACACATTACATGAAAATGAAGAATAACCAACACTGCCCTCTTCTATGGGAGATATATTACAGCCATTCAGCTAATTCCTGTGGGCTCAATTTCTGGCCATAGTGCAGCAATTCTCTTTGTCCTTTGCAGTTTACCTTAAAATCTTCCAATTAACAACTTTTTAAATTTTCTCTTGAGGAAGAACCGGGAATCACAGGTCACCTACAATAAAATGGAAAAAAGTTTTTCATCAGCTGCAGTGAGTGGTTCACAGAACAGCAAATAAAGCACAAGCAGGCTGTTATGATACCTTACAACATTGAATCGCCTTGTTTTGCATAAATTTTCACAGAAATTCTTAAGGTCTTGAGTAAGAACCTGAACTCCATTTAAATAAAATTAACCTGAAGAAACTCAACTGTGTTCTTAGTCTCATAATCTTTCGGATACCTTAAGATTTAAGACCCGCACCACTACTGAAAAGTTCAAAATACATTCATAAAAATTTGAACTTTATTGTCCCATTTGAGGTTATGTAAGAAAATGGAGAAGATACACGACTCCTGATGTGTAACTAAGGGAGAGCCATTTGTGTGAACTGGTTCTTATTCTTCAACAGTGCACACAGTTCACATACTCCCAACAATGAAAATGGGGCCGACGCAGTGCATGAGGATCAGATTTTGATAAAGACCATTTACATCAGATCAGAGATCTTCAGCAGGCATTACACAAGCTCCACAGTCACCTTCAACACTGTAATTTCAAATTTGCAGCAGAGGACCTAGGAGAAAGCAAGAGTACTACGTGTACCCTTGTTTTCTTGAACTCCTTTCTGACACAAAAGCTTTGGTCCTCAGCAAACACTTTCACATATCCTGGTGTTTGTAGATATTATTTTTTTTTTAGGTCACAGGTACTATACATCTGTTTTGCTCTTAATTTTTGCCAGAAATGGAGCAATGGTTGAGCTGGGTAGCTAGTTTAATAAATGAACGGATTTGGTAACAAAGCAAGTTACTGAAATGGCCACAGATTTTTGTGGAGGTCCCAATGGACTTTGGAAGTGCCTCCTATTCTGCGATAACCTCTGGTGAATGGTCCAATTTCCACCTAAACCATCTAAAGTTATTTACTTCTATGTAAAATGCTGTATGTGGTCGTTAACTGGGAGAATAATAACCTTAAAAAGAGGCAAATTGCAATTTTGAACCTACTTTGGAACTTTTTTGGGGGGATAGTATAGCACTGCTGCTTACACAGCGTTCCCTCCTCACCAGAATTTTCTGTGCTGGAGGAAAATAAAGCAGCATTTGTTTTGTGTTCTAGACAGAGATCTTTTAAAAGAAAAAAAAGAAAAGGACAAAAACCCAAACCAAACCAAAACATCAGCCATTCTTGAAACCAGAAAGATCTTGGTGACAATATCATTTTCCTGGAAGAAAATCTACAATAGCTCAGGATTTCCAGAAGTATTTTGGATTCCTGGGAAAGAGGGAGAAAAGTTGTTGAAAGTGTGTGTTATCACAGAATCATGGAATTGTAGGGTTTGGAAGGGGCCTCCAGAGATCATCTAGTCCAACCGCCCTGCCAAAGCAGGTTCACCTAGAGCAGGCTGGACAGGAATGCATCCAGCCATTGAGTATGTCCAGAGAAGGAGACTCCACAGCCTCTCTGGGCAGTCTGTTCCAGTGCTCTGGCACCCTAAGAGTAAAGAAGATTTTCCACATGTTCAGATGGAACTTCTTGTGTTCCATCTTGTGCCCATTGCCCCTTGTCCTGCCACCAGGCACCACTGAGAAGAGCCTGACCCCATCCTCTTGACATCCACCCTTGAGATATTTACAAGCATCGATGAGATCCCCTCTCAGTCTTCTCTTCTCCAGGCTAAACAGACCCAGGTCTCTCAGCCTTTCCTCCTAAGAGAGGTGCTTTCCCTTGATCATCCTTGTAGGCTTCCACTGGACTCTTTCCAGTAGCTCCCTCTCCTTCTTGAACTAGGGGGACCAAAACCCAGAGCAGGAATGCTAATTCCTTAACACCCCTCTTTAAATGCAGGAGAATATTCCCTCCCGTACACTTGCAGGGAAGACAGAGAGTAAGAAATGGGATGACAGCCTGTCCCCCCTTTGCTAGTGGTGCTTGAGAAGCACCCACGGAGGACAGACATGTCTCCTGGGATGGGGTACAGAGGTACACAGCACAGCAGAAAAAAACCTGAGTACATCTACAACCGAATGCCTCAGCCAGGCTCTTCCTGCCCTTCCCGGCTCTGAACCGTGTGCGTGAAGCACAGCCCTATAGGCACCTCCATATAAAGCAGTTTTTCGAATTAAGGGAATCCATTAGAGGCAGATTTCAACTTTCATTCATCCTCCCACCACTGATGAGCACTGTAATTGCCAGGCACAGGCAACACAGTCCACTTGTCTCCATTTTCTTCCTTCATAAGTCGCAAAGTGCATATAATGTGCTAGTAGTAGTCTAAAAGTGGTCAGATTGGTGAATGAATAAGCTTTTAATGCAATGAATAAGCCATCATCCAAAGACTGATTTTTAAAAAGTATCCCTTTCCACTACTCAGTGAGCCTTGATAAACAGGCATACCAGAAACTAGCTTAGGCTAGAAATTACTTCCAACCTGAATTTACGACTTCACCAGGGGGTTACAGTTTACAGAGAAAGCAGATAAATAGGTTGAAAGAGAAAAGATGGCAGTATGAACGACAACAGTGGAAAAACCAACAACTACGAAACATAAATTCTGTATTTCAAATTAATTACTCTGTTCTCTTGGAGGAACAGTCATTGAACCTGGGCAGAGATGCCTTTGGTTTGCCCGCTAAACATCTTCTGAAGCTTCCCCTCTAGCAGGTGGAGAGGAACAGAGTCCTCGGAGAGGCAGTGAGAGCAGAAGCTGGGTAGGTGTGACGAACACCGCCTGGAGGAACCTTCCTCTTCACACACCGTTGAAAATTAGGATGCTGCCTGGCTGAGCGAAGTACTTCATGTTGGGTGTTCCACATTAAAAAGATTCGTTAGCATTTTAAAAGGGGAGATATCAGTGTTACCTGAGAATAATTATTACAGAATCCTGGAAATTCAAATTCTTGTTTTTACACATATTCATTCATGCAAATGCAGAACCTGACCCAGAAATTTTATTCAGGTGAGTAATCTGCCTTTGACTTCAACAGGATTCTACTATATATGAACAAAGCAATCAGGTCAGGTTTTGCATTTGCACAGTACCCTCCATTTGACTTCAAGTGGGACTGTTATGTTGTAAAAACTCCCAAATCATGCCAGTTTGTCCAGACAAGATTTTAAATCACCTTTTGAATATTCAGCTTCAGCAATATGGAAAGCAACACTGCCAAATATTCCATAACCATTCTTTTGCAATTACTCACATTTTGATTAGAAAATTCTCATAAATACCATTTCTCAGGGATGTTGTCACCTGCCTTGTGTTAGATACATCATCTCCTCTCTGTAATTAGTCACACAAACATTGAAAAATGAGTTTATGACCCGGAATGGAGTTGTGACAAACCCTTCTGAAGGCATACCTGAAACACAGCCCACGAGAATCCTCAACAGATATAAATGATTTATGCATATACCAGCAACACACAGCCTCCAAACAAGCTAGAGACCTGCCAGGAGGAGCAGTAATTCAGTATCTGCTTTAAAAGGAAGAATGTAAAAGTGACCACAACTGAGGAATGAGGCACTCAGTCCTCCAACTGGAGAAAGGTAAGGAGAACACTAATAATTTGGGGGATTTACATCACCCCTGTACTTTCTGATGTGCAAAAAGGCGAGGAAGGCGCACAGAACAAGAATGGTTTGGACAACAGATGTGGAAAGCTGCACATCGACAGTGTCCTTATTTTGGTAATTAATGATTGGTCTTCTGAGCCACTGGTTCCACTTGCCCACCACGTGAGCTACACTACTATGAAAACAGTGACCATGACACATTCCCTTTCTTCTACACAGGCTGTCTGCCGACTGCTACCTTGCTTGCACCTGGATGACCACTACCACTTTGCTTGGGGCCAACACTGGTTCTCCTGTGGCTGAGGTTGTGGCTTCAAATTGCAGCAAAAGTGAGAGAGCAACCAGCTGCCACAAAAAGGGGTGTCCCCACACGTCCCCTTCTTGCATGTCATCATCACCTCCCTAGAGCCAGCGGTGGTCCAGTGAACTGGTTCAGGGAGAAGGACACAAAACAAGCCACCCCTCCCCGAAGAGGCTGTTCTCAGAGTGGTGCCACCTTAGCCAAGGCAGTCCTTAGAGAGCAGCAAGCACAAGCAATTGCTAAAAGCTATCTGTGAGGTTTTTTCCACATGTGGGCTCGAAAAGAAAGAGGCTGTGGTATTGCTGTAGGAACCAGGAGACCCCAAATACCCAGGCCGGCGAGCACCATTCTGAAAACATTATATTTTCTTATTCCTTGGAGCAAATCATTGGGTGCCTCACACCGAAAAAGAAATATACTAAACAAACAAAAACAGTAGGTTAGGAGCTGGAAAACAAAACCAGCTAAACATAAATAAATCACGGACGTCTAGCAACATACTAAAATTCTTGGGCATTGTCATCTGTTGCTTATTACAGTTTCATTTACATTGGAATTTTCTTTGTTTCCCTGCAACTTTTGTGTATCCAAATAATTACAGTTGTATTACTGTATTATTTTTAAATCTAGTCAGTAGAGTGAATAGAGGAGCCTATCTCTGCATTATTCTGGCCAATATTACATTCTATTACATAAGAAATGGGAATTAAATCAATTTTAATGCACCACTTTAATAAGACGACAACCACAGTTCTAGATTGCAATTATGGAGATAATTACAATTTCATTGGTACTGCTTAAGATTAAGAATACAAAATTTACCTTGGATGAACAGTTCATTATCTAAGATGAACCCAAGCTATTTTTCTTCTAAATCATATCTTGGCTTGTTTTATTTCTTAACTTTTCCTGTTTAATAAAGGCATAAAGAATTTTACAGGTAGAGTATATCAAAACAGGCTAGCTGGTTCAATGTCAAATTCCTGTACAGTGATCTGAGAAAAAAAACATTAATTTTGAAACAGCTCTGCAGGCTGAGCATAAAGATTATTAAACATAAGTTTTATATATGCAGAAAAATTGCTTTTGCATGAATTCACTTTTAAAATGTTAATATATGCATAAGAAAATTGTGTTTCTTAATCTCTGAAGAAACACTTATCACTAGGAACCGCTTAATTCTTTTCCTGTGCTTGATTTATTAGCTTATGAAATTATGCTAATAGTTTGCATGTTAATGGTTTTGGGGCTCAAATGACCTGATTTTAATAATGAAGTAATTTATGCAGTAAATGTAATCAGCATCCATGAATCTCACTTAAAAGAACATATCAGTGATTACCAGTGCTAAAAAACAAATGATTGTCAGCATGATATACACTATATGTTACGACAGGGAACAGGGATGTGTTCAGCTCAGCATGCTTTTTAGG
Organism: Calidris pugnax; assembly: GCF_001431845.1. NCBI lineage: Eukaryota > Metazoa > Chordata > Aves > Charadriiformes > Scolopacidae > Calidris > Calidris pugnax. The sequence continues at coordinate 23,107,697 of NW_015090830.1, read as the reverse complement.
CTGGCTGAGTCCCACCTTGACAAACCACACTAAAGTCTGCAATTCCAACAACTGCTTACAGACCTTCAATCGCAGGCTGGCTTCCTCACAGGGTCATCTTCTACGGCAAGAGACATGAGGAGGAGATGGACAGCACATGAACCGACATCTAACCCGGAGCCAGTAGGAATTGCTCCATGAGTAGACCTCTGTGGCACAGAGAGCTCACAGACCTGGACAAAGGAGATTGCAGGAAGAAGGGAAAGCATGAGTTTGGGGAAGAAGTTGTAAATTTTACAGATTACAGGAAAAATGGCACTTATATTAAGGATGTGACCTGCATGGCATATAAAAGATGCAATGCCCTGCAACATTTGGGAAGAAGAGATCCTTCACAAAGATTATTTCCTAAACCAGCTGTATTTACAGACCTGCTCACTGTCAGGATGTATTTGAACCATGCCTCTGTTCTCCTGCATCATTTGCTGTGCTGTTCCCCAAGACGAGAAGAAATTCAAGACTGGGCTTTGAGAAGTAAACCGCAAAGCTTTCTTTGCAGTAACGTCAGCTTGTGTTTTGGTAACCTGCTGAATGCTGATATTCACTCTGGTATAAAAAAAAAAAAATCTCAAAAATATATTACTAGCTGCCAAAGATGATCTAACTGTTCAAACACCCAGACAGAAGCTGAGGGAGGTCAGGCTGGACATTAGCCAAAATGTATAAAGTCAATGGAAGAAACCCCATTGATTCAGCAGAGCTGGATCATTTCTTCCCCAAAGAAATGCCTAAAGGCTAGAAGTCCTCTCCCCTTTAAAAGACCAGGACTGAACAACTATATTTTGTAATTAATAAATACCTTGCTTGCAGCATCTCAAGCACATGATACAACAACTGGCTTCAAACACCACTTCCAGAGCTGTTCATTTCACAAAGCAAAAAGGTGATGTGTTCTGGAGCGTGGCTAATGCTCTTTACTGCAGAATTCAGACTATCAGCTTCATGCAATTTATTTCATTTCTTAAAGAGGAAAACCAACAGGCGTACCAGATACTTCAGCATGTTTTATGTTTTATCCCAGTCATAAACAGACTCCACGTCAGCCCAAGGCGTGTATGGACCATGCAAAAATAACTCAGCAGAAGCTATTCAAACTTTGCTCTTCAAACCTGGCTCTTTCCACAGACCATGGAGGCCTCGCTGCATGTTCAGGTGCACACAGAGTTAGGCTCTGAGACCCTTGTTAAGGGGGTTGTGGCAGAGAAGGCAACCTAAAGCCCAGGCTGCTGTCTGCACATAGCTTCAGGCAACTGCTGGAGAGGGTACATCAGAGGGCTACAGAGATGACTAGGGGCCTGTAGCATCTCTCTTATGAGGAAAGGCTGAGGGAGTCAGCCTCCTGAGGGAGTCTCTTTTTAGTCTGGAGAAGAGAAGGCTGAGGGGGGATCTGATCAATGCTTATAAATACTTAAAGGGAGGGTGCCAAGAGGATGGGGCCAGTCTTTTTTCAGTGGTGCCCAGTGACAGGACAAGAGGAAATGGGCACAGACTTGAATATAAGAAGTTCCACCTAAACATGAGGAGGAACTTCTTCACTTTGAGGGTGGAAAAGCACTGAAACAGGCTGCCCAGGGAGGTGGTGGAGTCTCCGTCTCTGGAGACATTCAAAACTCACCTGGACATGTTCCTGTGCAACCTGCTCTGGGTGGACCTGCTTTGGCAGAGGGGTTGGACTAGATGACCTCCAAAGGTCCCTTCCAACCCCATATCATTCTGTGATCCTCCTCATTAGCCCTGGACAGGGGCTGGGCACAGCAACAAGAAACCTGGTGAAAGCATCCCTGTAGAGGCAGAGACAGGGCTCGTTCTGTGAGCTGCAAAGTCCCCAGCTTCCGAGAAGCCCAGGCTGGGCTGAACCCCACTGCTGTAATAAGAGCAAACTTGATCAAAGCCTGTGCTTTTGCTTTAGATGTGGATGCCATACACGTTGTTACCATAGAGCCGTGACAGCTTAACGAGCTATCACCCGTCAACCCAGTCGCTGTTACTACAGGCCTACCTACCCTGCCCCTTCTCTCCAGAGAAATGATCTTCCGTCTCAGGGAGCGTCTCTCAGAGCTGAGTCCCAGCTGCATGGAGCTGCCTGCCCTGCTGCCGTCCCTCTCCCAGACCCAGACATCCTTGTCTTGCCAAACAGGATTTCTGGAGGTGAGAACTTCCCCTCCTCCATTTCCCTGCGTTGCGCCTGGAGGACGCTCCCCTGACGAGAGGGACCTGCTGCCGGCGGAGGCAGGGTCGGGGAAGGCAGAAAATAAAAGGAGAGTTTTCAAAGTTCAGACAGTTTTCTTGGCAACCTCGTAACAGCTCAAAGGGGTAAGTATCTGTCTGCTGTTTACTTGGAAATCTGACAAGAACAACAACTCACCGCTGACAAACCAGGCTCACAAATGCCACAAGCCCAAGCTGCAGAGCCCTGAGCTTCTGGCTCATGCGTCCCACCAGACACAGACAGAGACACCCGGATGGACAGCCGGCATCCCCGTTTCACAAGCAAACAGGAAAGTTCCTGGCAGGCTCTCTCTTCTCCACTTGTGGGATTCACAGAATCAAAGAATGGGAAGAGGCTTCCAAAGATCATCTAGTCCGACCTCCCCGCAGTCAGCAGGGACACCCCCAACTAGACCAGGTTGCCCAGGGCCTCGTCGAGCCTCTCCTTGAATATCTCCAGGGATGGGACCTCAACCACCTCCCTGGGCAACCTGTTCCAGTGCTCCACCACCCTCACAGTGAAGAACCCTCTCCTAATCTCCAATCTAAATCTGCCCCCCTCCAGCTTAAAGCCATTGCCCCTCATCCTGTCACTGCAGGCCTCTGTAAACAGGCTCTCCCCAGCCTTCCTGCAAATCTCAGCCTCCCTGGCCGGGTGAGGACCTAGGGCCCTGCGGTTTCTCCAGCTGTGAGAGGAAAGGGAGCACTGCCATAGCCCTGCTCCCAGGCCAGGCCAGGGCTGGGCACTGGAGAGATGATGGCTGTGGTTGCCCTCACCTGCCCACCTCTGGCTCTCTGGCAAGGTGAAGATGCCATCCCAGCCCCTTCTGCAGAAGCACCGAGGTGGTCCTTGGCATGAAGAGATGGATGTTTGTCTTGCTGTGCTGCACTCACTCTGGCTGAGAGCTTTCTGTAAGGGGGCGGGTGTGAATGGAGACGCATGCTCGGTGAGGGAAGAGCATGGGGTCCATAGGGAAGAGCCAGGAGGGACCTGTGCTGCTTCCTCACCTGCTGTGGTTTGGGAAGGGAGGCGCAAGGAGGGGGTGTGTAACTGTGGCTGCTTCACTGTAGCATGGAGAGGAGCTTCCTATGGGCCATTTTGGACCTTTCACTCAAGGTCCAACAAAAAATAATCATTGACACACTGAAACACAGTATTTACAACTAATCAGCCCTAGGTATCACTCAGACACTGCAGTTCCAGAAATCAGTTTGGTAGAAACCACTCCTGTATTTACTTACCCACCTTAAAGCAGAACAGAAACATATCACAACACGTACAAAATGTTAGATGATTCTGAAGCTATCAGACTGTTCATTAGCTAGCTTAAATAACAGCAGACTGTTAGCACAGCCCTCTTCATTTCATGCTGCTCTTGTCTCTTACATTGTGTCTTGATTTAATATTAGGCTTTAAATACTTCTTGGGTAAGGATTTGTTTCCCTATATACTTGTTCTACCCCTAGTAAATAGGCCCACGTTCCAACTAATGCCTGCAGTTTCTAAAACACAATCAGCAGTAATATTTATTGCTTTTTTATGTGCCCATCCAGAAAAAGAAAATTGTTACCAGAATAACACTCAGAACAATAACAGGATGCAAATGTGCACCCTATTCTTCCAGCTCGCATGCTTTACTCCAGAATCATGCCAGTTCGTGTGGAAGTCAGCGGGAAACCTGACCAAATGAGGACTTCTGATTTGTGTCCTAGGCATCTTTTTGCTGGATTCGTCACAGTTAAGGCCCTTTTGTTTGTCTCTCTTCATATTCTAGGAATGCAAGTAGCCCACAATGGCAAATCTGCACATTTGGTCAAAAAAGTTGCTGTGATTTCAAAAATAGGTGTGAAAAACACCACGTTGCAAGCTGAGAGGTGAATAAAAATATGGGATTCGGTGTGTTCATGACTTTTAGGAACAAAAAAGAGAAAAAAAGCCCAATCGTGGAGCCTTTCCTGAGTCTTGTCACTCTTAATTGCAATTTTAATTTCTGGAATATCAACAGCCCAATATTCCTGGATCAGCCTGCACTGCTACAGAAGACCCTCATCCTGCCTAGGAGTGGTTAGCCACAGGGATACAGGGTTTTGCACATCCTCTCCCTCTTTCTCTCCTCCTGAATCAAACCTCTCCTACCTCCCTCAGCATCGCTTCATGGCTCTTCCACTCCTCTCCTCCGCCTGTGGCCTGCCTCTTGGAGCATCTTTGGTGCTCCCCCCATCCCCAGCAGAGCAGCCCCAGGCCAGGGTGACCTTTCCCTCTGGATTTTTTGTCTGGTGGGCTCTGAGGGCGCGGAGTGACAGCCAGCAGCATCCCCACCCCAGCGCCTCCCTAATCAAGCAGCACTCCCACCCCTCACGCGCCCGCCCGCAGGCTTCTCTCTTTAATGTGACATTGATCATCGTGACATAAAATGGTCACGGATATCGCTTCCTAAAACTCAGGAATGTGACAGCTAGAGACAGAATCGCTAGTCTGTGGCCTGAAGACTATATGGATTATTCAGGTCAGGATAAATCAGGATGGATATTTGCCCTACTTCCATATTCTAGCTATTAATAACCAAAAGCACGCCAGATTGTGGCTTGTTCTGTGCGACTGCACAAGGGAGCAACACTCCCTCCCCCACGCCTCCACATACACATGCACAGACTAATATTTTTGGCTAAGGTTTGAAAGCCATTCGCAAACCCAGCCTCTGAGCTTGGAGTCAAGCCCCAAGCATGTGGAGGCCCTCCTTCACCAGGCAAGAAAGGGAAGCCAAGGCAGGCTGTAAAAAGATATGGGAGACCTCTCCTGGTCTACTGCCCCAGAAACCCTAAAGAATACAAGCTGCTGCTCTCCCCTGTTTTCTTCAAGCCCTAGCACAGCTCAATCCGTCAGGGCTCACCCCCCTTTGCCAAGCACAGTGCCAGAAAATGAATGTCCTTCTGGCAAGCCCTGGTAGAGAAGATGCTGAACACCTACCCAGAGAAGCCCAGCCACACTGCTCCTGGAAACCTTTCTGGCCACCATGCCTCTACAGGATTTCAGTATGAAGAAGCCACACTTCCCCCCCAGTTCTGAAAGAGAGAGATGATTCAGTTACAGAATTAAATGGAGTTGCACCTTCCCCAGCTTTAAAATAGCGAGTGAATTATCCTCCATATCAAGTCAGCACTCACCTTTGAGAAGGATGCAAGACAGAAATTGTACAGTGTCTCTTTGCAGAATACTAGCTTTTATGAGCCGTCATTAACATTTTTGGAAGATTAAGCCCTCAGAAGCCTGAAGCTCTTCCACTTTTAAAATAGTCTTTCAAAAGCCAGCTTTTGCTTTCAGTTGCAAAGGGAAAAATACAAATATTTTTTCAGACCACTGACATGGAAGAACTACCCTGACAGCTGAGACAGCCTCCCTGAATAGAATCCCTCTGCTCTTGGGAGATGGAAAGCTATTCTCTGCCATCCCTTTTGGGTCACTTATGCAATCTGCTCTAGCAACTGGTGCCCGTTCAGTCCAGCCACAGACCAGACATTCTCTGGACTGTCTAAATGCCATTCCCTGGATTTCCCCAGGAATAAAGCCTTTATACTTCCCTCCACCACCATATTCATGGCCTATTACTGTAAAGCATTACTGCTCCTCCCAGTCCATAAAATGCCACTGGTTCCCATTTTAATTCCAAAAGGATAGCTCTTATGCAGCAACTGCACCACACCGCAGTCGGCAGTAGTTGAGTTCTCTTCTCTCTGTGTTTCTAGACGCAACTCCATATTTTATTTATCAGCTAAAAGCCAAGCAAAGTAACCATAATGAGAGCAGGTCGAGTGCCAGGAGCAGCCTACGAGCCTCTACAACACTCGTCCCCCCTCTCCTGCTTCTCCCACACTGCTCTATCCACCATTGACTCTGATCCTACTTAGTTGACACGAGGCCTCAGTGGCTGCAGTTCATAATCCCCGTATCTTTTGTCCTCTGCCCAGCACAGCACTAGTGTTTCTAAGCAGTTTCAAACAGGGTCTTCCTGCTCAGCTCATTTAATAACTAGATTTGCTAGATCTCTCGCCATTATTTGGCAGAGGGCATAATATGTACTTGCCAAGTCCTATCTTGAGTTACTCTTCCAGAGATTCTTTAGGCTGGGGAAATAAAAAGCGTCCTTCACTTTGTTTCAGCAAGAAACCCCTTTTTTTGTTCCCCCCGCCCCAGCTTTCTTTGTTTCTAACCATAATATTATCTTGGACAGAGACATCTTGAAATAAATAGTGGTTGGAGGTTTCCTGAGGACCTAACTAGAGAGCATGTTAATAAAATAACCAAAAGCTCATTCAACTCTCCCCCCCCTGCATTGGATTGTCCAGCTAAAGTAACTGTTCTTTTGCTTACAAAGGCACAAGTTGGACCAAATTGTCCACAGAAGTCCAGGAATCTGGATGTGGAGATAATTGTTCAGAGTCACATTCTGATTAACACGGGTACCTCCATTTCCAGGGACTACTGGAGCCTCCCTGCTGAAAACAAGAAGAAAATTTCACAGGTTTGTTACATTAAAAGGTTAGCAAGGAAATGACAGGCAACACGGGGAAAGGAAAATCATAGCAGTCCCACATTAAAAACATCATTTTAAATGGACTTTCAAGGAGGTAAGAGAACGAAAACATGAATATTTCTTTCTCTTTGCATCCAAGCTAATAAGATAAACAACAATCGGGGTTGCTGGCCCTTCTAAAGTCAGGGACTAAAATACAGCATTAAGGATGGCAGAGGGAACAGCCCCTCAGAGGAAGTACAGAGAAGAGGCATAGGCAGCCTCTAAGTAAACTCAGGTAAGTTTCAGACCTAGCCTATGTGAGTTAAGAATGACTGCTGGCCTCACAGCTGCAACTGTAACTGGGAGTCAAACATTTGGGAGTGAGAATAAAGGAAAATGGGATTGTGTCCACCTAGAAGTGAGATTCAAACATGGAAAGAGCTTACTCTTGAGCTACAGTCAGCCTCTACTCACTGTAGATGCTTATTGCTGTATTGGGTCCCACATTGTAATTAGCAAATGAAGCATCAAATGATGAACATCTGATTTCGTTTGCAAACATATATATACACAAGATGATGTCTCGTCAATGCATAATACAAAGGCTTAACAAATTGTGTAATTATACATTTCCTGCAGATTTTCTGTTACTTTTCATGTAATATTTGAACATTGTTTGCCATGTTATCAATAGCTTTTAATTATTTAAATATTTAAGCAGCTGATTACCATATTTCTGCATTACACAGCTATGAAATTTGGTGCTCTCATATAGAAGGTACAAATCTAAAATTGACTTTGTAAGCAAGGGTCTTTTCTTCAAATATAACACTGGCTTTGTGGATAACAAAAACATATATAAAATGTGTTTCTTTATAAGTACTACTTCTTTTTATTATTCCCTATATTATATAACATGTGATAATATTTAGGGAGGCCTGCTGGAGCTCTTACGGAGTTTTTCCTATCTGACTTTACCAGTCTTATTTTCCTGTATATATACTTAAGAGAAGTACTAGTCCAATAAAACTTTACTTCCTAAGGGGAATTCCCTTGCAGAACACTGTCAGCAAGAAGTGATAGCAGACAAACAGGAGGAAGACACATCGGAGTCAGCTTCCCAAACAAATCTAAACTCACCCTCATGTTCCTCTACTTAATAAGGCAACAGCTCTGAGCCTGAGCAATGTGCACAAGAGATGCAAATAAACCAACACATTTCCTGGAACGCTACTGGGAGACAAACAACAAATTTGCAGCAGCACACTATAGACATACCAAATATATGCACATATTTATTACAGTAATATTAAAAGGACAGACTGCTTTTTTCACATGTCTGTGCAGCTTGTGCACAATGGGAGCCTCTTTCTGTTCAGTGTCTCTGGACATACTCCTTAATCCAAAAAAAAAAAAAAGAAGCAACAGCCTCTCCCTCTTTCTCGCCTCCCATGAGTATTTGAGATTCACATGGTTTTGTTTGCTTCACTGAGAAATGGAAAAAAGACTAAAAGGAGGGTCAGACACTCACAACAGCCTGGTGTTTTGTTTTTGTTTTGTTTTTTTTTTATGAAAGGGTGATATTTACCTTTCTAAAATCATCTTATTTACTCACATAGCAGAAGGTAGGAAGGACTTTGGAGGCAGAACATAAAATTAAATCTGGTTTTGCAGAGGTAATCAAGAAGGGCTCTCAGAAGATAATTCTGAGAGATCAAAAGTCTTGGACACAACTTGGGTGTTCTTACTGCCAAACCTTGTCACGTAATTCCTAGGAGGATTTCATCACTGTTACAAAGGGACAGCAATAATCCCACTTAAAATGCCTGCTACAAAAAGACTTTTTTTCACCAAGGAATTGATTCCCTAGGGAAGTCTCATTTCTCTAACCAGCACCAAAAATCCAAGCTCATGCTCGTCTCTGGTATATGCCTATAAAAGATATATATGTGACAAGTACATGCATAGACTTATTAGTTGTAGCTGTTCATATATGCTAATCCAAGAACAATTTATGTTTCTATTGGACCAAACAGGAAATCTATGTTAACCCTGGTAGATGGACACTATGTGGTATGCCACGTGCTAAGGGTGAAAAGCCTCTTTCTGAGAAAAACGAGCTTTATTTTCAAAACAGTGGTTTGGAGGTTAACCCACGCAGGAGTGAAATCATCAAACCAAGGTCAATGATGTCATTCGGGACAGCCCCAGACCACAAAGCCCAGGCATGACTAGCTTCTCTTAAAGTTTAGGAGTGCCTGGAAGTGCTTGTTGCCCAAGCTGGTGCTTAGACTTTCTTCTAGTGGTAAATTTCAACCACAGACGTGAAAATGATCGAGGGTCAAACACACAGTGAAATGGATATTCTGGAAAGGGAAGGGAAGAAGGAGCAAAAGACAAAAATACTATTACCATACTGCACAGCAAGGAGAGAGGACACCAAAGAAAGCACACAAGGTGGGACAGAGGGCCTGCATCACTTTAAGCCCTGAAGTTGGGCATCCCAGGAAGGCCTGGATGTCTCACCCATGTCTGGTACTCTGAGCTAAAATCTATAGCAATGGGAAAAAAAATGGAAACCCAAACTCTTAATTCTGAACTGCACTTCTCTTAAATTTGGCTCAGGATATTTAAAGGGGCAGGAGCCAAACTTTTCTATTTTTAGGCTTTTTTCACCTGGAGCATGAAAGCTGGCCAATGTTTTTGGTGGTTGTGCAACAGATTGCACCACCCCACGTGCCACAAAACATCTGGTGAGCTGCAGTGCAGTTTGCAGCATCTATCCTGCAGACAGCCAGGTTAGAAACAGCGCAGGATGCTGGATGATGGCAATAGATGTCTCTTAGGAATAGCAAAGGAGGTGTAGGTACCATCTGCCTCTTCTTGTATTAAGTTCAACCCAGATACTATTAGTTCATCAGGATTATAAATCTTCGTTACACCCACCCAAAAAACCCAAGGAATTAAAAAAAAGGAGGGGAAAAATTCTCTCTTGTTCACTGAAGATGGAACAAGAGGAAGCCTGGTACAAACATTTCAGTCAAATAAACAGGGGAATTCATCAGATGCCAAGAAATGTATATTAAAGAGTCTCTCTTAGATTGTAACAGCCTGCCTAGTAGGCTTCAGCATAGTATTTTCTTACGACATACTAACAACAACAACCGATGAAATGTCACATTGTTCACAGTGAAAAGAAAACATTAGTTCTTTTTCCACTGTCTTTGCTTTGGTTTAATCTTGCCCCAGTGTATTTTAACTTAAGCCAATTTGGGATGTTAACAGCATACAAATATGCTTTTCCTGTGAGCTGCCAGGGAAAGGTTTTTTTGAGCTGGAATTGTGTTAAGCTGATTACTTCTTTTAATTTCTTCTTAATAATAGAGCATTTTTAATTTTTTGAATCCTAACAGCTGATATAGCTGTTTAGAGAATCAGGGAATGCAAATGAAGACAGAAATTCCTTCAGTATAAAATCAGAACTCTTCTATGCCATGGCAACAGCAATTTTTCATCAAATTATAGATTCCTTAGGGTTGCTTTCTCCATATTGACAAGATCATTTCATAGGGAGAGGAGGTAAGGGAAAAGAGAGATCTTGCTGAAGAAAGGGAACTGTTATGGCGAGCAATTAACAACATACATCCCAGCATGTCACAGTGGGTCTTCTCCTTCCATTCTGTGAAATAGACCGATTATAAAAATCCTCCCTATTTTAGTGCCTCAACCCTAACACAGTTTGTATCAGGCTGCATTCTCCCTCAGGCTGAACAATGCTGACACGGACTGGAACACTGGATGTGTTGGACCTGCCATCACCAACCTGAAACACCTCTGTCCTCACTATTGCCCAGACCTTCTAGTGAAGTGCCTGCCAGCGAAGATGGGGCTAACCCAGTTCCACTAAGAACTCTGCTGTCCCACAGATTCACATTTTGCCGTTTCCCCCAAATACTCCCAGTTTGCATATGCTGGATTTTTAACATCATCTCTTCCCCTGAAAATCCGTGCAAACCAGCTACACCGAAACCAGCCCAGAAGCCTGCAGAACCACCTCCAATTCCACGGGAAGTTTAGGTAAATGACCTATAACGGGTGGCAATAACGTAAAGACACATTTAAATGACTACACTGTCTGCATTTGCAGATCACACCACAGGTGATATTGACAGAGCTGCGACAAAATGTGACACTAAGTTTTTGCTATCGCTTTTTTTCCTTATTTTCAGTGCTTACAGGAACCACTGTGTCTCCCCTTCTGAATACAAGGGTTCTTAACGGAAAACTAAATGAGTCCTTGTTTTTCCTCTCTCCTTTTCTGAAATTCCACTCCTGACCATAAAGAGTTATCCTTTATACCAATTAGTTAGAGTGTGAAGGTGTTTCTCTTTTAATCACATATCCCAGAGTAAGAAACGATACTGAGCACTAAATCGCAGCTCAGTAGTAGGCTTTCTAAAGGAGCTGTGACTAAACTGAATGTTAGCCAGTGTAACCCTGGAGTGCTAAATGGTGGCCCATGATCTGAATTTTAGCGACAAATCTGGGTACAGCTACAACTTGCACTACCGAGAGGTTTTAACTGAAGTAAAAAGTTTACACAGGGTCTACTCTATTACTGCTGAAGCTTCTGTCTGCACTGAAGTCCTCTGTCTAGACCTCACTTCCAGAAGGCTTTCCTGTGGGGAAACGGAAAAAATTAACACACATAGTTTTCGCTACTTCCAAACTCCTGGGGTATCTTCCACCTTTGAAATCATAGCTTCTTCACGGCAGTTTAAACAGCTGCATAACATTTGTACAAAAAAACAGAGTGCTGAAAGAAAATCTACCTCAGAGTTCTTCTCATTCTGATTTCTCTTCAAATTTTAGAAACATTTAAATGGCACAAACCTAGAAGTGTTACAGAAAGTAGTCACGGAAAGGAGAGCATAACCACTTGTTTTTTGGTCTAGAAAATCAATCCTATTTCCAAAATGAAAACTTTAACAAGACTTCATAGTTTATTTGACTTAGTATCTGAATACACTGAAATAAAACAGGCCATACTTCTGATGCTGTTGAGAACATGGTAAAAGAAAATCCACACATGACAACAATCGATGATGAATTATACTTTGCATATCAGGATTCCCAAAAACTAAAGGTGCTTAAGAGAAAGCAGAAAAATAGGATGGAAGGTGCAATTTGATTTTCTGTTTGTAGTGTTCAGATTCTAGTAATGAGCCTCAGTGACAGGGTGGTATTCAAGGCCTTCAACATCCCATGTAGAAATAGTACTGACAGCAAAACTAAGATTTCTGTTTCTCTCTTAAGATTATAATACAAAAATAGGCCCCACCTTCGAAAGACATCTATCACAGATTTGCCTATAAAAGCTGTATCTTCAAAAGTCACATTTGCACATACTGAAACGGTACCTCTTCTTGCACAGAAAGACACCTGTGAGCAATGGGCTCTCTAGCGTAAGCAAGTGCTGGCCTGAGATTACAACATATGCACACACACAGAGACATCAAGAGACAGTAAATCTGATGTTTCAAAATATTTAGACAGGAGTAAATTTAGCTTTGACCCTAGGTAGTCCTTTTTGGTACTACCCTACCCTGGTCTCCCGCACCTTTGAAGCCCCTGCTTACAAAATCTGATGGGGGATTTGCCCCCCCCAGTATTTTCACTCTAGCCCTTATCACATAGCAGACAGACTTCTTCCTCTCATAATTCTTGTGTGGGGCTGCTTGGGGTTTGTTGTTGTTGTTGAGTTTTGGTGGGTTTGGGGTTTTGTTTGTTTGGGGCTTTTCTAAGAGTCTGATCAGCCTGACCTCTTCAGAAACCTGTTAAAAATGCCAGAAAATGATAGCAGTGGTCTTGCCCCCACGTTTGCCAGCTTCATGACACATCTACTTCTTCTCCTGGGAGATGAGTAGCTGCTGCTAACCAGTCCTGCGCGGGCCAGGGCAGGGCATCAGAGGAAAGCACAGAATCACAGTTGGTTAGTGGTTAGCAAAACTCAATCTTCAGCTCCAATTTGGGGAAGAAGGGAGAAAGGACAATACTCTGCTGTAATTTTCCTACAAATTCCTACAAACTATGCATAGCAAGAAAAACAAAACAAAACAAAACCAAACCAGAAATAAACACTTGCAATGTGTTTTTCTCTTCCCTGTGCTTTCCAAATGCAGTCCTTCCACATTTTCTAACCAAGCATTCAACTAAAACCAGTTTACTAACAATGGAGGATTTACTGATCTGCTTGGGAAGTACACACTTGTCACAGAATGAATTCCTCTTTGTGTTTTATATCCAGTGGGTCAATTATTTTATTTGAAGGCTTGAATTGGCTTCGGGCAGAAGCACACAAGGGCACAACTTCAGATGAAGTAGTGGCTTTGCCTCATCTTATAGGTCAATCATCAAGTACTTCAGCCTAACACCTACTCAAAATGATCCATCTCATTTCTGCTTCAGGTTATATTTGCTCTGTTATTTCTACAGAGCCACCTACAAAGTTTCTGAAGGCACCAGGTTTGGTGGCTGTCTACTCTAACAGTATGTATATACGCAAATGAGCTGTTTAGCACATAAACTATTCTTAGGAAGATTCACTCAGTAGAGATGTAAGATAAGAGCAATAAAAAATAGCTATTATTTAGATAACAAAAATGGCAAGAGATCTTTGCAAAAGGGTCACTTCTAAAAACTGATTTCTAAGCATCCCACTTACCCAGATACAGGGAGTTTGGCTGCCTGTTGGCACTGAAGGTTGTATTTAATGCTTCAGAAAAATAAGGAAAGGAAAAGCACAAGCCTGTTCCCCTCTATGGATTTATTCATCATGGAGAAAAGCCACTGCAAACGGGGTGTGTTTTTCCCAGACTGTTTTACATTCAAAACAACAGCCCTCTCTGCACTGGAAAATTCCACAGTATGTGGAGACCTGGAGAGGGATTGAATGAAGGGACCTGGAGAAAAAGTTACATGTTTTAATTAGATTGAATAAGGGTAAATATGCTCACAATAAACCTCACTCAGACCTTCTGAAGCTCCTCCAGATAAAAAGCAAAAAAAAAAAGCCAGATTCTAATTTGTCTGATATTTCTAAAATTAATAATATCACTGACAAGCAAAAAAAATCCCACACACTTCTCCACCTGTCATTTACCTCTCTTCAGACATTCTTATATAAGAAAAACAAGTCTTAGAATGGATAAGTTGCATAGCTTTACACAATCTGTCGTGGTGGTCAGTGCTTTCAGTGAAAGTTAACTGTGCTCAACTCCCTACAAAAATCAGTGCCTGTGCTGAACATTATACACACACACACTTTACCAAAGATACAGATTCATCCTTGCCCTGTTCATCAGGTATTCATAAACTCTTCAGCCCTAGTTCAAGCTCCATTGCTGTGAAATCACAAGCAACTTGAGAAAGGTTTTTATATGAAGTATATGTGCATTCAGCACTCTAATGCTTTCGATAAAACACATTTAGCATAACACACACACACAAACACAAACTGTCCGTGCGGGAAACATATTCACTATAGTTATTCAGAAAACTCATTAAAAATTACAAGGCATGTACAACTGTATTTAAATCTTTGGTTTGTTCTTACAATTCAGATGCTAGCAGAGCTGGGAAAACACCCTGAGAGCTGGAAGAGCGTTCTGGGAACTAGACTGAAAGTTAAGCAGAGCTTCCACTTTGCTTCTAGAAGAGCCGTGTTATAAAAATTTTACTCTGAGTAAAAGAGCCTTTCCAGATGTAGCTTGATAATACTGAACTCTGTTTCCACTAAGAGCTTTAGGAACAGTATTAGCTCACATGGAAATAATTTTTTAACTAGCTGGGAGTGGTTCCCTAACAGTTCCTGAAGCTGTTCCCCCATGCTCATATCCCCTCCTCTCTGGCTCATTTTAGGAGCTACACCCAGTGTGCAAAATGACCTCTGCACCTAAAGAGGCACAAACTATTTCATGCATGGAAAGAAAGGAATATCGTGACTGACTAGCTAAAAACACCATAAAACCCAAAGCAGAGCTTTGTACAGTTTTTACCTGACAAAAGCCAACAAGATTAATCTGTCTTAATGATGCTGTGATGAAATACTTTAGCTTTACGGGGTCCCAGAACATCACGACAAATGCAGCTTCCCATATGATGACGCAAGAAGCTGAGAAGCTTGGTAAAACTAGACTTGTATTTTCTTGAAGTCTGTAAATTTGAAAGGTCCTCTTCATATAGTCTCAGGTCAGACAAACAGAGCATTATATAAAAATCAGTGACAGTAGAAGAAGAGTCAGTTGCATTTAGACATGACAGCAAAGATTCAGTGCTTTAGCCCATATATTCTGAACCAACAGGAGCACCTTGCAACTGATCTTTCTCTCACCTTGTCTCTTAGCAGATTCTTTGGCCTGTTCACTAAATTTTTTTTGTACTATCCATCTGGGTACATTTCTGAGATATTAGACCCCAAAGTATCACAGCAATCAGAACAGTTTATCCTGGGAATAGTTTACAAAGAATGAAATACATACGTGCAAAACGGGGACAGATCAAGAACTTCAAACTCAAGTGGAGGACAGCAGGTGGATGACAATCCCTATGCTGCAAAAAGAAAAGGAGAAGCAAGTAAGGGGATCAATCAGAAAGAATAATTTTCTACAGAATAGTAAATACACAGAATTATTTGCCAAGTAAAAGACTACTCAGGTAGATAATACTGATTGATCAGAAGAACAGAGTGAAGAAACACCTACAAGAAAGAAAGAAAATGGGACCACATTCTCTCTTCAGTTTAGAAATTTCTTAATCACTGTAAGACATGGATCCTCAGCCTGCCTGTCACACACTAACCCACTTCACTCATCTGTGAGCTCCAGGTTTTACTGCTCCAATGCAGTGGACCAAGCATCTTTCACCCTGCTTTGCCATGAAGTCCAGAAGGTGGAAGAGTCTTAGTAAGTGCTCCTGACTCCTATGTTGGTGTAGACTTCAATGGATGCCCAAAAGGACTGAACCTGCCCTAGTCACAAGCAGGAATGGGCATGCCAGAAGTGGAAGGCAGTTTTATCCACACTGTTCTCTACTTGGGATCTGGATCTTTATATGAAGTCCTATACCATGAGGAACCACTCCCACTTACCTTGCAAGCTCCCTTCTCTCTGCTCTCCACCACTAGAATGGAATTGGC
This sequence comes from Calidris pugnax, assembly GCF_001431845.1. Classification (NCBI taxonomy): domain Eukaryota; kingdom Metazoa; phylum Chordata; class Aves; order Charadriiformes; family Scolopacidae; genus Calidris; species Calidris pugnax. The sequence goes on along the minus strand of NW_015090830.1, from coordinate 23,091,740 downwards.
GTTTCTACACTGGTGTTTTGTGCCAGATGTCTACGAAGGACCATCACTGTGTGGCCATGGTCTCCCACAACAGCTGCACTTTTGTTTCACTACAAAAACAAACCCATCACCAAACGTAGGACATGCAGCAGACAGAGCCTACACACACCCTGGGCTTGCCTTGTATTATTTATTAGTACTGTGACCAACGCCGAGCTGCTGCCACGGCACTGACTGACATGTATTTCTCCAGCATAGGTTCCCTTGAACACATTCTGTACACAAATAAAACTGACACAAATGAATGAAGTTATTCCTCCTACAGGCTGGAAAGGAAGAAAATAAGCCAGTTGCTACAACTCTTGTTAAACATTTAGGAGGAAGTCCCCCACTTTCAGGATGAATGAATGGACAGAGATATTCAGTCCAGTTATGCTATTAATAATTTACACTATCTTTCAAACTGCATTAAATCTGCCCAGTGCATAGCCTCTACTCAGAATTTAAAATGTCAAATTAGTTTATTGATTAACTTAATTTTCTGCTGGATACAGCTCCTGCTTTGCATTTCAGAATAAGGCTTCATTACATTTGTATCTTTGTTGTTTATCTCCCACCATGAAACCGACCCCAGAAATTTCATTATTCTGTAATAAAACATAGCTTTAACACCTATTTTAGTCACAATCCTCAGAATGCAAACGCAGGAGCTGACACGGTAATTTAATTGAATTTTACATGCCAGTTTGGAGTCACTTTCATTTAAATCCAACTTAGATGTGGCTGACAGTTTGAATATCACTACGCTGCAAGCCAAGACGACAAACCAGTCAACCACAGCACCGCTAACTGTATGGATTTCTCAGTTTGCTAATGTAATTCCCTCCAGTTGGCATGTCTTGTAAGCAGCATCTTTGGAAGTAAACAACTGCAGGAAGAAAACACCCGATTCAAAGATGGCTTGACTCGTTCCCATTGAAGGAGGTGGCCATGTGAGATCTGGGGCCACGCTCTGGGGAGAGCAGAGCCGCCAGGCACAAGACCTTTATTATATCTGGACCCACTGCTTATTTCCCTGTAAGCTGCTAAAGCATACTTAAGTCCAAAGCAAATAAATACAAGCTCGTGTACCCTGGTGCCCTAAAACCGTACAAGCTGATGACAACATGCATGGTGGATGACACGGACGCTGCAGTTGCCCAAAATGAGGGAAGACTTTGCTTCTCCTCATCAGAGTGGTTTAATTTGAATATTGATCAGATGTAGCCTGTTGAAAAGAACAGCAATTCCTCCCACCACACACCAGGGAATTAACTGCCCCTTCAGAGCTACATGTACTGGAACAACCTCTACTGCCAGTCCCTCTTTTTGCCCACTATTCCACACCCCCTATTTATTTTAGTGTATGAAACAGCTGCTTCATAGTAAGACAAACTTGGCAAGTTTGAGGCATCAAAGCCTGACCAAGTTTTGCAAGGTAGGATTTATAGTTCCCTTCTTCTAGTACAGTATGTGGGGAAGCCAAGAGTGAATAATCCTTTTGGGTATCAGGAATCCAAAAGCCTTGTATCCTAGCCATAGACATCATGAGGCAAATGGTCTAAACATATTTTTGTTAGATTTTGGCAATGCTGTTTATTACCAGGGCTCATCTAAACCTGTAAAGATTATAGTATATTCCTACTTCATGCAAGTTATCTATATCGTATGGTAGAACAGGTAGTTCACAAAAATTAGAGAATGCCACCAATGCAGCAGATGCAAAACATTTTGTAAAGAGAAACCTATCTATTTTTAAAATTAAATCTAAAAATAGCAACTCCCACTTGATTTTAGAAGCTGGGGCAAACACACTCATGTGGAGTAATTCCCATAGCCACACAGCTTAGATTTTATTAAAAAAAAACACGGTTGGGTTTTATAAAAGCACTGCTTTTACAAGTGTTCATTCAGGTCCCAACTAAGCTGCCAAACCTTTTGCTTTCTCTTTTGTTTACAACTATGTCCTTGTTAGCTCCTTTTTGTGCTGGTAAGAAGAAACACAAAGCAATTCCAGCTGATTTTGGCCAAAGAGTTTGAAGATGTACTGTATTCTATTTCCACAGACAATGGTTTACTTTAAAACCAAACTAAGCAAAACAAATCAGCAACTCCTGTACAAAAGTGCATATCAAAGAACCAGAATCTGACATTTGAAGCAATGCTAGTGGTTGATTTTGGTATCTGGTGACAAATTTATTTCAAAAAGAGCTGTAAATCACAGGTGTTGCCCTCAGCCTCCACCAGTGCCAAACTCGCCTCCTCAGGACCCACCTTGCCGATAATATTGCAAAAGCACAGCTCACGGTGAAAATAAATACATGAAATGATTAACTCAGCTGAACTCTGTGCTGCAAATACCTGAAAATGTACGTTACAGAGAATTCTCCCATGTCTGTGATGTCAAGGGCGTCCACCACTCTGTTGAACTCGCTGTGAAGTGTGGCACATTGATGAAGGGAATCTTCTTTAGTCGGTCTGAAAATCTGGGTGAGACACATGAGCAAAGTTATTCTCCGCAGCTTCCCAATCAGTTCATCAGGAAATAATTTCTTAAAATTCAGGGTGCTGGGATTGATTTTAATGTCCCATTTTGTCAATTGTTGAAAGGCACACCTTGTATGCAGTCTTCACCTTTTTACTTGCATACATGCAGAGCTCTTGAAAAAGCAACATGATTTTCAGCGTGGATGGGAGGAATTTTCATGCAACTGGAATGAAAACCTTCATGTTGATTTTCATAAGTAGCCACACCAAAATTAAGCCTGTATTTGCCAACAACAAGGACAGGGATGACACCTGGAAGTCAGACATTCAAATGCGAATTAAGTGCATGGAAAGGAGCAGCAAAGAGCTTTCACAGTTGCTGAAGAGAGTAAGCAGAGATTTATGGGAAGAAAAATGTCAAATCTGAGTGCCTGTGTGGATGCTGTAAACATATTCTCAGCTGAAAAAAATAAATACATCAGCTTACAGAGGACAGCACTCCTGCTCTGTGTCTGTGGCAATGAGCTGCACTAACCAGGGTAGATAAATAAACCTGAGGTGACTGTGTGCAGACTAATGCCTGATTTTTTTTTTCTGATTTCCAAGTTACCCATTTAGTGCTTGACAATATCAAATTAGAATAAACATCCTTATAAACCAAGCCCCTTACTAAGCAGGAAAACTTTAAAAAATACCATTTTCTCTACAATGAAACTCCTTCTTCAGTAAAATTTTACTTAGGAAGTCAGACTTCACAATGAGAGAAAAGCAGTAGGATGGGGAGGAAATGTAAAATCTGGTCACTAGGGGAATTTGCCTTTAGGTCTTGATTTTCGCTGTTTGTTAATAGGGTTTTACACCTTTCTCTGCCAAATTTTAGCAGGGAAGCTGGCACAACTACAACAGACACAGTCTCTCCATCTGAACCTGCAAGAAACACCTGATGATAAAGTATATGAAAAAAACCATGTGTAAGTCCACAAACAAGACACAAAGACTCTCTCACTCCCCCCTACCACACACACACAGAGTTTAATAATTATGAAAACAATCATTTATTCTTTTTATCACAAAACTAAGACAAGTTCTTGATCAAAAAAAGCATCATTTCTATGGGAAAGATGGGTAGAGTAAGGAAAAATGAATGAAAGAGAATAAAAAGAAAAATATTTAGTTAATTAAAAAAGAAAACTAGTAAAGATCAGGATCAGGAAATAGCAGTTTGTATCAATCTATTTAACTGATGGATAACAAGCTCCAGAGGGAGGAATTAAACTAGTTGTATGAGCCTTCAAGTCTCAGAAGAGAATTAAAAAGCATAATGTCTCATCTTGGGAAGATTGAACCTTTCATTTGGTTTAGACAAAATAAATTTTATAGCTTTGTTTGGCAGCAATAAGTATTTTTTTAAAGACCAAAATACACATTTAGATTTCGTATTTGCAGTTTTCATAAAAGCAGACTTTGTTTGGCTTGCTTTCAGCTGATGGGAATACTTCAAGAAATAATATTGCCCTTCATCCTACAGGTATACAGACAAACACACAACTGCAAGATCAGCAGCTGCCCATTTTTCTCAGACTTCTGAGACCACAGCCATTGAAGCTGCCCCACAAAACCACATAATTGAGAAACTTAGTAGTGGTAGTAAACAAATTTTGCTGTTAATTTAAGGCCTCTTTTAGTAGAACAGTGTGAAGCAGACTTGGTGCAAATGAGAAGGCCAGTGAAATCAGACACATTTTGCTTCTCCTGAGCCAAATCACTGCTGAGAATTCATTAACAATTCATAATATGCAAAGAATGATGGAAGTGATTCTATACTGTCTATGATGTACAGGTGTCTTTAATTATATTTTCCAAGCATGGGAAACAGCACTCACTGGCTAGATACCATTAAAAGTAAATAAGAAAAGAAAAGGCTAGAACACAAGAACAACTGAAGTTTGGCAACAAAGAACTCCTGTGTTCCCAAAGAAAGAGGCACTTTTCTTCTTAGTCAGTACTGCCTGGAGAAGTATGTCCTCTTCCATTTAGGGTAGGGTGGGAGGGAGGGTGAACACATTGCTCTTTTGCACAAGCATTTCCAGATGCCCCTGATTATCCCCCCAGATGTGAGGAATCCATCTATCTGATGTGGAGAAGGACGAAAATCAGGAGGTTCTGTAAAACCTCACTGAACTCCACCACCGGATGAACAGATTTGTGTCTAAGTTTATAATCTGTAAAAAGAAAAAATCTTGACATTTACTTTTTATTAAGTGTCTGGATAGCAAATAATGAACAAGATGCTATTAATAAACAAGCACTGTCAACAACATTTTCCTGCAGTAAACCCCAAAATTAAAAATGCAGCTTACAGAAGGACCAAACATTTTTTTGCTGATAAGGGAAAGCAGATTTCTCCTTCAGCGACTTGAATGCATTCCAGCTCCAGAAATCAATAGCTTCAGAGGTCAACAATGCAGAGGTGCTGAGGCTGAATCCTGAAGTGAACAGGCAGCTAATGCTGGAAAAATGCCAAAGCTACTTTGAAATTATTGGTGGCACCCTGACCTGACACAGCAAACAGAGAAGGAGATGTTGGTTAAGCTTTCAGTAAAAATGTCTGCAGTACCGGAAAAATGCAGAGGTAGCAGCAGGAAAAACAAGATATTATTAGCACTTTCAGTCAAACTGGGTTCTGTCAGGGCAACTGCTACAGTCAGAAAGAGCAAGAACACTGTTTTTCCTGGCTGACACAATCTATGAAGAGGAGAACCGAAACATACCAGGTAGTAGTTAAAAATTTTTAGCTACAGAACTTACTAAAAACCAGCTGGGTCAAAGAGCAGACAAGCAAACCCCGTTTGAAAAGGTGTGTTTATTCAGGAAAATTAAAAACTAGAGGACCGTGGCAAGATGGACAGCTGGAAACGGGGAATGGAAGCAATATAAATTAACAGAATTAGAGGGGAAAAAAGCCCTTCCTTTGCCCTGGGACTCCTTGACTAAGTAGACAGCAAAGTGTGTCAGAGATGTGTGCCACTCTGCTTTTACAGTGCTGTGCAGGAGAGACACCCGTGTCCTACTCATTTGGATCAACTCTCCTGCTAGAAGACCCTCTCAACAACCTAATTCCTGAGGCCAATTATCATGCCGAAATAACTATAACCCTGCAGGATGGTAGTACCAAGCTGTTTAATTCTAGGCAGGTCCCTTACTTCCAGTGAGAACATGGAGGAGGACAGTGCCACCGCCTTTTTCCCATGCCATGACAAAAAAACCCCTTGCAACCTGCCTGCTGTGGCTTTTCTGAACATCCACCAGGTCACCAGCCTTTGTTGGAAAACCCAACAAGCACGTGCATGCTGAAACTGTAGGGCAGCCATCTCCTTATCCAGAAGTTGCCCAAGACCAAGGGGAAGGACTCAGCTGCCGTAAGCAAAGGAGCAGTTCATGCTCTTTCTTCTAGCCACCACCTTTGCAGTTGCTCTTGAGACCTACGTGGGGGACATGAATTGCCTCCCTTCAGCTGGGACCTTTCCTAAGCTCGTTTCACCCCAGCACGACTGGCTGAATGTCCCTCAAGCACTGAGGGAAGGACTCCCGAGGAGGAGGATGGTGGTTAGAAGAAGGTGCTCACTTTCACTGAAACGATCCATTTAATCAATCTATGGAAAGAAGGGAAGGAATAATTTACCCTAGTAGGCCAGGGTGATCATCTAGGACATAAACTGGGCAATCCTGCTGTAGAAGACATCTTCAATTAAGAATGAAATTCAGGGAAAGGTGCTTTTGCTATCTTAGTTAAACTGAGCAATACCTGTGACTTCACCAGGATTTCCACTAACACTTAGCATCAGGAAGGCAGAAAGAGTGGACTGGGACATCCCAGCCACGTGGGCTGCAGCAATATTTATGGACGCCTCGTAGATCAAAGCCACGTTCTACCAGGCATTGAGCAAACAAACCACAAAGCTCACCCAATGAGCTGCTGCTTGCACATTTGCAGAAACACGGGTAAATACAGATGCCTGGGGAGAGCGTTTGGGGTAACAAATCTGCAGGAGAAGCAGCAGCCCCAACTTGTAATTGCTAGATCATGATCAAATATTTTTGCATTTATCTTCACAGAGAAAAATTTAATCATCCCTAATTTCCTTTTAAAACATATCAATACAACTCTCTCTTGCCTGCAGTTTTCCATTTTTAGCCAGTGCTTAATGCATTCCTCTCCCCAACACATCCTCCCTGCCCTGAACCCTCTCTTCTCCTGCTCTTCCTCACCTCCCCCCCAACGAAAATATACTCTTTCTTTTGAAAATATTGTGCTAATGTTTAATTTTTTTCTCTCTGGTTTCCCCCACTAATGTGCACAAAGATTTCCTCAGTGTGCAGCTCCATTTTAGAATCTGACATTATCCCCTACCAAATCAGTCACAATAACTTGGTATTTATTTCATTACTAAAAATACAAAATCTGTTCTATATTACTAAAGGTTCGCTCTGTTAATAAAAGACACACTGTTGCTACTGAATAAGCAGAGACTTATTTTCTGACTTTAAAACTCAATATAATTAAACAGAGAGGTTTATACTGGATTCCTAAGTAATATAGGCTCTGCTAATGTCAATTATTCTTTGCAAACAGAGTATGAGTTTTGATTAATGAAACAAATCAGTTCAACTTGCACCAGTGCATAAGCCTGTTGTACTTTAAATCACCTTGAGGTGACTGACTGCATGTTCCTTTCCCCAAAGTGTATTTTCATTTTTTTTACTTTCGTGTTTAGCCTTTTTGTAACTATGGGCAGCAGAGAGTCAGTTGGAACAGTAACACCAAAAAAAAAAAAAAAAAAAAAAGCACACAGATGGCTTTTAGCTCATGCATCAGGACTCAGACTTCACTAAAAAAAAAAAAATATTCTTCCTGAAGCAAAAGACCTGAATGTCAAAGAAGAAAATAATGTATCCTCCAGACTCAGATGCAAAGTGGGAGGCAACATGGCACAGGCAACACCTGTTTGTCCTCCTGGAGCCTTCAGACTCTGATTATCTTCTCTGATCCTTTTTCTGCTTCCCCTGGGGAAGTCGGTGCTTCATGTGTATTAAATTCATCACAGAGCTTTTACTGCATAAATGGGCCTTGCTGCTAAAGTGCCTCTAGCTATAGTTTGAGGTAGGTGGCTGCATCCTGGCAACATTTTCAACATTACCCTACTGAGTAGGAAAGGGCAACATCCATTCTTTTTTTTTTGGAGGCTGTCAGCAGACTATAGCACTATGCTACAGAAATTATATGTATCTTAGACATATGGCACATTAAAGAGATGCTTTTACTGGGGACATTAGCATTTTCTACATCAAGCTCCCATCAAAGCAATGTCACAAAGACGTCGAAGAGGTCCTTAATTTGATTATTTTTGACAAAGACCAAGAAAAGTCTAAAAGCTTTAAGAAGCAGATTATTTTTTCCCACCAAAGAGTCATACTAATTTGGAGAAAAAAAGCTCACTTGTATGACTGAGTTTACTTAGCACAAAGTTTTAATATAAGCCAAGTGCCATACCACCCATCTGCTAACCATGGCTACCTGAAAAGCAACATATATTCCAGGACTGACTTGCTATGTAGGGCACAGGGCAGATAGGATTACCTGGCTCTTTGCAAAAGCATGTAACCTCTCTGAACTTTTCCATGTTTCATAAAACTGAATATATTTGAGTTGTCCAGCCAAAACTCTTCAGCAATCTTTGGAAAAGTGCTAAGAGAAACCACTCCAGCCTTGCTGCTTTCCCATTTCTCCAGGAGAAGGGAGGGGAACGCTTATGCTGGTACTACACAGCCAGTGCACTGCCTGACAAATTTAATTCAGCAGCACAAATTTTATTCAGTTCAGGAATGGGCCCAAGATCATATTTCCATTTGATTAGCCAAAGCACATAGAGTTTATGCTTGCCGCAGGAAGACAGACAACAACTTGATCTCATGGTAAGGCAAGCAGTTGAAATACTAACCCCTCAACATTTTGGAACAGATTCGAAGTGCTAGTGTGAGTTCATACCATGTCAGCACTCTGCATTATGTGGCTGAGGCATTTTTGATCTAGAGGCTGTGAAATCAGACTTACTGCCAAAGCACAGACCCATATTGCACCCCTACAGCTCTTGCTCTTAACCATCTCTTATCAATTTCTGTCTTGGAAAGCTGGGAAAGGAAGGCTTAGAGAGCTTTTGTTCAGACTGCCTTGTCCCATCAACATGTTCTTGATCTGGATGCCCATACACTCTAGCAACTGAGCTGTACAGTTCCTCTCAACCTCAAGAGCTCATTGTTCAACTGAAACTATGACAGTGTCCTAAGAGCTTCATTCGGAGGGAAAAATGACTGTGCACATTCACAATGCAAGTCGTGCACAGGAACTACCTCTGTTTTCTTCCACAAAATCCCAGGCAAAAACATTTTCTAGAGCATGGGGAGAGCCAAAATCACCTGCAAGTCGTGCACAGGAACTACCTCTGTTTTCTTCCACAAAATCCCAGGCAAAAATGTTTTCTAGAGCACGGGGAGAGCCAAAATCACTGACAGGTGAATTTGGCTGAGAGACTCCACAGATGAACAGGGCTCAGTCTGCTGTTCTCTCCTCCCCTCTCCCGGCTCCAACACGGTGCCAGCTGGGCTCAAAATGCTACAATGATATTTTCTTGGCAAGGCTCTTTATAACATGTTTAAGAAAACTAATTATTAGAAACACAGCCCACCTGCTGCATATGCTCTTCCTCACTCCAAAATTAGTTGGGGTATCAGACAGAAGGGAAATAGCAGTAGGATCAACTTTCGACTTGCAGGTAATAACAGCCTCATCAAAACAAAGGCAAATAACACTATCATGGATAATTATACAAACCTAGCACACCCCAATAAAAATCACAAGAACATGTGAGCTGTAATCTTCCTAAAAATTTGTTTCCCATTGAAATAAAAGCATTAGACTTCTAAATGCTAGTTTAAAATAAAGGTAATAATTTGTTTCCAGCTGGTACAATCATTTAATAAAATGCCTGCTGTGTATCCAGGAGTAATATTCTTCTTTCCTTGGCAATAAACATAATTACCCTCATTTTGGACCACCAGTTAAGTATGTCCCCAAAGTGTTCTCACTCTAAGTACAAGATATTCAGAAAGAATAATTTGCCATATGGAAGACAAGAAATTTTAAAAAAATCATCCTGAAATGTGCAAATGATTTGGGGGAAAAAAATCTAGCAGAAGGTTGAAGTCACTTCACTATTATAATTATTCATCTAATGTTTTAATAATAAGGAAAAAAGCAGCCTCTCCCTCTTCTCAACCAAATCCAAACTCCATACTTTGTAGGTGTTAAAATTAGCACCTTCAAGCTGCAAGGAGTTAAGGAGAAGAGACAGCTTCCAAACAGCAACAGATTGGATGCAAATACTACCTGGAGCTGTAGTTAATTATCTTGCTGATGTTAATTGGCCTTGTTTGTCAACAGCCAAAGAAGAATGAGGTGTTGCTGGTGTTGCTGAAGGGTTAATGTAGCGCTGTCTGTAAGGCTGTTTTCTTTAAAGATATCATTTACATAATGTATAATAACTATTTCTCTTCTCCAGGCCCTAGAACAAATATTTGAGTAATAAAAATAAAAGTGATTATATCGTTGGGGTTTTTTTTTGTTTGTTTTTGTTCTTGTTTTTGTTTTTTCCTAAAGCACAAGTAAGACAAGAGAGAGGAATAAAACTGTCTATGGCAGAACTGTCCCAGTGGCACAATACATTTTTCAACATTTTGGTGAAGCAGTATGTTTGGACAAAATAGCTGTTTGTTTATGAAACTATGTTATTTAGCACTTTAAGCCTGGAGCTGACATGCATTGTTCTCAAGCAGCGTGATCAAATTTGAATAGTAAAAAGAACACATTTTCTTTTCCTTTTCCCTGTGTACTTTAAAAAATGAAACATAAGATAAGGAGAGATCCATCTGATGGCATTTATTGGAGAATCAATCAACAGCAGCTTCATAATAGCCAGCATGTAGCAAGGTGATCAGAGCTCAAGCACACATTCCTAACAAATGGAATATGCAAGTTTAAGAAGGATGGGAATAGCTGTAGGTACTGCAATTCAATGACACAAGAACCTCATGAGGTTCAAAATGGCCAAGTACAGGGTCCTGCACCTGGGTTGGGGCAAGCTTTGGTATCAGTACAAGCAGCCCTGTGGAGGAGGAATTTGGGTTACTGGTGGATGAAAATCTGGACATGTGCTGACTATGTGTGGTCACAGCCCAGAAGACCAGCTGTATGCTGGGCTGCATCAAAAGAAGAATGATCAGCAGGTTGAGGGAAGTGATTCTGCCCCTCTACTCCACTCTGGTGAGACCCCACCTGAAGTACTGTGTCAAGCTCTGGAGCCCTCAGCACAGGAATGACATGGACTTGTTGGAGCGGGTCCAGAGGAGGGCCACAAAAATGATCAGAGGGATGGAACACCTCTGCTATGAGGACAGGCTGAGAGAGTTGGGGTTGTTCAGCCTGGAGAAGAGAAGTCTCTGGGGAGACCTTATAGTGGCCTTGCAGTACCTAAAGGGAGCTTGTAAGAAAGATGGGGACAAACTTTTTAGCAGGGCCTGTTGTGATAGGACAAGGGGTAACTGTTTTAAAATAAAAGAGGGTAAATTCAGGCTAGATATAAGGAAGAATTTTTTTACAATGAGGGCAGTGAAAGTGACATAGGCTGCCCAGAGAGGTGGTAGATGCCCCATCCCTGGAAACATTCAAGGTCAGGGGCTCTGAGACACTGACCTAGTTGAAGATGTCCCTGCTCATTGCAGGGAGGTGGGACTAGATGACCTCTTAAGGTCCCTTCCAATCCAAACAATTGGTTCTGTCAAGAAATTCATAGTCCTCAGCAAAAGCATTCATCACTCCTCTAGGAGGAATGTAGCAGCAATGTAAAAGTGGTGGTAAATAAATACTTCAGGAAATTTTGTTGAGCAACAAAGAACAGTACCGTAAAGAGGCATGTGTATAACACCACAAAAATATATTCAAGAAAATATCTTCAAACCCCAGCTATCTATTACCGACTACAGCCTTACTGGAAAAAAAAAATAATAAAAAGTGTTGTCCTGCTTATTGTCAACAGTAAAGCTTTTGATTAAATTACTGGTCTGACTTTTCATGCTCCTAGCAATCTGAGAACAGCGGCAACTTAAAAATTTGCATACATTTCCCCAAACAAGTAACACCTAGGTTGTCTCTCTAGCCCCATTAGAGACATTTGCCTTTGCCAAAGCAATGCTTATTCTCACAGCCTGTCAACGCTGCAGAAAGCAAAGCCCCCAGGCTGTTCCAAGTCAAGACTCACTGGAGAAAGGTAATGGTCCTTTCTTGTAGTGCTCAACCCCTCAAGTGGTTGCATTGAGGCTGCCCTTGCCACCTTCTTAAGGGCTAATTACAGAAACAAAGAAGAGACCTACCTGAGGTGGCCTGGGTTGCCTCTAGCTGGTCCACAGCAGTGCTTGCAAACCGCAGCCAAGAACCACAGTACCCAAGGGCTGTGGCACCTTGGAGCTCCAGCTTCATCTGTCCAGCCAAGACACTGACACTACTTGAGCTTCTACATTGAAAGCAATTTGGAGTATAGAAATTCCCTTAAAACCCTGGGCAAGCTCACTACAGGCTCAGCTGAAGGGATATTTTCCATAGCCTAACCTTTACCCACAATCTCTCCCACTCCTTTTCAAAATGAACTTGTCACAGGCCACTGCCACTTTCTTGCCTTTTAACAAGGACCCATACGCATGCCACCTTTTCCTGTATTATTTAAATTCACTCCTCCTTGAAGTGAATACTATGTGGAAACTCCAATAGATGTAACATGGAATTCCTTTAATTTAAGGTAGAAAGGTCAGTAAGAAACATCAGACCCAGAGTTCTGCTTATTCCCAGTGACTTTTTGCTCACCAAGTCTCTTTGGATTAGAGCTGGCCAAAAGGGAAATATTAATTTGGGCACAATTAAAATATTTCATGGGAATATTTCCATTTTGGCTAAATTCAGAGGAAATTATATAAGAATGAATATTTGTATAAAGGTCAGAATGTTTCCTTTTGACATTTAAGGTCTTTAGAATAAGTGACATATGATTGTGGGGGAATCACAACCAATTGTACTTTATACATACGAAGGGGTTGTTCTTTTCCAGGGAGCTCCAAGTCTAAATGGACAAGAAAAATAAATGGGGATATAACATCCAAACATAGGACTAGATTGTAATACTTTCACTCACATTAAAGAATAATATTTTATATAAATAATCCCACTGATGTCAGGACTACTGATGAAATAAAGGACCTTATTTGCCAAAAAAAGATGATGGTCTGGCTTAACCCAATCAAGCTTAGGAAAGGAAAATATCCTGTGCAACCTGTGATTTGAATATATTTGATGGCTTTACTTCTTTGCTTCTTTTAGTTTCATCATAACCCCTAAAGATTCCACTTTCTATTTACTTTGGCCAACTTCAGCCAAAAGCCTGAGGTTTCATCCCTTCCTAATCTTTCACAAAGTGATGAGGTACAGCTGTTCACATCTGTTTTCCAGAGTTTTGCCAGTCCTCCCTCTACAAAATCTCTTCTGAAACATGATTGAGGAGAAAGAATTGGAATTAAATAACTTCAGAGAAACAAACTCTTCTGGATAGCTACAACTCATGATCATCTTAGAGAAGGCACAATAAAAAAACAACCACTTAGGGAGAGAAGGATCGTCAAATTTAGCATTTGCAAGTAACTTTTCAGAGACTCTGGCATCCACCAAGTCTCTCATTCATCATAGGTTTAGAGCTGTTCCATAGCTTTTCACATTTACAGATTTATATGTTCTGCCTTTGATAGGGTTTTCCAGTTCAAGCCAGTGGCCCTTCTGGAGGCTGTCTGATCTCTTCCAGAAGCCTTTTTCTCTCACACTTCTATGGATTTGATGCTCGTGACAGCACCAGACTTGCAGTTCTTGGGACCAAGCCTCCCTCTTTATGCACTAAACAGACATCGTTAGCTCCAGCCTGCTCAGTCTGCCAGGCCTCGAGGCAAGTGAAATCCCCAACGGTGATAATCTAGTTCTTTAAAGCATTCCTTACACTTGCACACAGTAGGAAGAAATACGAGGCCACCAAGTCACTGTGAAAACTCAAATCCTTGGTTCTACTGGCGAGTCACCAACCAATATCTAAATGAGTGCTGTTTGGTAGAGACTTCTTTTCAGTGGGAAGCAGATATATACATCATCCTTCTATTTCACAGGCGTTAACGGCTCAAACACGGCAAACGAGCTACTATAGCTGACATCCATCAAATTCAAACCTGGAACATGCAGAGCCTTTCACATCTAAATTGCTTTTCCTCTGTTTGCCATGACTTAATCAGCGCTCTTTCAGGATAAGATTCTAGCTTTGCTGCCATTAGAGGGGAATGGAGCAGAGATTTCACTTTTGGTGCTCAAAATCACAGAATTACTGAACACTCAGGTTTGGGAGGACCTCTTGGGCCTAGGCTCCTGCTCAGAGAAGGGCCAGCTTCAAAGAAAGAGCTTGGTTAGCGTAAAATCTTGGCTGTACTAGAAGAAATAAAATGGATTGCTTTGCCAAATTAAGGCAACCATTTATTTATTTATTTAGTTAGTTGGTTAGCTATTCTCTGTTATCTCCTCTTAGGGATAAAGAACTGCTCACTGCAAAAATCGCTCATCCTCTCATTGCAGTACAGCCACCTCCTGAAACAAAAATTTCCACAGACGGTTTTTTTGCACACCCTCCTGCCCCCAACACTCCTTCAGAAGTTGCTTTTTGCCTCCAGCCCTCAGCAACCAAGATCCTGCCTCTCTGCCTGCCCACGGCTGATTTCCTTTTCTGTCCCCCAGGCCCAAGGCCCAGCTTCTGCCCTTCCTCGCATCGCCGCAGAGCCTGAGCTAACAGCAGATTTATTAGGCTGGCCCTCTGCTCTGCTTCAAATTCCACTTTTCAGTATTAGTGTGCCTCGTTAGTGCGCGCACGTGGCCAGCTGAGGACCAAAGGAAACAGAGAAATCACTCAGCAATCCCACTAAGAGACATTTTAAAATTTTGCTTTAAGTATAGACGTGAGGGGGAGGCTAAGGCATTTTATCTGCACCTAAAGAAATCAGCGGCAAAATTTGCCAGCTCTAATCTATGCAGCACACAGGTCTGTTATCTACTGCGAAATGCAAGATAAAACAAACAGCCCCCAGCAGAAATGCTGTGAAGAAACCCTCCAGTCAAACGTGTCATGAGAAATCCAGCAAGAAAAGGTTTTCCCTGGATGAGGGGAAGGACAGGAGTGTAGAAAACAGAGTTTAAACTTCCTTTTTTGGGAATGGTTCACTGTGGTTTTAAAGAACAAAAAATGTGGTGTGTCAGCCACTGGCAGAGGAAAATGGTAAGTTGTACTATTTTCAGCTATAGATCTAAACCTCTGTTTAGTTTGGCTTCTTCCCCAATCAGGTTACTCCTTAACCTCCTGTCCTCAGCAGCACTGCTCCCTCCTCCTTCACTACTAGATAGCAAGGCACTGAGAGCAGAAGACATCGTTGGGGGGTGTCACGTGTTATGGCTCAGGAACAGCAAAGAATCATAGAATCATCTAGGTTGGAAGGGACCTTCAAGATCATCTAGTCCAACCATCAACCTAACTCTGACAAAAAACCATCACTAAACTGTGTCCCCCAGCACCATGTCAACCCGTCTTTTGAACACCTCCAGGGATGGTGCCTCAACCACCTCCCTGGGCAGCCCATTCCAATGCTTGATCACCCTTTCAGTGTAAAAATTGTTCCTAATATCCAACCTGAACCTCCCCTGGCACAACTTGAGGCCATTTCCTCTAGGCCTGTAACTTGGGAGAAGAGACCAACCCCCACCTCTCTACAACCTCTTTTCAGAGAGAACAAGGTGGTCTTCCCTCAGCCTCCTTTTCTCCAGGATGAACAACCCCAGCTCCCTCAGCCTCTCCTTATAAGACTTATTCTTCAGACCCCTCACCAGCTTTGTTGCCCTTCTCTGGACCTGCTCCAGCACCTCAATTAATTTAAAAAATACCTGAAGCTCAGGTTGAGTCCCACCTCCTGCCTGCACTTGAGGAACCTCTTCTGAGAGCGTTAGGCTGTCTGTACACATAACACAAAATCCGGGGGTTTCCTCCTAAGGGCTGCAGGGTGACGCCTCCTCTCACTGAATTTTGAGTACTGAGTCCACTTACACTATCACAACACGTCCCAGAAATTAGCTCCTCTGAATTCTTGCATTCACAAGCCTGGCAAGCATATTTCTGGGAAAATATTACTGCTTGTACCACACATGCAAAATGTGCTGTCCATGGAAATTTCAGCCAGTTTCATCCTCAAGGCGAAACAAACCAACCTCTCTGTAGGAAAATAAAAGGGAAAAAGTCAACATAGGAAATATTACAGAAAATCACCATTCTCTTGTGCTCTCCCTGTCACACACACTCTCCTCTGGCTTTAATCGTATGCTTAGATTTTGATGACACAAAAGGGAAGAATTCCTGCTGCTTCTTCTTGCGTGTCAGTAGCATTAGTAACATCACTGTCTATAATCTGTCTCACTGATGACACCAGATGCCATTTTTATACAAGCATTCAATTAACATTTTATATACCACGGAGCCCGTAGGTTGTTTTTTAATGTAATATACACACATATTCTCTATAGATTATTTTATCTGCTTTTATGGTTGCTTTGGAGCTATCTGTATCTCACAAGCAAAGAATCAGTGCTACAAATTAGCCATGTGTAAACACAGTGAAACCCACAAAAGGACTTTAACATTAAAAATGCTTCTATTGCCCCGTTTAATTCCTGGTGTTCAGCTTTCCTGTGGAGCCCTTCTCCTCTCCGAGTTACACACCCTGCTTCAGGCCTTGGCTTTGAAGACAAGCTTCCAACCCTCTGGGAGTAAACCTAAAACTCTCAGAGTACTGGGTAACTGGGGGTGACTACACCTCCACTGTTCCTACAGGAACCTTCTTGGAGAGTTTTAGTGATATTGAAGAGACAGTTCAGTTCTGCACAGCAGGCTTAGCTCTTCCAGTAACAGATCATAGGGGTCCAGGGGTCCTAAAGGAAGGGTCCCACTTCCCCGGCCTAAAACTCCAACCTCCTGCTCCTGGCACCGAGCAAACTTCTGAAGAGGCATAGACCTGCAAATGGTGAGTCCGTTCCTGCCAAGGTAACTAACTCCCTGCACTGGCTCACTGTGGAGGCAAAGGAAGGCAGCAAGGCAGTAGCCTCTTGAAAAGCACTAAGCCTTTCGACTGGTTTAACATTATCCATAAAGTGCACCCTTGACCCTTTACTCCATTTCTTCCAGCCAAGGTTTCCATCCTAGGAGCTTTCTACCCAGCCCAGCCCTGCAAAGTTAGCTGCTTGGAGGTGGGCAGTTCTAGCACAGGAGGAGTTTTATGCTTGTTTATCCTGCAGTGTAATTCTAGGTTTTTAAATAGGGAATACATTTATTCTTCATATCCAGGCAGAAGAAAAGACAATAAATGGAAGTGTAGAGTACAGTTTGCTTGCTTTCTCCTTTGCTTTTTAAAATAACCAATGGACAACAGACTTCTTTAGGCAGATGCTTACCACTATCAGTGACCCTTCTCTTTGCTCATTCACTTCACCCACTTAGTTCAGTACCTAGACTTCAGTTTGGGGGCTTTGCACATTGACCATTTGCTCCAATCTTTTCTCAATCTGTTGCTTTCTCCTTTTCCTTAACCTAAGCTTCTCCTGTGCCCTTCTTCTTGCTAGGGCTGGTTTCCTCAGCTGTCTCTGCAGCATGCTCTGGCGGCATCCAGGAGACACAACAACGCCATCCGCCCACCGTGACAAAGACATGAAGGGGCCTCCACTGCTCCATCAACAAGATTAAACCTCAGGAACGTCCTGTCCCCCCGTGGGACCTCCATGAAGGCTCCACATAACTGGCATTCCAGACAACTCACATTTGAGACTGCCTCCCACAGAGCCTGCTGTGAGTCAGCTTTGTGTGGTGAACGCTGGAAATGGGGCAAGGCCTGCATTAAGGTAGCCATGCAGCCTGCCCAGGTCTGCAGTTTCAGATAGGCAACTTGCAACGGCCATGTCTATGTACCCCTCTGAAAAAATCCCAGGCGGTTCTAGTTTGGCAGTCCTTTTCAGGCAGAAACAGGATTGCTTTGGGAGGGAGAAGCTGTCAAAGAATACATACAGGATAAAAAAAAGATAGCTTTCACAAAGCTAGGGCTGGTAATCTCCAAGCTGAAGGTGATCCTGCCTTCAGAACAAGATGTCTCATGTTGTCTTTGGGAAGGAAGCCATGATGCTGGTGGATGTGCATCAACCCATGACTGAAAAGTGAGGGGACACAATCTCATCACCAGCTGAATGAGGAGAAGGATGTCTTAAACATCAGAAAGGATGGGGTGATAAACACCATAAATACCACTACCATCACCACGGACAACAACCCTAAGCCACCAAAGTTGAGCCTGGCACATCTTTACCTCCTTTATCTATCCTTTACCACAAACATCTTGAAAAAACTAGGCACATGGTTGAACTTTCTGAAGTCCCCAGAACATGGCTGCATCCACAATGGGGGGAACAGGGAATACATCTGTTGATCAGACAGATTGCTGCACCTGTGGGGTAGCAGGGGGTATTGCATGGGAAAAAGGATGCCAGCCAGAAAGGTAGACGCTGGAGGGCTGATGATACAGAGCTGGTGCAATCAGCACTAGGGTGTATAAATAATCCATGATGATCAGCAAGACTTTAGAGTCTGACAGAAAAAAAAAAAATCATAATGGTTATTAATAATTGAGGCCGTTCTAAAGTGCCCTGGAGCACTATGTGTATTCCCTCAAGGACTGTGACAAAGTGTGGCAGTGATCCTGTCCTGCACATCTAAAGCAGTGACTAGCCCATAATCTGCAAGAGACCGGGGCTGGCGCCGGAGGTTATCAAGTCAAGTCCCAAAGATAAGGTGGCCGACTGGCCCCGCAGCAACCGCTGAGAGGCTGCCGCTCGCTGGGGTGTGTTTGCCTTTCCTCCTGTCTCCTGCTTCTGCCTTTCAGCCCCGAGCTGCCTCGGCACGCTGGCACGGCTGACGGGTGACAGGCGGGATGTGGCACGCAGGTGGTGCGGGCACGGTACCAGGGAGCGCCAGCATCGCCGCCGAGTGCCACGGGCACCCCGTGCAGTGTGGGTGGCCCCAGCTGCTGATGGGGTGCCTTGGTAACTCCTCGAATGGACCTACGCGGGGTAACTGGCATGGTGTGACCTAAAGGGGCAGGGTGGCCATGTCCACACGCTTCCCATAGCCATGCGTCTTCGTTTGGCTTGGTTTAGGAAGGGACCCCCGTGTCTCCTCATTCGCTCAGTCAGTCTCCCCGCTCAGCCCAGCTCTCCAAACATGCTTATTCCATAATCACTCACCCACGTATTGCAGTGGGAAGGGCACAGCCCAGCCCGTCACAACTAACAGGTAGCACATTACACAAAATAAAAGCCTGAAGCCCAGGCTCAGTTGAAATGCGCAGAACAACTTGCACCTTCATATTACACCCAAAGTTTTCCTCTTTTCTGTCACCCTTTATTAATTTTTCTCTGGTTCTGCTGCTTTACTTGTACATTTTTTTCAGGACGGACAGTGTTTTTTCACCCGAAAGGGCCATTGTTATTTCAACAATCAGTTTTTCCCCATGTGCCCTAACACCCTCTCCTGGCACTGTCATTATCGCAACTGCAGCAGCATCTCAGGACCCGTATACAGACATTGTATACTAACACATTTAATGGTCTTAACTACCAAAAAGACAAAGGTTTCCCCACCCACCCACCTATTTTTACTATTTGTTCCATTTGCTATCCAAATGTCAGCGTTCATTGTCTGCAAAATGACTGTTGAGCCAATGATTACGGTGTGGCGTATTTCCTTTGAGTGACAGTGCCTGCACAATGACTTTTCTCCAACACGCTCGGCAGTCAGCATTAAATATTCTTGGCACGTAGCCTGAATAACAACACACATACTGAGACCTGCCAGCATTGGAAAGTCCCTAAGTCCCAGGAGCCAGCTAAATTGCCAGCTATTCTTGAAATTTTCTCACCACTCCACCCAGTTTCTTGGGTCTTCCCACCCACTACAATCTTACAACTGCCTTTGCGGAGTTTCATAAAACTTCCCGAGACAGTTTCGGATGAGTGGAGAGCACTTAAACTCCCCCTTGAATTGACTGACTTCACATGCCAACAGGGCTTTCCTGGACTTTACAGAGGAAGGCTTGACTGGGTACAGTTTTGCCTCTCTTCATTACAACTCAGGACTCTTCCCAAATTAGTTTTCCTCTGAGGGAAGGGGATGGAAAATAGGACGTTGAAGACAAAGACAGCAGAAAGCACTCCTGTAACCTGCCTAACCCCTCTTTTAAACCAGCGTATGAAGGCAAGTCCTGTGAGTTTCTGAGCATTATTAACTTTCATTAAGTATAGATGAGATGAGGGCACTTGATGAGAGACTTGTACAGCCTCAGTTCTTCTCACTGGTAAGCCCAAGTTTATGCAAGTGGTGGAAAAACACAGAACGAGTAGTAATATCACCTATTTCTTAGCACAGATCACCCTTTTGCTTGGGTAACATTGCTCTCTGAACAACAAAGAGGTTTCACAATCATAAACCACAATCCCCTTTTCACCAAGGACTGCAAGGATGATGAGAAACAGGGGAAACAACCACACGGGAAATGAGAAAGCCCCTTTTCTGGCATTTCCAACTAAAAGGAAAGCAGGAGGTATGAGGTATGAAACACCTTCACATAGTTTTCACTTTGGCTTTCCACCCACAGTGGTTAGGATCAGCTTTGAAGAACCACCAAAGTTTTTGATCAAAGTTTTCTGGATAAGACAACTTGGCCCATTAGTGTAGAATGGCTTGCTTTTTTTTTTTTTTTTTTAATGAAAGGTGTGGGTTTTCCTTAAACAGATGCCTGTAAAGGCATCTAACTCCTGAAGGCTTGAGCATCCTTGTTTAACCAGTTTTAGTCAGTGAGTCAGTTCCCTGATAGAGCTTACTAAGAAAAATGCAGCTCATTTGCTCTTTCTCTCACAAGTTTTTCTCCACTGTTTCCTAGCTCACCTGCTATTATATTTAAGACTGATCTGAGTCAGGAACTCTAACAGAGGCTTTATATTAATCACCAAAAAGGACTGCTATGTTGCCCATTTCTATTCCTTAAGCACAGGCTTAACTTTAAATATGCAATTAGCAGTACTGACAAGTTAAGCACTTGCTTAAGTGCTCTGCTGGATCTAAGCCCTCTTTTTTTAACCAACATCCACCTTCCTCTTGCCAAAAGAGCTCTGATGGGAATAAATTACTCAGTTGGGATGCCCTACAAAGGAGAAGCATGTCTTCTGCGGCTGAAACAAAGCTATCCTTTGGATTTTAATGAGAAACCTTGATATGGTTTTTTTTTTTTTTTTTTTTTTTAATGAAAGGTGTGGGTTTTCCTTAAACAGATGCCTGTAAAGGCATCTAACTCCTGAAGGCTTGAGCATCCTTGTTTAACCAGTTTTAGTCAGTGAGTCAGTTCCCTGATAGAGCTTACTAAGAAAAATGCAGCTCATTTGCTCTTTCTCTCACAAGTTTTTCTCCACTGTTTCCTAGCTCACCTGCTATTATATTTAAGACTGATCTGAGTCAGGAACTCTAACAGAGGCTTTATATTAATCACCAAAAAGGACTGCTATGTTGCCCATTTCTATTTTAGACCTTTGGCTGCAACCCCAGGCTTTCAGCTTTTACAGCGTGCAATGCCAGACTTTTGTTTTTCTGTTAGCTATTTTTTTTTTCCATAGGTGCCTAAGAAACATTTGCAAAACATTTCGAGTTGCTGCCCATGCAAAACACATTCCCTAGCTACTCTGTGTGTGTAATTTCAACTGCCTGGCTTCAATGCTTATAACTGCAGCTGTATCTGTACAATAACTTGAGCATCCACACCTGAAAAAACCTCTCGAAATCAAACAAGCAAGCAGACATCATCAGGCTAACCTCCACACAGCCTTCCAGCACAGCTTCCAGAATGGCCTATGTACGCAAGCAGATGTAGATCTTTATTGTTTTACTATCTGATTGAAACACAATGCTTTTTAGAAATGACTGCTCACAGGTAAAGAGACATAGCCACCTAAACTCTCATTCAGCCTTGGTTTATACTGTGGTGCTTTGAGTACACTGTCAAAAGTACCAGATTTACTTTCATCCCCCAACACTTCAAGTTAATGGATTATTAATCATAGAATCATAGAATCCAGTCATAAGATATTATTTCAGCAAAAACAGTGAAGCAACTGGGTCTTGATTAACAGATTTCTTTTAAGGTTCAGTCATTAAGGTTAAGTCAAGGAAACAGATTTCTTGTGATCTCCCTAAATATGACGGAAAAGTACCTATGGAGCAGCAGTAAGAATCCTCAACAGAACAGCCAGGGCTTGGAAAGCAATCAGGTTGAAACACAGCAATCAGGTTGAAAAAAAAAAAAATTTCCAAAGCCAACAGTGTAAATTTTAGAAACAAAACACCTCAAATATTAGCAAACTGATCAAGTCATGGTACCGCAATGATTCAAACTACTGGGCCCATTCTGGAAGTGGAACACATTTTTGTCACAAACCGGTCAAACTGACGTTGTATTACTAGGACTAAAAACTAGCATTTTGTGGAAAGCACTCCCATTAGCTACCTGCTGGTCAGAGGGATACGGGTTTCTGATATTTTGGAAGTGCCATCTTTGTTCCCTGCAGCAGTTTCAGTTATAAGAGGCCCATTCCCTCTTCTCTGCTACCCACTTCAAAATTTCCAGGAAGAAGCAGCAGCACCTTTTTCAATCACAGGCACCCTCTGGCAGGGGTTAAAGCCATGGGACACGGGAAGCTTCGAGCAAACCCCTTCCCTATTTTGCTCCCCACTCCTCCACTATATACCAACAGCCAGTAATAGGCACCATGCATCTAAATTCATCTTTTGCACTTCCCCAAGGTGGAAATTCCTTCTCTCCTCCTCAGCTGGTGGAAAGGGCATCTGAGCCCAGCAGCTCACCTGGGAGGGCAATGCATGTGGGCACTGAATACTCCCAGGTCACTCACAAGCAGTGCTCCAGGGGGGCAGTGGGCATCTCAGGGACTTCTCCCAAGTCCCTGCCTGTTGCTTAGGCTGCATCACTGCACTTGCAGCATCTCCACAGCGCCCCGTCATCTTGCTCATTTAGGCAAGATTGTCCAAAGCTACTAAATAAAACCAAAACCAAACCCACCTAAAAACTCTCGCAAATGTATTTCTATATTAGTACAAACAATCGATTTTGAAATGCAATATCCTTAAACTAGGCCAATTAACATATCGCTTCTTCTACAGTTGCATATTTCGTGGGAGAGATCTGTCTTTGGGGGAGACCTGAACACGTTTGGTCAAGTGGACTTGCTTTCCAGGATGGACTCTTCCAAACATCTGGCCCTCCAAAGGCAGGAAAGGCTTACTTGGAGCCAGGGCATTAATGGGCTCACATACCACTGACATGGAAAAATGGACCTCATGGCAATTCATGCTAGAGAAATGGTTATTGATATGCATCAATGCACTTCAATTTAGTCTTTGAAAAAGAAAAGGGCAAAAATGTTCTTTTTTGCCATTTTCAGTTTAGCGGCCATTGCTCTCCCTTTAATAATCACATCACAGATGCTTTCAAACCCAAGGTAGGGTACATAAACAGTGTCACAAAGCGTGCAACACTCACTTCGCTTGAAATAGCACTATTACTGAAGTGAGATATGATTTCTGGAAATTTGATCACCATTTCTGCAATGGACAATGGACGCAATCTTCCTTACAGAAGGATTCGAATCTAAAGCAACTCACTACCCATAACTCTAAGAACATGTGAATGTGAAGGACAAAAGATTCTTGCTTACATTAAATAAAAAATAAGGAATGTTACAATTACAAGCAAGGTCACCTTCTCCCTGTTCAAGTTCTTTGTAAGTAATACAACCTGAAAAGAAAGTATGAGACCTTAGAGTCACTTATCCTCTGGCTCTGTTTCTCTCTAATTAACTAAATGGATGAAAAGCAGGAGCTCAGGGCCCACAGATCAGCATTAGCACAATGCATTTCATAACTGCTCTGTGAGGACAACTCCAAAAGCCAATCACAGGATACTTATTAAAGAGGCCTTCTGATGTAGCCCCTTATAGCAAAAACCTGCTGGATGCCCCAAATTACGCGGTTACACCTCATTAAATTATATCAGTTGTTTGTTGCCAGCACATCCTCCATGCAGCCCAATGGCTTTGGAACCAAAGCTGCTGGAAACCTGTTTAATTGCTCAACTGGTTTTTTAAAACTTCTTAGGCAATGGGTGGAATACTGTAATTTGTTAGAAAAGGCACAGAGGATATATTAAAACAGAAGAAGAGGAAAAAGAAAAAAAAAAAAAGCAAACCAGAAAAACACAAATCAAAAAAATCAATGCTGTTACATTAAGGTTTTTACTAGGTTTCTTTCAGCTACGTTTGCTTTCATGTTCTTGACCAAAGAGCTCTCGGGTAAGGAAACGTTCATAAGTTGCTTCCTGAACAAGTCTCCTCAATTACTTTGCTGCCTCTGCAATTCAAACACTTACAGAATTCTTTCTAAGGGCAGCAGCAGCATTAGCAGAGCAACTGGGGTGGTCTTGTTACTTTAAACCTCTTTGAAAATTCACAGCCTGCAATCATCTCACATGCCAGTGTCCACTCTGGCTTGGAGGCAGAGGGAAAAAAAAAAAACCTTGGAGAAGCCTATTAAATAAACCCTGTTTTCACAACAGTAAAATCCCTAGTAGTTTTGATTCACTGAAGCAGTGCTCCCAAACAACTCCCTTTGTTTTCAATCACTTTTATAACTGTCTCAAACTAAAAAGCCAGACCACAATACCTGTCTGTGTGTGTACACAGATATAAATTACCTCGACAGACTGATTTTTAAGGACTTCTTGTCAGCATGGAGCAATTTTTTATTTTTTATGTTTCAAGAAAATGTATTTGACTCCAAAACCAGATTTGAATGTATTTGCTCCTCCACACTTAGAGAACTCCTTTGTTAGCATTTCTATATTACTGTGAAAACATACATCATTTAATGAAAAGCACAGACAATAAGGGCCTTGGAGCTGTGTTGCTGCAGATCCATTATCAGCCAGACACTCCTTCTGTATTTATTCCAGTTGAGAGGGGGAAAAATAATCTCTAGTTCCTCTTCACTGGGAACTCCAAAGATATTTTTTATATATAAAAAAATGAAGTTTAGGGCCAAAAGGAAAATTATTTAAAATGGATGGGCACCAAACACAATGCATTCCATTCAGCTTCTGTTCTCATGCTTACCAATCT
This sequence comes from Calidris pugnax, assembly GCF_001431845.1. Lineage (NCBI taxonomy): Eukaryota > Metazoa > Chordata > Aves > Charadriiformes > Scolopacidae > Calidris > Calidris pugnax. The sequence goes on along the minus strand of NW_015090830.1, from coordinate 23,066,734 downwards.
CCAGCTGAAACATTAAACACTTAACCCACAAGATGCAAAGAGATTTTGAAAGACCCCTCTTCAGGGATGGAAATAATTATCTCCCAAGCTTTAAGTTCCAAGGGCTTAGAAGTGGGACTGTACAAAGAACTAATTAAATTAGAAATGGCACCAGAGCATGTTCTCCTGAAAAGGTGAATTTGTGGGCTGCAGTGCATTGCTAGGAAAGAATATGCACTGCTTGTGCAAAAATAAAAGAACATGCTGGAAAGTGATAGATTTATGTTCTCAGCCCTCAAAACCACCAGTCTCAGAAACATGCTTGCTGGACACGTAGAAGAAAAACGCTACTATGAGAAAGCCTAATTTTATGGGGTCATGTAATCCTGAGGAAGGAATACAGAGGCAACACCAGGAGACAGCCTTCCCCAAAAGGTTACACAAAGCAGCTGGGTGACAGGCGATGTAGAAAACCTTGCTCTGCTGGGTTACAGCTAGTCCTTCTGGATCTCTTTCCCACTTTCCAGGGTCCCAACTGGTAGAGTAGCACTAATGAGACATTCAGGTAGGTGGGAAAACATTGTTACAAAACTAAAAAGTACCTTTTAAACACAGGGAAAGGAAAAATCCAGATGTTCAATGGAATGCTTTTTACACCCTCTTTCAAGATCAGGTAGTACTCAGTAAAAATTAGGATGTAAAAAGACCAGCAACAGCTTCTTTTATATCCTTACATGTATATACGTGTGCAACCTATGAGCTTTACTGCAGCACCTATGTAATGAATTAATAAGTGAACAAATTTAGTTCTGTTTCACAAAAATGGGCCAGATCCTTAGTTGGGATAGCACAGGATCATTTCCACAGGGCTCAGTATCAATTCTCTTTTGTTAAGTGTGACAGGCAAGAGGAAAGAAGCTTCCACTTCCCTTATCAGCACAATTAATCATCGTGCTGCTTAAGTCAGTGAAAGCTAACTTTCTTGGGGTCAGGAACTACTGGCCATAAACTCACTAAAGATCACCCAGCTGTCCTTCGTAAATATCTAATAGGAGGAAGCAGGGAAGGAAATGGAAATTGGAAAGGGACTCGAGAGTCCTGTGGGCTTCTGTGATAAATGGCAGGGGAGCATTGCTTAACCAATGTTTCACAGAAAGTTCGGACATTTGTGTACATTTAGACTTCCAGCTATAAGCCATGTCAAAATTTACTGCATTTAAATAGAAAGTAATGACAAATTTGCTTGAAAATTCTGAGGGGAAAAAACATTGCAGATTGTTACACATCTGTGCAGTGAACTATATGTTCATGTGGTATTTATGTAAGATTTCCAGTTAAAAATAAAGAAAGAATAAGAGAAAGAGCATGTTTGTGCTGGAGACAAAAGCATGTAAACCATGAATCTGCATGGAGATAGAGGTTAGAAGAAAAGGAGTGTCAGCATCAATCAATTTACTTTCCAGTTAGGTGAAGTCCCAAAGTCAAATTTAACTAGAAGTCAATAAATTTTGCTTCCATTGAAACAGTATGGGCCACAGCAGTTGTGTAAAATCACACACTGGGCACACCACCATAACAGATGCAAATAGCAATTTGCTATCAGTTGGAGAGTAGCCATGAATTACAAAACATGCAAAACAATTTTATCTTCAAGGTTTCACAGAAAGGCATAGCATAGCAGGAAAGCAAAAACCATGGAGCTAAAGTTATGCGGTCTTGCATATTCTTTTGCAGAGAGGCTCTATTTTTTTCTCTACAGCAGAGCTTTGCCACAGATCAAATGGGAACAACATTATTGAAATAAATGGTGCTCATCACAGGAACTCGATTTATTCTCTGTACTGCACCAAAAAAGCTCACTGTCTGAAGACTAAGTGGTGTCTGTCGTTCGTCTGTACGCACCTGCTTTCTGACTAATTTACAGTGAATGACATTTATACAGTTATTTACCTCATTATCAAAACAGACTTCCAGAATCTCAAGGGTCATCAAAAGTTTGCAGGAAGTGAGTAAGTAAAATTGTTTGACTGAACCAGACTGCCAGCTCTCCACCCAGTCAAGGTCAAATAGCTGGGGGGTTGTGTGTGGTGCGGTGATTGTGTCTTCTTTTCATCTATGCTTTGGTGAAAACTTTTTTTTTTTTTTTTTTCCTGGAAGAAAACCCACAAACAACGTATTCTGTCCCTATTACCTGACATGGTGTTAAAAAAAATTTAGGTAAATACAGGTATGTACAAAGGACGGGCACAAGATCCTGGACACGAAACAAGGTTTTGACAAGGTACCACTAATAGTTCATGATGAGACAAAATTGTAACTCTGACCTTTTAGCTGAAACAAAAGGCAAAAGAATCTTTAGGGCAGCGCAACCACTGACGACTCTGAAAATGAGAAGCACTGATTATTATCCTAGCCTAGGGGAGAAAACTACAATTCAAAAATTGCTTGTTCTTGTCACAGTAAATCTTGAATGCTTTTAATGGAAGTTTCTTTCCTTCATGAAGTATTTCTGGCTAAAGAACAGGACAGCACATTAATACAGGGCCTTAGTTATCTTTAAAGTCAGGTTTAATTGGGGCAATTCCCTCCAGTGAATCAAAAGACGACATTCGTCTTTACTGCCTGGTCGGAATGCTAAAGTAAAAGCAGGGCTAAGCGGGGCTGAAATGTCAAGGTAAAATAATGTTAATAATTATTCTGAATGTTATATTCCCCTTGACCTTGGAATTTAAGAGGCTGAGATGAAGGCCTTTTGTCGAAAGTCAGGAAGTCATCTGGAGACTTCATTGACATTTGTGATTAATACAATCTGGCAACATTGGAGGAGCAGATACAAAATATGTTATTAGTTTTCAGCACAAGGGTAATTTCATCTTATATTGTTGTGGGATCTACAGATAAAGATTACAAAACAACACATCATCTGTAATATTACTGCTAATGTTTTTAGGTAAGAACATGAACATGCTTAATGCAATAACCATAATATCTCTAAAACAAAATTCATACCACTGCCACAAAAGAGAAGAAAATATTCTCCATTTCATAAAAGTAATGATTTCTCGTAGGACACAGAAAATAGGGCACAAAGCCCCCAATCCAATTGCTTCACTATTATGTCTTGTTATCACAGAAGATTTTCCACTTCATTTGCAACTTAACACTAGAATGATAACTCTGTGGGGTGAAGATTTTATATATTAGTGTCCTGAAGCGACTCTTACAGCCTTTATTGGCACCTCACGTGACAGAAAATGCCTCTCCCACTGATTGCAAATGCCAAGCAGGGAAGGCCTGAAGTCTTCCATGGTCAACGTCAGAGGAGACTCAGTACACTCAGCTTCCATAAAACACAGTGGAAGGAGACAGCGCTCCCTTCTACTCCTCCTTTGATCCAATCATACTCCAGGCAACTTAAATGCTGTAAATTGTGGAGAAAAGGAAGAACGAAGGCAAGTATTTAACATCCTTGCTGGCATCTGCAAAGTTAACCCTTGACACAAGTTCAGTTTCCTAAGGTTTCAAGAAGGAGATAATTTACTGACACCCCAGGCTTGACAAGTTACTCTCTTTTTAAAATCTCTCGTGAAATTTGGCCATTTGAAGTTTATGCATGGAGGTACATTTGAAGATATAGCCCTATTGAAGATGCTGGCAAAAAAAGTTCTTAGATGAACATGCCCTAAAAATGACACACAACAGTGAAAGCATGTCTCATTCTCCGTCCTGACTCAAGGATAGACCTTAGCTGTTAGGCTTGGAAATAAAATAAAAGAGGGAAAGTAAGGCAACACAAGTATTCATAGTGAAAATGTAATTCTCTTAAGTTAGTTTGGCGCCAAAATAATTTGAAGTTGTGGAGTTACTTCACTTTGGAGCCTGCCTACTGGGCATGTAAAAACCAACACATTTTCTCCAGCTATGTTTTTAATTGTGGTCCATACAAATCTTAAATAGGTATTTGCATAATGAACTCCTGCAGCTTATAAAGCCCATTATAGACTATTGAATAAATGGCAGAACTTTTAAAGATGGTCCAAATAATGATTCCAGTCCCTAGATGGAGTGTTTATAGATTTTAGCTTATTAAAAGCTCCATGTGAGTATTCTAAGCCACATCTGAAAAATCCCATTAATAAATTTTATTAAAAGGAGTTTGTAATTATTCCAGCCTAGTGAGGACTTTCCATCTGATGTATCCTGTCTCTGTTAGACATCTTTATGAACTTCTTTTGGTAAATGCTTTTCTCTCTCAAAATTTATATTCAAGTCGTGAATTTTCTATTAAATGCAAACAAGATGAGACCGCAGAAACGGCAAGCGTCGTGCTTCAATTTGTGAAAACTGAATTCATATTTTGACTTATGAATTCAGTAAATATTGTACAAACGTTCCAAAAAGAACAGCAATACATTGCCTAAATAAAGCAGGCCAGATTTTTTAAAATGAGGGAAAACATAGAGCTACATGACTGTTCAATTTTACTATTCAGTTACTCATATGTACGTGACGGAGCTATCTGCATATGCCAATACAGCGGTAGAAACTAAACCAGCCATCTGTATATTCTGTATCCTATTTACATAGGAAATATAGTAATTACCTATTTACTTTCTAGGAATATTTGCATGGTTTTCCACGTTCTTTTCTAAAATAAACCTGTATAAATTCAGCACATAACTGGATGAGTGTTTTAATATAGACTGGCCAGAGTTTATAATTTAAAATTTGCATTGAAATATCAATGCTATCAGGATTTCTCCAATGGAGGACTGATCTCTCCGAGGACAGGTACTTCTCCACTCATGGAGCTGCTCAAGAATTAGGCACAAGCCGTAGTGCTACCATGTGCTCCCCTTTCCAGCACTGGCAGCCTGAGGGTTTGGAGTACAGAAGAGGCCAACTGCACCTTCACACTTCATTCTCCAGGAAACTGAGTGAGATCACAGGAGGATGAAAGGATGAGATTTAACTGGAGCTGCCCAGAATGCGCTGCAAAAGTCATTAAGCATAGGAAAGAAGTTGGCTGGCAAAACACACGAACTCCTGAGTGAAACGGTCCACCTGGCCCAGTCTGTTGGACATGAAAGATTCCTGGAAGCTACTGCCAGACTGTTTCCTAGCCTCTCTCAGTTGGAAAACGGCCATAGCAATGCTTTACAAGAGATGGCTCTGCCCATAAGATACTAAAAGCCACAGAACTGCACATTTTTTCCCTGTGACAGTTCCTACAGCAGCAGGGACCACCGCCGGGAAGGAAGCTTTGATCTCTCCTCCAGCCAGGTAGCATTTTGAACACACTTGCGTGCCACAAGCAGCCAGCTTGGAAAACACAGCCTGGAAACACTTGGAGTTTCAACCAAGACTAAAAGGCAGACACTTGAGTCAATAACCAGGGCACTAACTCAGTCCTTGCCCAGACTAGACACGCTCTGGGGAGGTGAGGGGGAAGCTGGGTGAGGAAGGAAGTGCACGTTTAGTGAGAGTGCTCAGCCAAGGTTCCTGAGCCTGCCTTCTTCAATTACTGCCAGGAGCAGTGACTAATGATCCTCATCATCTCTAATTCAAATGTTTTGCAATACTCACCATGCGTCCTCCATGTAAATAGTTGCAATACCCAGAGAACAGTATCACGGCTACAGACTTCTACCAAGCATCTGCAAGTATGTTTTGACACAAAATGAATATGGGCTTAATCTGTGGGTTTGTACAAAAAAAAAAAAAATGTTAGTAAAGGGATGTGACTGTGACAGTCTGAAGGGATGGGAGAGGCAGATGGGGGCACGAGAATAAGGTCCTATTATTTGTGTGGGGCAAGCACATTGGCTGGGATCTAATTCTGAGAGGGTGAGGTTATGTGACAGAAGAGGGTGAGGGACACCTCCTCATGAACATGCAATAAAAGCAGAAGTCCCTGGGCCAGGATCTGTGGCTGCTGCCACCTATGAATGCTATGGGTACCTTTGGCCACTAATTGCAGTAATTGAAGAAATTAAGATTGACGACTACAGGCTTGAATTTACAAAGGTAGATGCTTCAACAACTCCCTAAGCAATCTCCTCACAGGGCTCAAAACAGAGGCAGGAGGAAAGGGAACAAAAAGCATTGGTAGAGCACTTCAGAGCAGAGCAAAAGCTGGGCATCACCTCCTCCACAGATGACAATGACTTCCCCGCAGCATGTGAAGAAATAGCTCATGGATTTAGGTGAGTTCCATTGGTTGGGGGACGACCTACATAAAATGAGAACTGTAACAACATTTGGTATAGTCACTCTATTGAGAAATTTTTAAGCACCAACTTTACTACTGAAGGTGTCATTCAGAAATTTCTTTCATGGATGAATCTTACTAAGTTTCCGAATAGCACACTAGGCCACGCTGTTGTAAGAAACATGTACTTGTTTCGTGGAGGCTAAAACCACCTCATATCCTCAGCAAAAGAACACTAAGCCTGTCAGTGAGACACCCAGGAAGCGGAGCTTGAATTTTCCACTCACAACCTTGCGCTCTAACAGACACAGGACATTTCTACAGCCAGGAACACAACCTTTGGGATCCATGGTTAAACATCTGCAAATTCGATACTGACACCAGTCTGAAGATTAATTAGGAGACACTAGTGCTGAAAAGTACCTGCAGTGGCAGTCAGCCACATCTTGCTTTAACACCTCTGGCTAAAACAGAAAATAGCATTTATACACAAAAAGCCAGGATTACAGAAATGGAAGTTTCTTCACTGCAATCAGTGCCAGAGCATGCAGAAAAGTAAAACCCCAAAATATAATTTAATACGAAAAATCAATGCCAATAAAGGTATTCAACTCTAAGGAAATGTAGGCTGGGGTTTCTGAAAGCTGCTGCATGCTTCTACGAGTTTCCTAAACCATATCTATCCTGGAGGCAAAAATCTGAAACCACTGAAAATATATGAAAAGGAAAACAATGCCTGGAGGACTTCTCAAACACCCATGCCCTCCATGGTGTCCTCATTGCATCTCCTCAACTGACAAAACCTGAACCTTCACCAGTTCTTCTGGGAACTTCCAAGTTCTTCTCTGCTTAGGCTCTGGCATGGGTTACAACACCCTAGATGTTGAGAAGACTTACCCATGTGGGTCTGACAGGGTTCAGTAATTCTGTTTCTTCCCTCTGTTCTTCCAACAAAGAGCAAGCACCACAGTGTTGTCTGTCTGAATTGTAAGAACAGGAGAAAACTTCAAAGAAAGAGAGTTTTAGAGCTATAAATGGTGTTTCTACACAACTCTTCTACCTATTCCCTATGAAAAGAGTTCAGGAGGTTCAGGCTCCTCAGACTTTTCAGTAAGGTTTTTACATGAGGAAATAGCTTCTTAGGGACTCCATTGCCTTAATCTGAAAGACATTTTAAATTCTTTATAGTCCTTCTGCTTTCCAGTAAAAACAAAACAAGCTGTTTAACTTCATTGCAGCCTGACAGTTAATAGCTCCTGTATTGTCTCTTAATCACACTGAAATGTCTGTTGAAGGATGTATCATTGTTTTAACTTCCTGCTAGCTTTTTTCTTACACAGCCTGCCATTAAACTAAATTAACTGTATTCATATTGTAACCATAATTTACAACTTTTTAAAGAGACACGACATAGATATTTAAAATCATAAGTGGCCCACAAAGAAGGTGAATGAAAGAAGAGTTATTCTATGTCTTTCAAAAAAAGAACTAGGGGAGCATCAATGGAAAAGGTGGATTAGAGCTTCAAAGCCAGGAGAAGGGGATGCTTCTTCACACAGTGTGTCAAGACGTTGCTGTGCTCTCCTTGCTGCAGAATGTTAAAATCTTCCTGGCTCAGAAAAAAATCAGGAAAATTAATGGAATAGAATTCACACACAAAGACCTGCTTTAGCTCAGAAAATCCTTGAACCCCAGGTCACTGTAGGCTGGGAAAATATTGTTGTGAAATATTGCTGTATATGTGCAACGCACATAGTGCATTCTGTATATGCACTTTTCTTCCAGCACTCACTAGTGCCCACCTCTCCCATCACCCCTTCCTGTTCCCTGGGACACTTCATTGCTGGGTCAAGGCATAGAGCAACCTCCTGCTTCCCACATTCATTTAACATCATGTCATAGAATCATAGAATTGTCTAGGTTGGAAGGGACCTTTAAGATCATCTAGTCCAACCATCAACCTAACTCTGATAAAAAAAACATCACTAAACCATGTCACTAAGCACTATGCCAATCCATCTGCTAAATATCTCCAGGGATGGATACTTGATTTCAGCTAAAAGGCTGAAGGTGGAGGCAAGACAGCAAGGTATTGTAAGCCAGCATGGCAGTTCCTGCAGTCTCATCATGGTGCTATTCCATGCCCTGTCTCTGTCTCCCTGAAGAAAAGCAAGGACTTCACAACACAAACAAGCCACCACTCTATACTAACGTCATTACCAGCGCAAGATATGAATGAGTGGAAGAAATATGTGCCATCATTTTCCCCCCACATTTTAAAGTGTGTAAGATTGTATTTTATCTTTTGATAATTCCTTTCTTGATCTGCTAAATTTTGTTTCCATCCTAACTACTAATCTATTTTGCTTCTTTTCCTTATTTTTCCTCAGTTCTACAACATTGCAACACATCCTCCCGTCCCCTCAATGAATCTCTTGATTGTTATAAAGACAGTTTTCCCAGAGCTCCTTCAATCTTAGACCCTCCTCAGATCAAAAGATGAATACAGTGGGCCCTTTGACATCTGCATGAGATTTGTACTGTATCAAACTGATTTTATAACTAAGAAGTTTTAAACAGAGAAAAATAAGTGCCTCATCCAAAGTCTGTGATATTTGTAGAGGAAAAGAAAAGCAGGCCTTAAACTGATTGTCCTGTGCTCTATCTATAATATATTGCTGCATCCTTCAAACTGGAACCCAAAGAAAAATCCTTCTGTTATTTTTAGTCTGAAGGCAGTTTCCTTCATCCCCTTTCCTTACTGAATTATGCTAAATCCAGCCATGCTAGGTTCCTGAACAAAGTGAAGAGGCTCAACCAACACGTCACATCCTTCTGGCAAATATTATTTGAAAAACCCTACACTTTTGAGGATCTGCTCAGTGAAATATTACACATATCCTAACACCACGGGTCAAAGCAATAAAATGCAGGAACTCTCATTCATACACTCACAAATGCTCCTATATTCAAGGCTGAAACAAAGGGTCAGCAAAGATAGGACACAGAAGAGATCTTGGGCATCTTTACTACACACCAATGATGTTGTGAGCCACAGGCAGCTGAACCCGTGACCTCCATACACTGCAATCCACCTTGTGGAAATGACATCATTTAGCTCCATGCCCTGTGAAACTTGTGATACCAAAAATGTACCAACAATATTAGTTCACTTCATCTTTTTGGTATCAGACAGTACACACAGCATCAACTTTGTACCAGATTTACCTGTAAATACCCCCTTGACATTCCTTTTTTGAGATTCTTCTCTACAAGACTGAGTTGGAACAATCTGCAGATGGTGATTACCTTCAGATAAATCTTGGTAGGTACCAGATATCTCCAGCCACCGTGCCATTTTCATTAAATGAGAGAGGACAAACATCCAATTTAGAAGAAAACTAATAACTTTTGAGAAAAAGGGAAGGGCTTGATGAGATGATACCATACTATAAGCTTTTGTTGTGGGCAAACAGAATCCTATAGTTCAAAGTAGTTATCTCATCAAGTTCCACCTCATTAGGCTTGAAACTAGACATCATAATGAACAGTGGACTAATAATTCATCAATGAGAACTTGGTTTTAGTCCAGCTTGCTATCTTTTTTGTAATATATTTCTTGATTTCAGCTCATCAGCTCCACCTTCACCAGACAAGATGACACACCTCTTCATTTTCTATTCACCATAAGCCTATGGGTGAATTAGTAAATTAGATTAAAATTTCCTTTCCCAGTGCCAGAGGGGCACTGGGAAATTTGCATGAACTCCCTTCCCAGGACATGGCGCGTGGAGAAAAGGGAGAAGCAGGAATTGTCAGAGCAAGTTCAGGTTTGCCCCCTGGACCTTCTGCATTTTTGTGGAGGAGGGCAGAATGTATCAACACACCCTCTCTTCCACTCCAAAAAGATAGCACTATGAAGATAAGTGGGAGATCACTTCATAAATTGAAGGTGGCTACCAAATATTTTGGGACATTAAGTACTATCTGCAGCAGGACAACTCTGTTGTAGACGGGAAATGACAGAGTAGAGATTATGGAGACATTAGTCATGCTATCGCTCAGAGGATTAAATTTTCTTATCCTTCTTCCCACTGTGATTTTTATTTTTACCCCTGCACCTGCCCTCTAGATATTAGATAACCTGAACATGAAAGAGAAGAACTTTTTGACATTAAAGCTGAAATCCTCCTGTTTTGTCATGCATTCAAATGGGAATCAGACCAACTGAATCCTGACCTACTTATCAGGATGAAACTCCTGCTGGGAAGTATCAATAAAAAGGCTCACTGGGAGGTTATTCAGACTGGTCATGGGTATTATGGGAATTGTGAAAGAGAGGGTAGCTATCCTTATATAGTCTTACTTTTTCAGTATCTATCTATCCCAAAGTGTGGAAACTTCTCATTGCAGTTTTCCTATAAAATAAGCTTCCAGGTCAACTTCCAGTGACAATAAATAAGCCCTGCTTCGTGAATCAGACTAGAGCACTTAATGGACTACTTAGCAGAAATTGCTTCTCTGAGGGTGGCCAAGGGTCTTCACTGGCAGTAAACACAAAATGGCTGAAGATCTGCACAGCATCCTATCATTTTACCATACTCTTTCGAGTAGGTAAAGTGGTTACAGGCTTTTTTAAAAAAGATTTTTAACCCACATAAGGTAAAGTAAAATAACCTCAATGGAGTTTTCACTAAAACCCTTTTGAAGCAAAAGATAAAACCTTCGCAGCTTCAACCCAGCAGAGATGCAACGGGTAGCAAAGCAGGTGGCTCCATGGTGGCTCCTCAACACGCAGGCTTCTGCCCAGCCTTTTCCAACAGAAGACACCAGGAAGGAGTTTTCAACCTCCCTGCAAAGGGCTGAGCACCTGGCCTGCTTCTGCCTTTTTAAAATGAGCCCCAACTGAGAAGTCTCCATCCTACATTACATTTTTGGCAATTTCTTCAGGGTGAGGCAAGTTATTCCTCCCTGCAGGCCTCTAATCCCTCCCTCTGCTGACTTAATATGAGGTATAAACACTTCACCAGAGAGGCCCATGATGAGTTGCATGTGAAGGTCATGCTGCCATCCTTTCCCTCTCCCAATTTTCCTATGATTCTATGTATCCTTTTAAATCTGAGGTCATCTCTACGGTGGTGCCAACTATTATTACAAAAGCAAACCGTTTTAAATGTATGTTTGCACTCACACCTATGTTTTTTATATATATACATATATGCATATTCTGAAAACAAAACATGAATTAAAACTACAGTCTTCATTTTAACAAAGAGCCAGATTCAGGCAGTTGAACACACTGAAGGATCAAAAGAAAAAAAAAAAAGAAAGGAATAAATCTCTCTCCACTTTTGAAACCTAGCCCAAGGGCAGCAATCACCGAGTTAAATTCTCTGGTCTGTGTTATGTAGAAGGTCAAACTACATGGCTGTAATGGTCCCTCTTGGCCTTAAATACCTATGAAAAAATATGGCACAGCTTTGCCTTTGCAGTGGATAGTAGAACATTTGCGTTACCCCTTGAATTGGGAACCTGTGCCTGAAATCTGCCAGAGCAACAGATATTTTTATTAGTAATTTCAGATTAAAAATATTAAGCACAGCAGGCAAGTAATTCACAGAATCATTCAGTGTTGTTTTTAAAGCCCTTGCCTATGATCTCATCGTTGCTACTAAAGCTGATGCTGTTTCCATGGCATTTCTGATTAACCGGTGACCCAGCTTTTACACCGTTTAATTTGTTATTAATATAAATTGAAATATATTTGTGATTTAAACCCTTTTCACCCATTTATGCTAACGAGAGCTTATTTAGAAGAAGTATCCTTCAGTTTATTAGCTGAGGGCGCTGTACATGCCTCTAAGGCACCAACACAGCTTCCACAGCAGGAAGCCCATTCTTCATTCTTTGTACAACACAGGTAATGTCCTACATATCCCAACTTCTTTGTCTTTCTTGATACACGTCTTGTGTCGTCAAAACAGGCTTCACTGAGAATGGCCCAATAGCATCTAATGATATGTGTTTCACCTTATAATTAAAATGGTTATTTTATGTTCTGCCCACAGCGCTGTGAGATCTCAAAACAAGGATGGTTTTGATGGAAAATCCAAATCCAGCATATTTCCTTCCAACAGGCCTCTGGTGGTGTGAAACAGCACTGCTGGCTTGCGATTTGCCAACACAGTTTCTTGATTTTGAGTGATTTTAAATACACATTACATCAAGATTTATCAGCATTTTATCAAATATTTATAATTTTGCACCTAATTCTAAACATCCTCCTCCACTGTGCTCTGCCCCAGAGGCATGAGCATACCACATAAAGGCAGAACTAGTCAAATAGCAAGAGAAAACACCACAAGACCATACATAAACCACAAATATAAAACATTTTTGTGCTCGGGGAAAAGTGGGAGAAGTAGAAGTGATAAGACCTGCACAGGGGCCAATAGTTAGTTTAAACCATTTCTGCCTTTCCTTTGGATTTTCAGAATTGGGAAAAAATATCCCAAACAGGCAGGCATGGGCTATGTTATCTGAGCAGCACTGTTTAAGTGCTGTCACTCTTTCAAGCAATATGTTGCAGCACAAGGTAATGGAAGACATTCCAGTAGTATAGAATCATCTTGAAAGAGATACTCAAACATATTTTTTGCCTGGAACTTGGAAGGTAACGTACAAATGGCTATTAACATATTCACTCTCAGGTCAAAATTCTTTCAGGGAGAGGATACACCACTTTGAGCATTGAATAATGACGTCTTTGCACGAGCTTTACTTTTTGGTTATATGTATCTCCTCACCGTTCTTTGTGAAATAAAGCTGATGGTCAGGGCAGATCTTGAAGTGATTTAACACTTCATCTAGCAGCATTACCAACTCCTGGCATTCAAATGTCATGAGTCAGTCTCTCTAAAATCATAAGATTTTATTAAATGTAAAAGGTAATTACTTTGTGGGTTTGTATTTTTTTTTTTTGTTAATTCACTTTAGAAGAAAGGAAAGAACTCTTATGTAGACACTTCGGCAGCGTTTCCAAGTATTTCTTGGCAACCACAAGGCAAAGAAATCTGCTTCAAGAAAACGCAAGCTAAGATCCTCTTACATTTAGGTGATAGGTACTAGGACACGGTGGAAAAGATTCTGAAGTCATCCAAGCTTGAAAGGAAATATGATGCAGTTACAGAAGAGAATAACCACAAAACTCAGCTCCTCTAGCACCCCTTGTCTAGCAAAGTATGCAATTTCTTCTTCTTTTATCCCAGCTAAGCAAAGCCCCAAACTCATCCCACAGGTTATGGCACTTCTGTCCCCATACAAACACCCACAGTGCTGAGATTCAAGCAAATGGATACGCCCCTGACTTGCTGCTAAGAAACCTCATTCACCTTGTTAAAAACAAACTTTGTAAAAATTTCTGGGAGCTAGGGATAAACCGCAAGTGCCCAAAACCTGAACCCAACAGAACTGCAGTGGCAATTCCAGCCTAAGCTTCCCTCACCACCAGCAAGTACTACGGTGAGGACAATACAGTGAATTAAAAATGACCACTCGGCACCAGGCTAATCGATGACACTCCTGAACTGTTTATTGAGGATGCCACAGCAGCTTTCCCAAATGGAAACTGCAGCACATTGGTGCACAGAGAGCATCTCCTTTTTTTTTTCCCCTTATTTTTTAAAAAAAGACTTCCTGAATTTTCTATTCAGAAAGAATTTTCTATTCTATGGAGTATTGAAATACTCCATTTTTTTCCTACTTCTATTTATTTTAACCAAGTTTCAGTAGTTGAAAAGACAGGATGAAAAGACAAATAAACTCCTAACACCTAGGAGCAATTACAGACTGCAGTTTTGCCTTTTTTTTTTTTATTGTGGTGGGTTGGTAGGTTACATTAAATTTGAGCCTGACTGACTTAAAGGTCAGCAAACAGGCTGTTCTCAGGCTGATACTTCTTTTTTGGGTTTGATTTTTTTTTTTTTCCTAAGAAAACTGCACAGTGCCAGTGGGGCTTCCCCCCTCACAGATTTGTTCCCAGTCCACCACCAGTAGCTGGTTGCTGGTGCAGAATTTTCCAACACCTCTGGCAGATGCTATTCCTGCGAGCAGGACTTACTAGTCCTCCTGGGCAGGAGGCAGGGCACACAAATTCATTTTGAAGACTGTAATGGCATCAGTCTGTTAAGAATATTTTTTTATTTCTTTCCAAATTATAAGCTAAGGAAACGGGAGGAAGTAAGGCTACCCTTTCTTCCTCAAGTAATAGAAGGATCTGGATAACACCACGCTGAGACTCGGATGAACAAATCATGGTCTGTTCTGCTCTCTTGAGAAGACTACAAAATCGAGTCACTTTTTTTACAACATGAAGCGATATCTTTCAGGTGTCAGAAGAACAGGGAATCTCTGGAGGATCAAATACGCCTTATCTAAGTCTATTGTAGGTGGAATTTTCCTAGGGAAACATGACCAGGAGTACAGCCATAACCACCTCCTCAGTGCCACACCACTGAAGTAAATAGGTGAAAAACAGTTCTCTGTAGGAAAGCTCAGCATTGTCATCATGGGGCCTCTATTTCACAGGGACCTGAATGAAACGCAGGGATGATGATCAGAAAGGCCATTATAGCATGGCATCTTCACAATGACATTCAGTAAGTTTTACTGACTACAGTATAAGAATGATTACGGAAAACAGATGAAAGTAAATCTTAAGGAAAAAAAATGAAGGCAGCTTTTCTTAACCGTTATTTTCAGAAATCTGAAATTGAACCACAAACCACTGCTTCAAGTCAGCTAACAGACTGGAGGGATAGATGGGGAAAGCAGAAAATACCTAACCCATTTTCACAGTCAGAGAAAACCTCAGCTTTCACTGACAAGAAACATACATCAAATCTAGTGCCAGAGATGAGGATAAAGAAATTGGAAGCACAAATCTTAAATAATCCAAACTATAATCATGACAAATCAAAAGGAAAAATGTTTATCTTTAAAGCCATTTTCTTGTGATTATCTTTAGATAGCATCATATCCAAGCAAGTTTTTTTTGAACATAGAGCACTGGCCACAATGTTGATTTAAAAAATAAAGAGAAAGGAACAAAGGCAAATTTTCCATAAGACGGCGTGTTGTGTTTCTCCTATATTCAAGGCTGCATCTGTTTCACAGATCAAAATGGGTGTTTGATTTCCACATTAGCTGAAACCCTGATTTGTAAAGTGTGAAAGAAACCTCGGTGAGGACCAAATGGGTTCCTGCTGGTTCCTGAACGCTGCTGAATCCTCGTGTCCCCAGCGCAGCGATGCCCCATGTATGAGCACCACGTACACACATGGCTTGCCAGGGACAGACTATACAGCCACTTTAATATGGCAGTCCATGAAAAGTGTTCCTGTTAGAGATTACTACTGTCCTTCTAATTGCTAATTTGATTTGGCCTCGCTTTCAGAGTGTAAATGAAGGGCTTTGGCTGTATAAATCCCAGGTTTTTTTGCCAGGCCTGCTCCGGTTCCCCACGCCCCCTTCCTCCCTGTTTTTTGGATATTTGTAACTGCAACACCCATTTACAGTTGCATAAGTGTAAAGCAGGGTGTTTTTCTGGGTTTTCATGCATTTGCTCACATGAAATGACCACATTAGTAATTACCTCATTGTTTAAGTCAAAATGCAGTGAACAGAGATTGCTTTTGCAAGCTTGTAACTTCAGAATGCCTTAAGACAATATAAAAAGAGGCAAACCAGTAAAACATGTTTTCCAGAAAAGGAAACTGTTTTCCTTGCATATTCCTCACAAGAGCTTTATCTCCTCCTCCATTTAGCAAAACTTACTATAAGATAAGCACTTTGTCACTTACTGTTTTTACTCACACTGAAATATCGCATGGTTCTCACCTTGAGAATAAAAAATAATTTTTGTCAGATAAAAAAAAGTTTATCTGTTTTATTTCTTAGAAGCTTTTTTAAGATACTAGGAAGCTTAACCTTTTACTATTACATTTCTGCCCAGTATGGCTGCAAAGAACATAAAGGCTCTGATTTCTAACTTGTTTATACATATTTAACAGAGAAGAAAAGGGAGGAGGCAGAAGTAAAAAAAAAAAAGGTTTTCCACGGTCACAAAAGCAGGTCATAGAAGCACAGCTGGGTGTCGGATCAGGATCTCTTGGCAGCCAGCCACAAAAGATGCACAACAGAGAAAAAACATTTCCTGTAAGGAAGCATTTGATTTTCAAAGTTGCGTGAAATGTTCACAAGAAAACCATGTAAATGCCCACTGAATTGGGGGAGGGGCAAGGATTTCATTAGAAACTGGAAGCCTTCTCTTGTTTCACCAAAAGATTTGCTCGTCACAAGCATTGCCAGCTAGCCTGAGGTGATTTTCATGTTTTGTATCAAAACCAAGCAAAAAATGAAGTCTCTAGCAGTTTTGATGTGATTTGGCTTTGAAGTTCCTTTCAATGCGACACCAGTCAAACTCCATGGATAAGGAAAGATTCCAGTTCATACAGAAAGAAGGCAACATTTCCCTGAGTCTCTGCAAAAGGAAAGGAAATTCCAGTTCATACAGAAAGAAGGCAACATTACCCTGAGTCTCTGCAAAAGGAGAGTGCTACTTTTTCTGAAGTGCTAGCGAGTGCAGGGGTGCTGCAGATACGGGCTTACACCGTGCACAGCTGTGAGGGCTGAAGGCTCCTCTCCCACACGGCGGCTGTCTGCCACCTCTCCAGTGCCAGCATTCACTGCCCCAAAGGCACCCCAGTGGGTCCCCCAGTCTGCAACCGTGCACTCCCAGCCCAGCCAGTTTAAGCAACCAATAAGGTAGTTTGAGAGGATCTGATGAACCTGCGCTGAAACAGATGAAGGAGTGCTCCCACCATCCTTTCCATCAGCCGCCGAGCCCTTAACCGCAGTAGTTGTACTTGGAAGTGCTGTGAGCTCACAGGCATCTCTCCCAACACACGGCCCAGCTAGAGATGTCATTGAATCATAGAATCATAGAATTGCCCAGGCCAGAAGGGACCTCCAAAGGTCATCTAGTCTGACCTCCCTGCAGTCAGCAGGGACACCCCCAACTAGACCAGGTTGCCCAGGGCCTCGTCGAGCCTCTCCTTGAATATCTCCAGGGATGGGGCCTCAACCACCTCCCTGGGCAACCTGTTCCAGTGCTCCACCACCCTCACAGTGAAGAACCCTCTCCTAATCTCCAGTCTAAATCTGTTCCCCTCCAGCTTGTCCTTCAGGTGATGTCACTACAACTTGCATCTTAGGGTTTCTGCATAAGCTATGTCAGGTAGGAGCAGAAACAGATGTCATCTCTTTGGAGTGGTGGATGAGCTGAGTGTGGGTGTGAAGACATCAGCCACTCTGCTCTTCTCCTGGAGGGCTTATTTCACCAGGGGGAGGGTGACAATTTTACTGAATGATACCACGTCACTCTGCTTTTACAGGTGCCCTCCTGCTGCCTAAATATTTATTACTGAAGTGTGTAGGATCCCTTTTCACAGACCACATTCCCTGTGTGCCGTAACTGGGCAGAACAGCATGACAGTCCTAATCCCAAAGCGTTCATGACCCGAGCATAAAATGTTGGGGCAGTATGGCCAGGGAAGGGAGTAAAATAAGACAACATCAGCCAGCACATTAGCCATACACAAAGTCTTTTAAGGGGCAACATGGAAAGGAAGAGTCTTATGAATGGATACTAACATCCACATGAAGCTGCTTTGCAGAGCTTTGCAGGATGCTCCTTGCAAGTATGAAGAATGTTTAAAAATGGGATGAGTTCTCAGAGGAGGCCAGGACTACCCGAGCATAAAATGTTGGGGCAGTATGGCCAGGGAAGGGAGTAAAATAAGACAACATCAGCCAGCACATTAGCCATACACAAAGTCTTTTAAGGGGCAACATGGAAAGGAAGAGTCTTATGAATGGATACTAACATCCACATGAAGCTGCTTTGCAGAGCTTTGCAGGATGCTCCTTGCAAGTATGAAGAATGTTTAAAAATGGGATGAGTTCTCAGAGGAGGCCAGGACTATGTGTTACTAGAGGTGGAAGCTAACTCTTCAACACTGAGGAGGTGTTGATAGGTAGGGAGAAGACAAGCCATGATAAGCCTTGAAGTAAAAACAAGTAGCTTAAGTTTCTAGAGCAAGGCAATGGGAAACCACAAAGAAGAGACAACATGGTTAAATGTAAGCGTTGGGAAAGTTATCTTTGCAGAAGCGCTGGGGATGGGTAGGGTACATCTGTCAGATTTCTGACAGGATGAGTACGGTGATTGATCCATAAGATAACAAGAGCTGAAGTTATAATAGCAAAGTTGTAGTTGTCTGGGTGGACAGAAATGGCTGTATTACATAGATGGCATGCAAAATGAACTTATGGGACCGGGTTATAAATGGAAGGGGACGTCAAAAAGAGCAAGGCTAAAAGAGGAAGAAGTACTTCAGATTCACATCTTTCCTAGTGAGGAAGGTACATGGTACTCTTCATGTAAAAATGATGCCGTGCCTTAGTCACGCAGGAGTTGCTGTGGCTGGCCCACTCGAACACAAAAGAGCCAGTGATGAAGGAGTTCTGTGTCTCTCGGGCTGAACAGCATGCTCTGGCTTCAGCGCCCACAGGGATGAAACAGGGATAAAGGCAGGGAATATACGGAAATAGAGTAGAGACAGTGGCACATAAAGGGGCCGTGAAGGGAAGCAGGTCAATAACCCTGTTATGGACAGGATGAGTACAGAGATGTAGAGGAGAGGTGCGGAGCATAAGCAAAGGAAGGGAGGAAGATGGCACATCTGCTCACTTGGCCTTATGAGAAATGTGCAGAGTCCCTGTATGTGACAAAGTACACGGACAAAGGGGCCAGGATCTAAAAGACTCTCAGTAGCAATAAAAATGCTTTGCCTGTACAATGTGATCATAGTCCTACACCTGTAAAGTGCTCCTAATGTAAGCTTACCTTAACTTGTCTGTTCAAGACTGTATCTATCCCAGCACACCTTTTCCTGCTACAGAAACACCAATACACAGCACAGGGTACTGCAGGACGAATGCTGCAATAAAGGCAAAGCTGCAGCTCCTGTCGACTCAGTACTGCCCCTTGCCATGCCAGCCTTCCTTATATACAGCCAACACACTCCCTGGTAAAAACAGAGTGTTCCTCAAAGTTTTTTCCACTTTTTGGATATTAGTGGCACAGCAGTGTCCGTCAGAAGTGGCACTGTCACAGCCCTGTTGACACCAGATTGCTGACAGCATCGCTCTGTCACAGGTTTCTCCATGGCTTACCTCAGTTGTGCTGATGGCCCTTGCCACCTCATACCTTCTCTCCCACAGCCGTGTGGCCAGGCTACACACCGAGAGGGGAAACGCAGGTCCTGCCACTTCTGGTTGCCTTCATAGACATCCTTGGTCCTGGATGTTTTATGGCCAGCTCCACTGTACATGTTCCAGCCAAGCGGCTCTGTGCCTGGAGACCAGCCTTGGAGGCACCTGTGGGTGCTACATACCTCAGGAGTTCATTAGTGCTGCCATTAATCAGGACACTACGCTGACGTGGTAGTCAGTCACATCAATACTAAGCTGAATTCTGGGGACTTGGTTCTCTGCTTTAAGAAACAGGGCTTCCAGCAATTTCTCCTCCTCTGCTGCTCCTGTTTTCCAAAGCTCCCAGCCCCATGCTTACTTCAGCAGGATCCCAGCGAGAGAAAACAGAAAAGGGAAAACAACAACTTCTGTGACTAAACAGCTTGAATGCAAAATAAAGAGGTTGCACAAGATTTTACTTACCTCTTGGTTAAAAATAAATAAATAGAAAGGACCATGCGGAAAAAAAAAAAAAAAAAAAGGTCTGGAAATGGAAAGTTTTTAACCTCTTAGGAGAGCTATCTCTTGATAAATTGCCAAAAATTTTCCTTCCCCCTTGTTTAAAAAAAAAAAAAAGAAAAGGCCCAAGGGAAAAAAAAAAAAAAAAAAAAAGGTCTGGAAATGGAAAGGTTTTAACCTCTTAGGAGAGCTATCTCTTGATAAACCTGAACCCACGCTACTCTTGGATAGAGCACAGACATACCTGAGTTATCTGCACCTTGGCCCGTGTTTCCCCAGCAGCCAGAACCCCGCTCCCCCAAGTTCTCCTGCTACCTCCTGCAGCAAAATGGCACCAGATGACACCTGGTTATGCCCAAACTCCCAACTTCTGCCGTGAGGATGGGAATGCAGTACAGTGCCAAAGGCAGCGTGCTTAGGGAGGACAAGAGATCTTTCTTTTGATTGCCTTGTATTTTTGCTGGGGTGCGAAACAGAAATCTGCCCATGCCTGTTCTGCTTCCTGCTGTTAGGAGGCTGCTCAATAATTCAGTTATCTCTCCCCGAAGGAAGCTCCGCTGGCCTGCTGCTTGCTCAAGCCAGTTACTGCTGCTGGGCAATGAAGTCTGAAGTGCCACAGACTTCCAGGGGCCCCTTTGGCACCAGCTCTTTTGTATTCCAGTGGCCAGCAGCAGCTCCTTAACTCTTCGGCAGCCAAAGCTCATTATCATTTTTATATAATTAAACAGTGCTGCTCGTTCTCCTCATTAGATTATCACAGCAAATTGATGGTTATTTGAAGGAACTGCCACAATAGGAGACAAAACACTGGCAACAGATAAAACAAAAGGATGCACACAAAGCTCTTTAATTAAACTCCGTGAAGGGATATGAATTCTAGCAGAGATTTCGGTTACCCTGCTGAGCCTCTTTCTGATTAGCTACAATGCATCTGCTGGCTTTCCTAGTATCCATCTGTACCGCTAAAGAGAAATTTATTCTGGCTACAGAAGACGACCTCAAAGACGTCAGCTGTGGATGGTCTCATAGTTTATGTATGTTGACAAAGTGGTTCTGAGTTCTTCTCGATGTGTTGACGTGAAGAACTAACCCTCTTTTCCATACAACAATGTGCTTAATATGCGCACGCACACATATGTATGTATGCACCCACAAATAACAATGAGAGGCTAACCTGAAAGCCAAAAGAGGCTGGAAAATTCTGAGGGAAAGGATTCTTTCTCCAAGTTGCTAAAACTCCTTATCACCACAATGTCTTTTTCTTTTGGCATGCATCATCTGTTCTCCCCAGCCCTCTCCTTCCCTTCAGCATCTGGGTGCAGAAGCTACAGTGAAGGGACAAGGAAAAAAGGTCATAGGATATATACTGTAAGGTGTATTAATCATAAGTTAGGCTGTTACTTTGAAGTTTGATTTTCTAAGAAAATAAAAAAAGAAAGAAAAAACAAAAAAAAAGAGAGAAAGAATAAGAATTGAAAACTGATCTGTCATGGGCCAGATGCCACAAAACCCTTGGGGCTTTCCATGCAGGTCATGAGGGATCTGGTTAAAATCGCATCGGTCCTTAATCCACAGGTAATTGACAGCACAGCCCTCAATGGCTCCGTATGGCACAATGCTGCAGTGCTCATTACCACTGCAGACTAATCAGTATATTTTTTAGTCACGTGCACCCTCTTGGCTCTACACAGCCTATGGAGACAATACACAATTTGCACGTTTATCATAATTAATTACCTGCTGACATACTAAAAGCCATTACCATCTAGCGTCCAATTCAGAGGAATGTATTTGATGGAATGAGGCCAGAGTATATGATGCACGCATACAGCCTCAAAACACTCATGAGAAACAGTTGTTCCCTGTGCTAAATGCTACATGGTGCAGTTTTTTTTTTTTCCTCAGAGCCCCAGGAACTTGGGTGGATGAAAGACCTCCTCCTCATCCCTTACGGAGCTCTGAAAATATCCCAAGTTCTGCCTAATTTATACAACCCAGTCCTCAGGGTCTTCCTCGGTTGCCAATGTCCTACTGAGAAAGCTCCATTAAATCTTTTATTTATTTGTCCATAGAGGCCACTGAAGAATGTCACAAGGTATTTCCTTTTCCAAAGTAGATTAAACTGAGCATGAACGAGGCCCTAGCATTATCCTGGATAAGGGCGTGCACTCATATTTTGTCAGACTACTGACAGTCTGCAGGGAGTAAGTATTCCCGGGCCTGATTTTTGACCACCTTGCGTGCAAGTGGGTGCAGATTTGTTACACTCATGACTTGGCAGTATTTTGCATTCGTGCTTTGTAATGTCAGATGCAAAGGAATATGAAGTTCAAAACACTAGGGTAAAAAGTATCATACCAATTGTCCCTGCATGTACCTCAGCCTCTGCTGTCCCACTGAGCAAGCTGAAGTCTAAGAACATTCTTTTTTTTTTTTTTTTTTTTTTTAATTTTTAATTGAGTAGAAATTAAAATTTAATCACAGGGCAGGATGTAAGCGGGTTTTTAAAGCAAAAGGCAGAGCCACATGGGTCCCTGGAGTTGCCCGAGCCAAAAATAACATTTTAAGGGTT
>NW_015090830.1:22863279-23044129 GCF_001431845.1 Calidris pugnax | reverse complement strand
ATTTTTTTTTTTTTTTTTTTTTTTTAAATTGGAATTGAATAGTAATTAGAAATTGAGAGTTCCAGCACAGTGCTGGCCGTGTGATTTCATTTTAGCATTAAACAGTAGGCTTACTGGTAACTCAGACAACTGTCCACCTACAAAAACTTTCTTTAGCTCAATCATCCCCAAGGATGTCTGACCTGAGCTATGTCCAAAAAAAAAGTCGAACAAGAGATTCTGGCCAATAACAAGTCCCTTCACAAGAAAGGACTGAGTATTTTCCCACTCTGAAAATCCAACTCAAGAGGATCCCTATTTTTTAATAACCACATGCAATTCTTATTACAAAACTAAAACTGATTTTGCATTTGACTCACTCTGGGTAGAAAATGCAGTCCTCAGCTCTAAATGCTCTTCTGACTCAAAAACCCAGCAATTCAGTTCAGGTGTCCTACACAGCCAACAACTCCACCTCACCCCCAAATGCCTTAAGTGCCTTTAAGGTATGTTTTTAAAGCTTGTCTCCTTTGCAATTTCTGCCTCCAACTTCTTTCTTACCCTTTAAGTTACTTAGTTTTTGACACCTCCCACCTCATTACCTATAGAAGTCCAATGTCTGAAGAACACATTTAGGCCCTATTACTGTAAATAGGTGGAAGCCAGTATGATGACTGGATACCTGTATTTACTTAAAAGTGTTATTGTGTAGCATCCAAAGTCTGTTGACGGGGATCAGCACTGCATTTTGAAAAACGCTGTAAAAGCAAGCAGAGAGAAAATTTCTGTTCCTGACAACTAATTCTCTTAAACTTGGAAACTGATAAGCTGAGTGGTACATCTCCAGGTCACAGCAACCTTCTATAACAGCAGGAACTCGGAGGATAATTTTCTCACATCGAGCACTTTGAGGAAAATGAATCTGCTTCTTGATCTATTTTCAGCGTTATGAAACCATCATATAGAAATAAGCCAATAAATGTACGTAGCCCACGAACATGCTTGTAGTTTGGAACAGCTGAAGTACTTGATAAAAGCACCTGATGACTTATGCATAATGTAAGTAATGCACTTTCCATTATAAGCTTCAAAAATCAACCCATACTGCTGAAACAGACAATGGTGTAGACGAGGTACATGACCAGTGTCCCGGGCCTTCCCCTCTGACAAATCTCCTACTGCTGTTGAGTATTACAAAATCCCAGGAGCTGAGAAGGACATGAATTGTCCCTTGGACCTGAGGTTCTGTGGGGTGCTGTTAACAAGCTAAACACATTAGGTTTCGCAAACTCTGAGAAGCAGGATTGCGATGTATTAGCCCGAGAGGATTTTCCAGAAGGAGGTTTGAGTGTTGCACTGCAAGGGGGTCTGAAAAAAGGGTTCACCCTGCTGTCTTGTTAGGTTACGTTTCTTTCCCAGAGTGAAAGGAAGGGAAAAATGAGTTCAGAAATGATATGATACGGTTATCTTCTTCCAGCTACAGCACCCCAGGTCTGAGTACTTTAGCTAGGTGAAAGACTGTCTGAAAAAGCACTTTTGGGAGGCTTGTTCAGTAAATTGTTTTTCCGTGTCTTTCTGAAGAAGAGTTCCTACTACTTCCTGAAAGTTGGCATGAGAGTCCCCAGGTACGTTGATACACTCAGTATGTACAGCTAAAAGAGCTATGGAAGGCTTTTTTCTATAGAAATTTGAGTACCTGAGGCAACAACTGCTCTCTGGTTTGGAAACTAAGCAGACACTTTTGTCTGTGTTTACTCCTAAGGGAAAGTAATGTGACCATCATAAGTCTGCGAGTTACATCAATTTTAAAAGATATTGCTTTGAATTAACAGAAAAGTGAGTAGGAAAATTCTTCCTTCTGGAAATCTAGTTCTCAGCTGATTATTTATGTGTTGATATTCATTCTTTCCAAGTAAACAAAGCAATAAGCTCTTCCTATGAGCCAAGTGAATCAACATTAGTGGAATGAAAATCATTCTCTTACATAATTGTTTTTCCCCTACCTCCAAGCCCTTAAAAAAAGGCCAGAAAACCCACCTTAGAAAAAATATCTGTCTGCAGTGACCTTATAAATTAAAACAAAAGGAGTGTTACAATGATAGGGAGAGAAGGATTTACTCCAATAAATATTTGCAAATAAAAATGATTAAAACATAAAGAAATATGAAATCAACACATGTACTTTAAAGTATGGATAAATAAATATTTTTTAAAAATGAATGCAGTTCTGGTACTGCCTTAGTACTCCAGGAATGTAGTCAGTATAAGAATCCTCAAGCCAGATAAATCCAACTTCAAAATAAGATGGAAGCAGGCCCTTAAATCACTTTGCCATGTTGGAATTAAATGAACCCTCTCAGTCCTGCCTTCAAGATCACCTCATTCTAACACCAATCGCTGGCAGCAGCTGCTGTCTGTGGAGTCTCACACACAGTGCACATGTGGACAAGTCGCCAAAACTCATCCAACTGAAAGTAGACACCAAACAACATCACAACAAGGAAGTCTGTTTGTGAGTGATTTTTCATCGTCTGCAATATAAAAGTCAATAATGGTCCCAGGTATCGGTAAAGCGCCATTTCTAGTAGACACCACCAAGGGGCAATTTACACTGGAGATGCAGGACAACAAAGAGAAATGTTCCTCCTCCTACGCCTGAGGGGAGAGGGGAATTGTCCTTCCAAAACATTATGAAATTAGATGGCATCTTAAAATGCCAAACTTTTTAGCATACTTCTAGTCCAATTCTATGACAGCTAATTATGAAGGACACTCCACAGTGGAAGCCGTCTGCGTAATTCAGGAGCAGCACAAGGCTTTTTATTTCCTGTATGTGGTCAGGGCAACAGGCAGTGGTATAACGTACACCAGGAAGAATTCTTCTTTTTTATTAGGAACATGAGCAATCTAGGAGTTAGGCAAATCTCCACGATCACTGATCTTCCGTGAAGAACTGTTTCAGCCTAAGGCACTGACAATGCCAATGACAGCCAAAGCAAAGATCACCAGCTCACTAACACCGTTGTGCTCTTCTGTAATACCCGATCAGCCTGCTGCCTACTATATGTATCTAAGGCAACTCCTGTTTTTAAAAGGGAAACAATCATCCTTATAGCACTAAAACGTACAAATCTATACGCCGCTCTACAGCTTACCTTCAGCCCCATGTTATGCCCAAATTCTCCCAAACTCCCGAAGAGTTGTGTGATGTCCCCTGGAAAGCCTTCACAGACCAGCTTCACCCAGTCCCACCCCGAGCCTCAGCCGTTCGCAGGACACCAGGTCACCCACAACCCACGTGCATCAGTGGCAGGCAGAGGCAGGTGGGCTGCCTTTCTCTAGAATTTGCTTGAGTAAAAGACAGAAAGCTCACGGGGGGAGCGTTAGGATTTTAGGCTGGCCGTGGAGAGGAAAATGATACCTTATCTGGCATGAAGCCTGCCGGTCGAAAGTTAACTCCTCGCCGTGTTTTGAACCAGCAGAGTGAGTAAGTTTACACAAGCTCAGTGCTTTGTGTTTTTACTGTACCACCAAAAGACGCTCAGAAGAGTACACAAGCTGGAGCGTTGCTGACTCCTTATCTTCCAAATCTTCTACATGTATTTGATCCAAGTCCTTTAAGCACCCACTCGGTGCGTGCAAACCTGACCTCCCAGGACTGGTGCTATTTACACACCAGAGAAACAATGGAGCCATTTGTCTCGCCAGCAGGGCCTGGGCACGGGGGAGACGGCTCTCTCCCGCCCCGGCCCCAGCTGGGGCATTTGTTTCAAGAAATCAAAAACGACTGAATTTTGGAGCCTTAGAACACAACACGGTATCCGTTCTTTAACTCTTCTTTTCCTCTTCGTAAACTCTCACAAGTTTTCTCAAGCCACTGACTACAGAATGAACAGGAGAAAGACAAAAATATACAAGTGCATATACTCTTAATCCATGGGAAAGACTTACAAAACATGCACTGTTAGAAATCACAAAATGCTCATAACACTGCAGTAAGGATACTGATGATAAACAGCTTTTTTTTCCCTGGTGTTTCACAATTTAAACGGCTAGTCACTTTCTTTGTGAGCAGTGGACAGAAGGCCAAGCAAAGACCATTTCTATTCTCACACATTTCCATTAAGCTCTCAATAAAAGTCACTGTTTTCCTAAATTGCTCCCAGAAAACGAATTTGCATTTAATATCAGTCTGGTACAAGCACAGTGTTTCCTCCTTTACACTAATTGTTTTTTTAAAGATGTTTTCATCAAATGCATGATAGAAGCTTCTGGAATGTACCCCTTGAGATGTCCTGCTGAGTTTTCGCTTACATTTGGTAACAAATCTCATGAGAGCCTTTAATGGAAGTTAACATCTTTTGCATGTGTCATACTGCAAGTCTTCAAAGCAGAAGTTTGTAACAAAGTCTTAATGTGACTTTAAAGCGCCAAGTCCTCTTCTAGATATCTGCTTTATGTTTGCTGACATTGCTGACTGCCCAGAATTTGGCTGGCTCTGACCAGATCTAAGCACAAAGGCAAACTGAAATGACGCAGAACTTACTTTTTCCTCCTTTGTACTTCCTTAACAAATAGAAATTTAGGAGCATGTGCATAAGGAAAGTAATGCAACAAAAGAAAAGAATCTCCAAAACCACAACCAACCAAAAAACACCCACTTACATGCCAGATCGTTTTTAAAGCGATTTCTACAGCTCACAAAAGGGACAGATTGGGAGTCCTGAAACACAGAGTTTGTTCTACCCACATAAACAGCCCTTCCCTGGGAGGCAACCAGCACGTTGTGCTTCCATTTAAAAAAAAAAAAAGGAAAATAAAGGAAAGTCATATTATGTATGTACCTCTAGAGATCAAAAGGAGGCTTACCAACCTAAGGGGAAAGGACAGCTTGACAGTTAGTTTATGTGGACTTACTTTATGGTCTACTAATCTTGAGCCCATCACAACAGATCACGCAAGAACTATGAAACACTATAATTCAGCAACATCCTGCCTGCCCCTGCCCTGTGGGGTCTGACCTTACCTCTGCAGTTCCAGAGCACACCTTACCTGCATCGAGGTCTTCAAACACCAACTTTACGTCTCTGCTCTCCAGGGCTTGCACAACCACAGTGTGTTTTCAGCCATGTATTCGTGTGGCCATAGCATGCTTACTGCAACTCTGTAACTGAAATAAAGTGGTAGAATAAGCACCTTTCCAAAGCTGAACCAGCAAGCAGCACTTGGGCCAGTAAGAACTCACATAGTCCTTGTCTTTAGCCCGAAGTGTGGCCCTCTGGCAGCTCAAGCCAACATAAAGCAGCCCTTGCATTGAACCAACGCTCATGCAACAGCACAGGGAGCCAGTTAGCAATGTCAGCCAGCTCAAAATGAACCCCGTCAAAAAACCCCTTTCAGTTAGATGAGCCACCTGAACTTCTCCTCAGGCACTCTCACAGCACTTCTTCTGGTGCCAGCATGAGCTGTCAATAGAAGGAGGTTGGACAGAAAGTCCACAGCCTTAGCTTCAGTCTGCTTGGGCTGCTGGAGCCACTGCCTGAGGCTGCCACAGTGATTCCAATTTCTGCGAAAATAGTTTCAACCTATAGAAACTACTTTGACTCAAATGTTATATTTTTTTTTTTAAGAGGACCACATGAGCTACAGCAATTGTATTTTAAATTAAAATGTTTAATCTGCCAAGGGGGAAACATAAGACATAAAAAATAAAACATAAAAAAATGAAAAAGAAAAAAGTGAGCAAAATACAGTAATTGGCCTTGTCATGGATATAACTCTTAAATGTAGCTTACTTTAAAATCATACTGCACGACAGAATAGGGTTGTTTATTTGAAATACTTCCTTTGCTTAGGTCTTTGTATTATTTAAAGCTTGTCCCATATTGACAACTACAAGGTATGGAAAGAACCACCTATACCATTCCATCTCCATAAAGCCAAAACATTTTCTTTCCAAGTGACTCTGAAGTGCTTAAGAAAAGAGAAGAAAAGTTTTATGCTTGTCTTTGGCCATCACACCAGCTTGCTTTTACTGCCTGAAACACGAATAGCATGTCTAGATAACTGAACTCTGACAATTGGAAAATCAGACTAGTTAGTACACTGTCATTTTTTTTAAGCAAGGAGACCTTGTCAATTCTACCTGTCAAGTGAGTTTGGGCCAGATTGTTAAATATTTCAAGAAAACAGAATAAAACGTATTCCCTCCATGAACCAGACTTTCATTTACTTTCCTTGCTCAGAAGCACTCCATTAGAGACCACAGTGCAAAACTGTCCACAGGAGTAGACTTTATGACTGAAACTATTCCAGGTCTTTTCCTCAAGCTACTGGTGCGAACGGGAAACACTAGAATTTCAGTTGCATGGATTTCCTGGCACATAAGATAGTACTTATGAGTTGCCTCAGCTTTCCTACATTTGCACCAATATGAAGTAGGATTGGCAGTGACCCAATTTCATTATTCTTAGTTAGATGAGTCAATAAGTGTGGAAAGAGAAATGAAATGGGCAGTTAATCAACACCAAAAAAATCAGTTATTCTGCGGCCAAGAAAGTATTTATATGCTGATGACTCAACTTCTGCAGCTCTGTACGCAGCAAGAACAGGAAATATACTATTGAACCCTCTTATGACAACAACTTTGATGTGAAAGGCCGAAATAGCTTGTTCTCCCTGCTGTGATTCAGAAAGCTGGAACTGTAATCCTGGACTTCAGCAGAATATACTCACAAGAGCTTCCGAGCTCATTAAAGGATAGCAGCAAATACACAGCTTCCACGGGACACATGGTAAGTAAATGTCTTTCAACAACTATGGAAACAAACCCAGGTGACAACAGGCTGGCCCTGGAAGCTCTGCTGCTGTTTGACACACCAAGCGTCCAAGGCTCCTCCACCTCTACAGTGGCAAACCACTGCTGCTACACCTGGAAGCTCTGCTGCTGTTTGACACACCACGCGTCCACCTTGGAGGAGCCTTGGCAAACCTTGGCAAACCACTGCTGCCATGAGGTAGGGAAAGAGAAGAGTTCCTCCATCCTTCCATAATGGCATGAAAACTTATTGTGTTTCACAGTGATGTCACATCTTGTTTTAAACCTGTTAACCAAAATGCAGAGTTTATGTTGGAATTACATTGATGGCTACTCTAGAACAAACTTTCTGAACCCAGAAACTACAATTTACTACGCCTTCTCATGAATATTTGTCCAGAGGAACAAGACAAAGACTTCTTTACAAAGTTTAGGAACTTCCTCTTATCTGATGTTTATTATTCATTTTTCTTCTTGCGTAGCAGAGGTTTCATGAAGGAGGTGGTGAGAGCGATACATAATACTACTGTCCTGAAGCAGTAATTCTTACAGCAGATATATGCTGGACAAGGCTATGAAATTACCTGTGTGCCTGATTTTAATGTCACTATAAATTGGAAGGAATTGAAAATTTATCGGTGGATTTAAATTAGTTAGCTTCAACAATTTTCAGCATGCAATCTTGGTAAGTCTGTAGACAGAGAAAGTAAATATAGCGAATTGACTGCCAGCTAGGCTTGATTTTTTTGATCCCCTCAGTAGTGCTCCACAGGCCAACTGAAAACTTGCAGTTTAGGTTCAAATCAATACAAAAATCAATCCCCCTACAAGAAAGGTGTCAGTTGATTCAGGCTCACAGGCGATGAGACAAAATACAAACAAGCTTCATCTTAAAAATAAAAGTATAAGTGAATTATTTTGTTCAGTATTATTTCAGAGTCAAATAAAATAGGTTTTCGGAACAAAAACATGTGTTTGCAGAAAAAAGATCCCAAATAAAACCAAACCAAAACAAGAGGTCTCTCATTTTAGAGCTGAATGGGGAGGAGATACGGAAGTGCGGGAGGTTCAAATTTGTACCAAGTAATTTCTTTCTCACAGAGCCAAAGCTGATCACTGCTGTCAGGCTCTAATTTCTTTCTCACAGAGCCAAAGCTGATCGCTGCTGTCAGGCTAAAGGCTCACTTTATCCTTCTGCTGGAGACTCATTCAGATTGCCCTTTCTGCCTACTAAACAATCCAAGCAGGACAGAAGCAAATTAAGGCCACCGCAGCATAACCAAGCTGTTATCTGTCTTTTTTTTATTGCCTTAATATTACTGTAATACTTGGAGATTAAGCTGTGCCTTGAGTGGGAACATCCTTCTCTCTGTCATTGGTTACCTGTGTGGTTGACTCGGTAACTCGCTCACTTGTTTCCTTCTGCTGTCTCACACTAATACTCTGCAGACCATGTCACACATGGCCCTTTATAATCTCTTGTATAGAGCTCTTGTAGTTAATGATTGCTAGATGTTGACTTTAACGGCTCATAAAGCCACCAGCGGATATCAAATTTAATACGTTCAACTGACATCAATGGTGTATTTTATCTCTTGCTTCAAATTGCTAAATTTCTGGAGTTTGCGTGACTAAAAAAAAAACAACCCATAGCACAACAGAAGAGGCCTTTTAATACTGCAAACAAGCAAATGGGAGCTTCTGACATAACTCAAAGGCTATGGCAACCAGACCACTACACTGCTCAAGGAGAGACACACTGCAACACAATAGCTTCCAAGCACCGACACCTCTGGCAAATGAGCTCCATGGGAGAAGCAGCATTCTTGTTTTCAGGGAAGAAGCCACCGTGCTCAGACTGATATTTACCCTTCTGAAGACACATCATCTTCCATAAAACAAAACGAGGTGCTGAGAGCCTGGGCGAAGCAGCTGCAAGAAAGGATGAGAATGCAGGCTCACAGGGAAGGGACGGCAGTACTTCAGAAACAAATAGTCGAACCTTGCAACCATTAAATATCATCTATTATTTACTGAATGCCATTGGACTGAGCAAGTTTCTTTGCTGGTCACAGTTTACCCATTTTCCCTACCCTGCAGTAAGAAATGTAATGCTTTGACATTGTGATAGGTGACAACTGGTTGGAGTGCCCTGTACATGTCCTGCTCACAGCCAGAAGCCAGGAGAGCTGGGCTTCCTTTCTCCAGCCATGACACCAGTGCTGGTGTGGCGAGACCGGCCGCTCTACCACACCACGGCAACCCCAAGAGCTGTGAGCAGTGGGGAAGGGGTGTCCCTGCAGCAAAGCCTTCCAAGCACCACAAACCAGTTTTACTCTTCAGATTATACTACAATGAGATCCTAATTATGCAAAGTCAAATTTGCCATGATGTCATGACTTCATCACGTTAATTTCTCTCAGGCTCCCAACTCACACTATGTGCCAAACAATTGTGACCCTTTTTTTTGGGTGCGTTTTATCATCTCCAGGCTTCTCCTGTAATCTGTAACCCATTGCCAACTAAACATTTGTACAGCAGTCCCCACACACACCACACAGGAAGGGAGTAGAGACAATATTTTATGCTCAGTTGAGCACAACTAGCCTGTTCTCACACCCAGTGACAGACAGGACATTTAAAGCATGCAAGTTGTAGGCACAAATCTGCATCACACTCTGCTCAGCCGCATGGAATTTCATTCCATTACCTACAACCAACATTTAGCAAACCATCCCAGGCAGACCATGCTCTATAAAACATCATGTTAACACCACTTTTCAAGAACAGCTATCACTGGTAAACAGGTTCCAATAAAATCAAGATTGTCACAAAGATACTCAAATATTATTCTTTCTCCATTCATGGGATTTGATTCACTCGCCTCAGTGAAAAAAGTGCTACATCACCAATATCAAAAAGCAGACTTTCCCCCATTTGATCTGGTTAGGTTTTGCCAGGGGAATCTCCATCCTTCTGGAATGTAGAT
Source organism: Calidris pugnax (assembly GCF_001431845.1). Lineage (NCBI taxonomy): Eukaryota > Metazoa > Chordata > Aves > Charadriiformes > Scolopacidae > Calidris > Calidris pugnax. The sequence continues at coordinate 23,034,344 of NW_015090830.1, read as the reverse complement.
GAAGTATTTAAGAAAAGGAAGCAGAAGATGCAAAGAGATTTGGGATGTCACTTTGTAGTATTTAGCCTCCTTCGGAACTGCTAATGCATTTCTCTGGTGATGCAGCTACTAAATAACATCCTCTCACACTTAAACGTAACTAGTCAAGGTTGGGTTTTTTCCTTCTTTTTCCTCTCACCCTTTCTCCTCCTCTCAACAGTAGCTCTCTGCACATGGTGGGATTCTGATACCTGGAATTTGCATGTTACTAACTAGAACTCCATGAAAAAGTGCATCTGTGAATACCAGAAATGTATGAAGTTGCACTGGCTTCTGTTTTATAAGGACTACATCTTAGTCTGCATTACTGCTGTACTTCAGTCTGCCCTAGCAGATATAATTTAGTCACCCCGGATTTTTGCAGCAGTACATAGAAAATGCAGATTACTCTGACTGATAATACAAGAGGGAGCAACTAATGATTACAGGTAGACAAAGACAAGGATGCACACACAAGACATCTATTTTAGGTGATGATGTAGCTCTCATATTGTTGCACAAGAGTTTCTCATGCTCTTTGATCATCACACCACCTCCATCAACGGACCACATATTCTTACCTTCCTTTCCTAAGAGGATCACATGGAAACTTAAACACATTATCTAACTGTTCTTTAAACTCCTGACATTGATAAAGGAGATTTGAATGAGACAAGAGTGAGAGAACAGAGAGAAGTCTGTGCACAGATGGCGAAAAGGCGTACAAGAGAGGTGTGGAATAAAGAAACAAAGATATCTGAAGATCTTTTCTGCCATCAGCTTTGACTAGCTTTTTGACTGGAACACAGACACTTCCATGACTTTTCAAGCACCCAACTTATCACAACATAGCACAAGGAGATCTACAGCATAAATGATCCAAGTCCACAACCACAGCTTCCCAAGTGGGAGTTAACAGGCTTTGGGACACCAGCAGCTGCAGGGACAAGATTATTTGTTACAATTTTATTTTGTACTGGGCTTCTTTAAAATTAAAATAGGACTATTCATAATTTATACCCCTCCACCGCTACTGAAGCGTCTTTATTTAAAGAAAAAAACCATTCACTTCAATGTTAAGTGCATGCATGAAGGAAATATGCAACTAAAAGACATTTAATGATATTTGCACAAAGACTTCCAAGCAATCATTCTAATTTTAATTATCTTGTGGATGAACCCTGCCTCTGAAAAAGTCAGATGGTGTTTTGCAGCCAGTCCCTCACTGTGGGCTGTGTTTCCTGGTTCAAACCTGCTTTGCAGCTTTTGCACTAGTATTTTTCATTTTGCACTACAGCTTTACAGCCTCTCAATTTTTTCCTCTGTTTTTGATTTTTAAATTCTCTTTGTTTCTATCTGTACAACAAAGTGTGCTCAAAATAAAATGTGGGAAATAAATATGTGAAAATAAAATTTGGGAAAATGGCAAGCAAATTTTCCAGCAAAAGATAGTACGTGTTCAAAAATACAGAAATAAAGATTTTAATAAGCCTCATACAAACAGGCACATGCCTACTCATTCCTCCGAATTCTCAAAGCTCGTGGATAAGACTTCTTTTGTATTTGTCTTAGTCCCTCAAGTTACACACATCTTAAAGTTAAAAAAGATAGACTTGTTAATAGCGCCCAAATGTTCATAGACATAACATCTTTACAGATATCCTCTGTGAGCAGATCAAGCCACTCTCCATATGTATTTAAACATAGCGGAAGGCTGGAGTTTTTAAGTTGTCAGATCTGTGCCTGGGTAAGAGGGGCTCTATTTTCACTCTTCGAGCAGCGAGAGATTAGCAGCTTGAAATCACTTTGACAGTTTCAGTTACTCTATTGCATACCGCAGGGAATTTTAATTCCAACCTGTGAAATTGTAATTGCTTCTCAAGAAGAGCGGAAGGATTCTGGGTAATGGACACAGCCAAGCTCAATGTCAGAGTTGCCAGTTGCTGCCACTTCAGATATTATTTGCTGTTATTCAAAAATCACTCCAGCTTTCCCTATGGGAAGTTGAATTGGGGAGGGAAACTGCATTAACAGAAGCTGTCAGTTGTTCAGAGATGTGCAGGCAACGATGTGACAGAGGTGGATGAACTCTCCTCAAAAGGTACCTTCTCCATCTTTCTCTCTCCTGCTTTATAGAACAAGCTTTACATTAACCACTTTACATCACCTGCCAATGTGTGCTCATAATCCAGAAAGCCAACCGCATCCTGGGCTGCCTCAAAAGAAGTGTGGCCGGCAGGTTGAGGGTGGTGATTCTCCCCCTCTGTTCCTCTCTTGTGAGACCCCACCTGGAGTACTGCGTCCAATTCTGGAGGCCTCAACATAAGGACATGGACCTATTGGAGGGAGTCCAGAGGAGGGACACAAAGATAATCAGAGGGCTGGAGCACCTCTCCTGTGAAGACAGGCTGAGAAAGTTGGGGTTGTTCAGCCTGGAGAAGAGAAAGCTCAGATGAGACCTTAGAGCAGCCTTCCAGTACCTAAAGGGGGGCTACAGGAGAGATGGGGAGGGTCTCTTTATCAGGGGGTGTAGTGACAGGACAAGGCATAACTGTTTTAAACTGAAAGCGGGGAGATTTAGATTAGATATTAGGAAGAAATTCTTTCCTGTGAGGGTGGTGAGACACTGGAACAGGTTGCCCAGAGAAGCTGTGGATGCCCCATCCCTGGAGGTGTTCAAGGCCAGACTGGATGGGGCTTTGAGCAACCTGGTCTGGTGGGAGGTGTCCCTGCCCATGGCAGGGGGGTTGGAACTCCATGATCTTTAAGGTCCCTTCCAACTCAAACCATTCTATGATTCTATGATTCACTTATTTCACATTCTTTTTCTAAACAAGTATACCATTAATAGAAAGCTAAAATAAAAAGATTAAATGACAAAGTCCTCCAGCATCCAAAACCATGCACAAGTAGGACATAAAAAGCATGCATTTAATGTTGTTCAAAAGAGATTTAAGTTGCCTTTGCTATTCAAGTCTTGCGGTTTGCAAGATTCCTCCCTGAAAATAGTCAAAGAGAACTCAGAGCTACCACACACATTTAAGAAAAATAGCTGAGGCTTCCTTGATACCAAAAGGAAATAAGATTCTTTTTTGCTTTAAAAAAAAAAAAAGGCATTGGATTCAGATTGCTTATTAGCAGACACATTCTCCAGTGATAAGTGTTTTCACACATGTGTAAGTGTGAGATCAACTGACTGGAGGGAAACTTCTCCTGCAAGGACATCATTAACTTGGAGTAGATTTCTTACTCACTCTGATGGCTTGTAAAGACAGAATACTTGGTGGAAATAGGCCTCGAACATAATGATGATGTAAAAATTAAAAATGCCGCCTGGCATGGCAGTTAGAAGTATTCAAGGAGCCAAGTGGGAGCAAAAATCACAGATCAAATGTGTTCAGGTCACCCCGTTCCATGAAGTAGATATACTTCTACAGTCCACTCTATGCTCAGAGGTTTCCCAGCCTTCAGCAGTAGCCCCATTTGGCTTTTGCCTGAAGGTCCAGATGAGCAGTTTGACCAGAATTGACTTACTCAGCTCAGTGTCTTTGAAAGCTTTCGTTGTAAATAAACAGGAACAAATGACAAACACTCTACTGCTCGACAGTACAAAGTGTCAAAAAGCCCTCTCAAAATCTAAAGGAGCATAACAAAATACTTGATAAACAACACTTCCTACTTACCAGGTTAAAGCTCAGTTTAAGAATATCCTGCATTTGTGGGCAATGTCATTTACAAAGTCTTCCTCACTCACTTTCTCTATATTGCGTTATTTCCAAGAAAATAAGCTGGGCCCATTAAAGTCAACGATGCACAGAATCTAAATCACAAGCTTCGTAAGTCTTTGTAACAGCTGATGCAATGAGTCTGTAATTGCTATGATTAGATAAGCTAGAATGGCTGACAGAGTGCTAGAGGCACAGAAAATATCTGCATAGTTTATTCCCATCAAATGCAAAAATTTGGCTCAGAGATAATGATTTTGTCAACTCACAGTTTTCCTGAGAATCTTGTGATATGTGGTAATTTCCTGAAAATTTCAGCTTGCAAAGTCAAGTGGGGGTTTTTTTTGAATATTTCAGATTTGTTAAAAATGTAAATTACTGATTGTTACATACTCATAGTTGTAAAAAAAAAAAAGCCTGAAAAAACAAGCAGAAGCAAATCAAGAGCACAGTTTTTTAAAAAAGTCTCATGAATTTTGAGTATTGGCTCATGACCTTCAGTGGTTGCAATAAGAAATATAATATTCAAGTCATTACACAACTAATTTCCTGAAGACAGTTACATTTGTTGTTATAATTTACAGGCTGTACTGAAAGCATCATGGTGGAACTTCCTGATTAATTGTCTGTAACTACTAGGAATCCTCATTTTATGAAGTACCAAGCATCTTTCCTAGGGGACTATTCATCTGCACTGCAGAGCTGCTGTATTGGATTTGGGTGGGACAGCGTTAATTTTCTTCATCACAGCTAGGATGGGGTTATGTTTTGGATTTGTGACCGAACCAGATTTGATAACACAGGGATGTTTCTGATAACACAAGGTCTTTTCTGCTTCTCATGCTGCCCTGCCAGTAAGTAGGCTGGGGGTGCACAAGAAGCTGGGGGGGACACAGCTGATCCCAACTGACCAAAGGAATATTCCAGACTATATGACGTCGTGATCACCAATAAAAGCTGGAGGGAAAAAAGGAAGAAGGGGGAGACATTTGGAGTGATGGCATTTGTCTTCCCAAGTCACCGTTGCACGTGACGGAGCCCTGCTTCCCTGGGGATGGCTGAACACCTGCCCGCCCGTGGGAAGCAGTGAATGAATTCTTTGTTTCACTTGTGTGCCCAGCTTTCACTTTACCTATTAAACTGTTTTTATCTCGGCCCACAAGTTTTCTCACTTTTACCCTTCCGACTCTCGCCCCCGTGCCGCGGCGGGGGAGTGAGCCAGTGGCTCTGTGGTAGCTGCCTACCGGGGTTCAACTCCAACAGCCACGTAGGCAGCTCAGCGCCGTCTGTGCCTGCATATGACACAAAATACTAAAAAAAAAAATAAATCACTTACAGTTCCTGCTCTTAAGATTTTAAATATACTTCGCAAGTGAAAGTTTGGATGAAGATCCGGAAAGGTGACAAGGCATGAACAAATGAACGAACAGTACCACGCAGTCAGGTGCTGGCAGAACAGGGCACAGAGTCCAGTCCCCGACTGACCAGCACAATCTCAAGATGGGTGGAGATCCTGCCACGACAGAAAGCAACCAGAAATTTGCAGTGTGCAAAACGTAACCTCCCCACTAACACAGCAATATTGTCTTACACACAGCGTGATCCAACACGCATCTAACGCTAGATGCACATTTAGTTCTCTGAGCGTTATACTAAATCTATAAAGACTGTATTAAATCCCTCTTTTAACAGAACTCTACCACCAAAACTCCATCTTACCATTCAGTGATAAAAACCTAACACCTTTACAACTATTTCTATGCAAAAAATAATTCTTGCCGTATTAACAAAACCTAGTAACGCATCATGAAGTTGAGAGAGGCAGGATGGCAGGCCAAAAATTCTTTCAGACATAACAGCAAAATCAATAGCAACGAATGACAAACTTTAATGGCCCAGCGGTGTTTGAATCTAATGTAAAAAGACATATATCAAACCATCACACTGCATTAAGCAAAATCTTTAAGAAAGCTTTAAATGTTCTGCTCATAAAAGATCACCAACATCACTCAATGGAAAAAGGTCTTATAAACTTCATGAGTTCCCTGCATGCAATTTTACCTGCTACAGCAGTTACAAAAAGAGTAAGCAACGCAAACATTGCATCATTTTAGAAAAAAAAGAAGAGCAAAGATGCAACAAACTGTTCTGCCAACCAAGGATCTCAAATTTTGGCAAGATACATCGCCCTAAAGCTTATTAACATTCTCTCTTATGAATGACAGGAAAGGCATAGGGTGAGTACAAATTATTGCTCAATTTATATTATCTTTTTTTTTAAAAAAAAAAAAAAAGAAGAAGACTTGTAGGTAAAAATGTTTCCTTTGAAGATTTTAAACAGTAGTTTTATTGTTTTCATAAAAGCTTCATTCAGTTCACAGCTCTGTTTTCATTCCTCCATAGTAAAACATAACAAGAACTGCCAGCAGAGCCAGGCTGACAGACAGTATCTTCAGTCCACCTCCTCCTTGTTGCCATGGGAGCTGCAAAGCCATCCAGGAGCTGAGCCGTGTTCTTACTGGGGTGTCAGCAGAAGGGTGTGCTTTCCACTTTGTGCCATTCTGTGGTGCAGGTCTGAACTCCTGTGAAGAAATGCACAGATTTAGATTGAAAAGGTGTTATGTATTCCTGATTGTACATTCCAAATACAAAGAAAATGTCTTTATATTGAGGTCCTCTGTGGTGCAGGTCTGAACTCCTGTGAAGAAATGCACAGATTTAGATTGAAAAGGTGTTATGTATTCCTGATTGTACATTCCAAATACAAAGAAAATGTCTTTATATCGAGGTCCAAATTAATCTCTCTTTTCAAGACAAACAATTCAACCTGCACTGCAGCAGGTCATCAGTTTTTCATACCCAAATTAATCTCTCTTTTCAAGACAAACAACAACTCAACCTGCACTGCAGCATCATCAGTTTTTCATAAAAAAATCTTACCAAAGTAAATCTTTTAAATGAAATTAAACTGCCAAATCAATGAAGAAACAAATCTCCAGACCTCAGTGTCGTCAAAGAGAGTTGTTTCATGATTATTTTTTTATTTGTTTGTTCTGCTGCTATCTCCCTACTCTCCCATTTTTGGCTTCTTCAAAAGAAATGCCTAACCAGTGATAAAGGGGACCACAACACGACAATCCTTTGCACAGCAGGGCTCTTCTAAAGTCAATCATCGTCTCCTGGTGTGCCAGCTCAGTGGTGCTTGAAAATCCTCCCACAGGGCTTTTCCTTTCCCCTGACCCTGAGGAAGCAGCTGTGCTAAAACACTCACCTTCTCATTCAGCATATTGAATCCGAGTTCCCTGCTGCGCCTGGCCATTACCATTCTCAACCTGACTGCAAGCACCAAGATCCCCCACCACATGAGGACTTTTAACTGCAGCACAAGTTACAGACGTTGAGTCACTAATTCAGCTGAAAATCCATGTGGAACGAATAAGAAACTCTTCCCTCTTGCACTCCTGTTCAGTTCAGCACACTAGCATTGCAGATACTCGAAAGGAAAAACATCTATTAAAACTGTAATCTGATGACATTTGCAAGAGGTGTAAGTGGTGAAGGTATAATTAAGCAGAGGTGTAATGACCTTACATCATAAAATTCAGTATTTCTGTTCTTCATTTCTCTTTTCCATCCTCTATTTAAATAACCTCTTAGGAATTCAACTGAGCTCAGCCAGAGTTTTAATAGTTTGAAATTTTAAACCATAAAAATTAAAAACCTTAAAAAAGTTTTTTGGGTAATCCACAGTATTTTTTTCCCTTCACATTTTGTATTAAACAAGTCAGGGATGCAGAAAGTACCTGTGTGGATAATCTTGTATTTCCAAGCAGCTGAAACAGGGTCATGTGAAAGAAAATACAGACCAGATGCCCAACTCCCTCTTTTACCAAATGCATTTCTGGGCAAACCCAAAGAAATATCAAAGCTCCAAGAGAGATGCCTGCCCATGAAAGTGTGAGAGCACAATTCAAACTGTCTGTAACTGCCTCCTGTTTTCCATTTCGGGAATCAGCTCCATTACAGTAATTGTAGAATGAAAATAACGATTACTACTGGTTAAGTAAGTAAGTATCAAAGAGGTGAATGACAGCCTGGTGTAAGTGCAGTTCTAACACCTAAGATATTGTTGATTTAGATCACAATTCACACAGGCAAAGGGTTACTAAACAAGTGACCTATAAAATGAGGGTGACTTCTTATGTATACGGCACCCAGAAGAACACCAACCGGATAAACAGAGGAAAAGGGAACGGGTAAGCAAATTGGGGTGTAGTTCTCTGCAGTGTAAGGCACAATAACAACACTACTCCAGGACTTCAGTCTATATTGTGCAGAATATGTTGGCTTCATCAAAAACTGTGAAACTGCTTCATATTGTTAAGTTGTTAATTACAATAAATTCCTAAGGCATCTGAAGTTTTAGTTACTGGCCACAGCTATTTTATCCCCCCAAATCAAAGCTGATTAACCTTTGCCTGCAGAATAAACTGGATACCATATAGTATTAACAATTTTTTAGATATGAATCAAAACTTCTTTGCAAATGTATTATTTCTAGATATTATAATAGATATTATTTCTATTTTATAAAGCCTTTCCTTTCTTTGCGGGTCTCATATATCTCTACCAATTTGAGCATAATTTATGGTCATGACCTTATTTTACATCTATCATTGGTACGTTAACAGTAAGGCTAAGGTGATTTAAAAGAAAAGATAAGACTGTAAAATACAACTGAAAACTGAATTCTTCTGATATTTAATATTCAACAATTCATTACTTAAAATTTCGCTGACTGAAGTCAGACTCCCAACTCCTTACTAAATATTTCTATACAGCTTCATAATCTGTAAAGTCCTGAATAATTAGTTATACGAGACTAAATGCTATCTCTTAGAAAACAGATTAAAAGGGCCCGTGCCTCATAAAGGACTTTGTAACTCACTCAGTCCCACTGTCCATGTCACCAACAAAGATGTTAAACAGTGCTTGTCCCAACACTGACCCCTGAGGAACGTCACTCGTCACTCATCTCCAGTTGGATATCGAGCCATTGACCACAAACTCTTTGAGTGTGACCATCCAGCTGATTCCTTATCCACCAAGTGGTCCATCCATCAAACCTGTGTCTCTCCAATTTAGAGACAAGGGTGTCGTGCAGGACAGTATCAAATGCTTTACAGAAAGCCTTAGGTAGATGATGTCAGTTGCTCTTCCCTTATCCACCAATGCTGTAACCCTTTAGCAGAAGGCCAGCAAATTTGTCAGGCATCATTTTGCCAGCAAGACACTCCAAACGCAAGCTACAAGTTGTACAAAGTCTTGAGGGCCTTTTTCCCCCCTATTTTACTAACAATTAAACACATTACTGTCATGCATTCATTCACGTTCCTCTGCAGCAATTTTCAGTAGTGATTTCACTGACAATTTCTCTTTTACAGGTTTTCTGTTTTCCAACATAAAAGTAAATAGTCTCATCTTGTTGCTATAATTTCCATCATGAATAGCCTATTTATTTTTGTTACCATATTGTTTCTTAAACCTCTACTGCAAGATGGAATGCATATAAATTAATTAGTGCTGCATACTGCTAGTAGGACAGCATGGCAAAAGAGATTTTAGCAAGATTTACAAAGTTCCAGTGGTGGGGAACTCATTGGCCCCATGGCCAGTTGTCACAGTGCTATTTCATCTCAGGAAGTCAGTCTGTAAAGTTGCGAGCCCCGTTTTCTTCGTTACTTTATCATATTTCTCATAAATCAGATGATCACACTGATATACTGAACTCATTTTTTTATGTTCCTTCTGTCGATGAAGTTTTATCTTACAGTATTTTCCTAATGCTGAAACTTAACTGGGTTGGAGGTACAATTCTCACAATTTCACTATACTTCTGTTTTCCTTCTATCTTATATTTTTCCCTACTGGTAGCCACATTTTCTAAAGTGCTAAATCTTTCACATTTTTGCAGTATCTCTCATCATGTAAGAGACTGTCAAACACTTTAAACCAGAAGCTTTTCTTTCAATAGATGAGTACATGAAATACTACTCCTATTACCTTGCTAACCTGAATTCTTTACAATTTTTCTCAAGGATTACACTGTTCTTTGACGGAAAAAAAAAGATCACCATTTGCAAAGTAAAGTGACCCTTTTCTTTAAGATGTACTTCACAGCTTATCACTTAAAACACTGCTGCATTTATGTTTGATAGACATCTCCTCAGATGATCCTGCCAAATATTTTCTTTCAAGAAAAGTAATGAATATGTTCATCTAATCCATATTTTCTAAGAACTATTCTCTAGTTTGCCCCAAAATTCTGCCTTGCAACACTGATGCATGGGTAATATCATTGACTTCCTTGAAAGTGTCCGTCATTATTGTCAGAGAAAACACATTTGTAATAAAGGGTACATCTAGTTTCCTACAACTGAAAGGCTCCTTGAGAAAATGGCAGTCCTCTGTCCCCCCCTGCAATTCGTACAACAGCTTTTAACAACAGGATAATCTCTCAGAGACACCTGCAGGCAGGTGCCTCTTCCTAAGAGTGTGTTGTGCAGCTCTGTAAAGACACGGCACAAAACTCAGAGGGAAGAGGAAGAGCTCTGCTAAGTTGACTCTCTTCTTGCACCCTCTTAAGCCTGAGCTAAGGGCTGAGCGGCCCTCACCGCAGTCTGGCCAACACTGAAGTGCCTGCCTAGAATATCATCAGCCCTTACTAATGTACAAGTATCACATTAGCAGCTGTGCTAGTGAAAATCACTGTATATATATATATTTATTTAGGCAAAAAGTCCTTCTTTAGACTCTGCGGAACTAGTTTTCAGGTAAAGTATACATTGTGGTGTACATTGCATGCACAGAGAAGGAGGGGAGAAGATGAAGTTACAGAAACTAAAAATAAATTAAACCTTTTCAGGTAGATAAGGTAAATTACAAGAGCTTCTTTGAGCTGTCATATGAGCTTCAGAGTTTGCAATATTGTAGTGCTATATTCTGAGATCCTCTCATACATGTTCTCTTCCCTAAAGCTTTCCATACACTGGGCCTTGAAGAGCTGTCCAAGACACCTGCAGAAAAGATCTTTCACGTTTCATGGGGAGGGGAGCTCTCCACAGAAAACTAGGTTTTTATCAGAGCTTTTTCATGCACCTATGGTGCAAAAAGCATGTGTGGAGGCAAAGATCTCATTTGTTGAACTAGCAGTTACACCGGTCCACTCCCTGTGCTCTCATTTCATAGAAGTATTAATTCAGAAACAGCCTTATTTGTATCTCCAGATAAAATATTGGTGGCGCATTAGCCTTTCAAGGAAATCTTCAAGGTGTTTCTGTAATATTCTGAACTGATATAACTGGTGATATTTGCTATACACAATTACTAGTCAGAGTGCAACAGTTTCTTAAACTAAGCTCAGAAATAACAATTCTGTAGCTGCAAGACTCAGGAAGATTAACATAATGATTCAGTTCAGCGGAATTTAGAACTAAATCCAAAGCCTCTTTTAGCCCAAAAAAAAATACTTGGAGGAAATCCTAAGGTAAAGAAGTTTCCACATAGACGTGTTTATACTAATTTAAGTCTTGATAGGCCATAAACTCTTTGGTAGACTCGTTGTTAATAAGGAGCATTGCTCTCACTAAGAAAGACCACAATGAAAGAAAAGCTACTCTAAGATTTAAACCTATATACTAATAATCAAAATGGAGGAGGATGGGAAATTATCAAACTGAAATGCAAAGACAGACACTTTGAGCTAAGCATCTTGTATTTCCATGGAGGCAGCCTTTCATCTTGTTTTGGCAGCCACAAAGTAAACACAAGACTTTGCTAATAAGGTATAATATAAATTATTAAACCATCTAGTGTATGATCAAATGCATTTCAGATTATTTTTTTGAATAATTCTGCCTTGACGACTGCCAGGAGTAATATATTTTGTGTACTCTTGCACAGACCCATTGATTGCTGTCTTTCTGAAGCTCCAGTCCCAGACTTAAACTGCTGTGCATGAAAGAAATATATAATCACATCAAAACCTAAGCTTTGGCATCTGTCGATCACAGCCCAGCTTTTTGTAAGATCCTACTTCATGTTAGTCAACAAAGACATGAGAGCAATTCTTTAGCTCTGAGCTGAGGTTTTAATAGATTCAAAACATTTCTTACATGCAAATTTCTTTTATGGCTCAGGGGCACTGTTAGAGCTTGAAGTGTTAGCTAACTGCTGTGAAAAACTACTTGACTGAGCATATCTCAAGATAAATTAGACTTCTGAATTTTTTAGCCCAACCGAGTACATCTTACACACTTGTACTACAGGTTTAGAAATACGGACTTTTATATAATCATGCACAACAAGTCTGTGTGACAAATTAAAAGAAAACATGTTAAAATATGCATTACATATCCTACTGCGCCATTTGAAACTCTGGGCTATTACACTTTGGAGGCATTTTTTCAGATTTAAAAAACAAACAGTTACTGAAGGTCACATAGATTGCACGTCCAAAAAATATGTAAATTAAATTTTATTGAATAGTTCCGGAAGACACATTTAGTTCTGTAGGTATTAAGAAAGCTTCTTTGATTTATTAGTTATGAAATCCTACCAGCCTTCTGCAAATGTGGAATGCTGATCTTAAAGTAGAAGATAAATGGCAAATACAAAATATTTTTTCTAATGGAATTAACATGATAATTCTCCTAAGAAGCATCCCTGCCACCGTGTATTCCAATGAATGCACAGTGCTATTTTTTTAAGAGAAAATGCTGTCTACAAGCCTGCATGTGTCAGATGTTATCAGCTGTACACCGTTCCTAGGAATTCACTGATTCCAAATACACATGGAGTTTACTTACCCATTCTAAGAAATGGGAAACCTTGAAAAAACAAACAAAGCAGCCAGGAACTTTTGCAAAGGATTTCCAGATTGTTTCTCCTTTTTTGTGTGCATATATACATATGTGTTTGTGTTTGGGTATGATATATGACTGTACGATTTAATATATAAATGAGGGGACAGAACTGAGCTGAAGGATAAATACAGATTTATTATTTTCTCAGTAAATGGTCAGAGTTTTAGTAATAATTAGGATTCTTAATCTGTTAACCCCAAATCATTACCACTGAAGTTATAGCACGAAAATAAATTAATCCAAGCATTTTACGAATAGCTGCAGTCACTAAAACTGTCTGTCATAGGATCCTAAGATAATTCAGACTGCATCCTTCCATCCTCCTGCTCACACAAGGGTCAGCTATAGCCTAGTTTGCTCAGGGATTAAATTAGTTGTGCCCCCAAATCATTACCACTGAAGTTATAGCACGAAAATAAATTAATCCAAGCATTTTACGAATAGCTGCAGTCACTAAAACTGTCTGTCATAGGATCCTAAGATAATTCAGACTGCATCCTTCCATCCTCCTGCTCACACAAGGGTCAGCTATAGTTTGCTCAGGGATTCAATTAGTTGGGCTTTGGAAACCTCCAAGGATGGAGACTGTACAGCCTCTCTGGGTCTTTGTTCCACCACTTGGCATCTTCATGGGGAAAATATTTCTCTTCATACTCGGTCTGAACCTCTCGCTTCAACTTGTGCTCACTGTCTCTTATCCTTCTACATATTCCATGGTGAGGCACTGGGCACGGTCTTCTCAATAACCTTCCCATAGACACTGGGAGGCTTCTGTTAGTGTGTCCTGAAGCCACGCCTTCTCTAGGCTTGAACAACCCTGGTCCCTTAGCCTCTCCTCACGGGCCAAGTGCTCCAGCCCCTGACCATCTCTGTGACCCTACACTGAACTCGTTCCAGTTACCAATTCCTAATTTATATCAAGATCACTATGCATGACCCAGTCAAGTCAGGTCAGCAGTACTCTTAGCAGCTGGGCCAGGGTCAAATGCAAGCATAAAATACATTTAATAATGGGAAGATATAGAGATTGATTGACCTTAAGCTCAGCTGCAGCAATTCTGACAGTTTCTTCCAGGTTTGTCATCCCTTATGGACATCATCTTTTAACTAGGGCCTACTCCTGAACTGCATAGCAAGTCAGCAAAATCTTTTTTATTTGCCAGTAACACTTGCATGATCTGTCTGATTCCTTTGCTCAGAGTAGAAAAAACACCTTTCCCATTACTCAATGACCTCTAACCTTGATTACTACTAAAAGCTCCTCCTATCTGTCCTGTTTTCTTTCTAGTTCTTCCCATTTCTCTCCTGCATCACCTGACCATATCACTTCTCCTAATAAACAAAAGCAGAGATGCCAATAGGAACGCAAATTTGGAGTGACATGCAATATCATGACTTTCTGTCCATGTCACACAGACACACCTCTGGAACTTCGTCCTCCTCCATTAACATTAAATCCAAACTCTAATATTCCCATGTAAAAGTATAAAAGAAACCAATTCTCTCTCTGTAAGTTACTGTACTTGGACTCCCCACCACCACTGCAAGGCTCCACTGGTATTTTTCTTGGCACACATCTCTCTGCTTTCTTCCATGTTCTTACCTAAGGGTAGGCTCTTGCCTACCTACTTCTTTTTCCTCCCTTAAGTAGTCTTTAAGGATTACTACCTCAATGAGCCCTCAAAATTCACAATGCAGTTAAAAGCTAGACAGAAGGCTGAGTAACTGGGGCTTATTAAACTACTTCCTTTTTGATGTACACTTTGAGGAGGAGGAAAACAACCAAAAAGATCAACTAATAAAAGAAACAAAAAGAAGAGAAACAACCAGCTAAGGAGATACAAGCCAAAAACACCTCAAAAACATTTAAAACACAGTCTTGTGCTGGTTTCCATTATGCTCACTTGTTGCAGCTTGTTTCTTTATATTTACCTAGAAATTCTTCCAGTCAGCAGCTGACTGGTTTTTTACATATTTGTACTTTATGCTGCTATTAAACTTAGTGACTCAGTGTCCTCCCACTACACAAATAATGCATCATCGAAATAATCTGTCATTCAAGGTCAGAAGAAACATTTTGAAAGATAGTCAGTGTGATGTCTGGATTTTGAGCTCTTTTTTTAATTTATTTTTTTTTAAATAAGGTGTGAGGGGTGTCAATCACTGTGCCTGAAACAAGCAGCATGCAAACCAGCATTCCAGTTAGCACTTGCAACCACAAGAGAACTGAAAGATCTTTTAAGTGGAAAAAGTTTGTGATTCAAAAATCACAGAGTCGTCCGAGTAATGACTTGAAATGAAGAACGAACCTAGCAGCACAATGTGGACAAATTCAGAATGGGGATCTGTCACTATTTATTTCCCTATGCATAGCACAGTTTTATGAAGGAGATGGCAGGTGCTTGCTCTGGGCACTTCTCTGGTAATTAGTTGGCTAACAGACAAATCTGTTTGCTAGAAATCACCAGGACAGGCTTCATGGCTTTGAAAATACATTACAGTGATACTTGTAATAACAGTAGATACCATTTTTCAGCATGCAGACCATGGCCTGTCTTAGTAGGTATCATTTCACAGGAGTCCAGCTTGCTCCTTCTTTAAAGGATCATAGAGATAGTTTTTTTAATAAGTATTTTAAGGTTGTGTTTACAATACAACTATTTTCCCAGTTTATTTTTTTTTTGATGATGAAAAAACAACAAAGAAGTAGCAGTATGTGAATGTTCAAAGACTGTTCTACAAATGAGATTATTAAATGAAATACAATATACTTTTTTTTTATAGCACAAGCCTTCAGAGACCACCACCTTTTTGCCTTCCTTTTAAATCTTGAAATAACAATGACAATTATATGGAGGTCAACAGTAGCTACAGGCAAAGACACAAAAAGTTTCCATCAGAAAGAGTACCCCAGTAAAATGAATAGCTAGATCTGAAAATATATATTCATGCCACTAGAAATTGTACTAGAACTGAATGATAATCACATATCAACAATGAAATGAGTAATCCTGCTTTTACTTGGAAGTGAACTCTCTGAGTATATATTAAAACACTATCTTTAAGAGGAATTCTATAGTCCCAAATGGTAGAAAGCATAAAATAGTAAAAGCCTTTCTAACCATTGTTATTTGCAAAGATCACTGTAATAAATATCCAAAAAATAGCTCAAGGGACATTCTTTCTCAAAATCAGGAAAAGCTTTTAAAGATCTTTCACATGGAGCAAAGTAAAATAAACCTATAAATGTACATATTCTTGGCTGAAGCCTTTCCCTTGATCCTAGGGTATGTCATAGTCCTGAATTTACGGTGTTTTCATTTATTCCTACAGAACCAAGCATTACAAATGGAATGGTCCACGAGGACATCAATGTTGTATTATAAGACAATCACAGAGAAAAAGGATATGGCCCTTCTTACACCTCAGCCTCACAGATAATAAACACGGTATAAAATGAGCATTATTAATATTTAGGAATTACACTACTTTCCAGAGTTTCAAATTTCACACCAGTAGGTAGCTGTGGGATCTAGATGTCTCCCTCCCTATAAAAATAGGTAGAGAAACAAAGAAGACTGAAGCGTCTCCAGCGCCATAATGCAAACATAGGTAGCTGTGGGATCTAGATGTCTCCCTCATTTTATAGGTAGAGAAACAAAGAAGACTGAAGTGTCTCCAGCGCCATAATGCAAACCAGAAATAAGGTCTCTACAATTCCTGTCTTAGATTCCAGTTGTCACCAGAAGCCAACATAGCCTCCAAAATCCTTTATCTCTATACGTTTTCTTAGATTCCAGTTGTCACCAGAAGCCAACACAGCCTCTAAAATCCTTTATCTCTATCAAGCTTACATTTAAAATACATCTTCTTAAAGCTAGGTAATGCTCTAATATATAGTCTCCTGACAATTTGTCTTACATTCAGTTTCACAGACTTTTCTGCCCAGTATTAAACACTTCCAGTTCCTGGGACTACAGATGCTCACCAAGCACAGCCTGGAATCAGATCTTTGGCAAAAAGGTGCCCTTCATGGAAGTCTGACATTTAACAGTTAATAAAGTGTGACTGATCTTGTCCAATTTTGTGGGTTCAGTGATAATACAAAGGTTTTCTTTTTATATTGTCATGGCCTCTTTCTTTTAAGTATCCTTGGTTGTTTTAGGAGGTCTCCCACAGTGCCAGTTAGCATACTTCTGAGCACCTGAGGGAGTGTCTTGAAATCCGAGTCTCCTTTTTAATTTCACACTCAGTCAAGTTCAACTGCAGTTAATGGAGGACTCTCTCATGGAAACATCAAACAATGGTTACTTTCTGTGATTAGCAAGCCTAACTGCTCTAACATAATCTCTGTATCCCCAGTCTCTACAAACGATTCGTCAGCCCTTCTCCGCAATAATAAAGATTACATGAGAAAAAGCTTTCTTGGCTTGCCGTGTATTTTATGCTAGATAATCATGATAGCACCTTGGCGCTCTGTCTAAGACATCAAAGAACAGTACATATCCAATCTACAGGCTGTAACGAATATCTGCCCTCAGGAGAGCATTTGTATGGTTCAGAGGGTGGTCTGACTAGACAACCAACTTCTGTATCTGTACAGGATTGAAGTGCATAAGCATGAACTTGCGCACTATCACGCTCAAATGCTGGCAATTTGTACCACTGCTAAGAGCCTCCAACGAACCCACCGGACCTGCGTCTTCTCCCACACAGGTTTTACATGGTGTGCTCTATCAGGTTGGATCTGATAATTCCCAAGATTAGCTCATGAGGAGAAAATCAGTTCCTCTGGTATTAACCGTGAAGTAACAAGTACTAATTTCCTCTTTTTCTTTGAGACTTCATACCCTGGAGTTAGCTTCTCTTAAATGCTGAACAGTGACCACTGCAATTTGCTTGAACACATGCTACAGAATTTTAATCATTCAGTTCCAAGCATTTTAAACTGACCACCATCAAGTCTGTTGACTACGCCAACCTTCTAGCAGACACTTTGAACATCTGCCTCATCTTCATCAGTGAAATGGGAAAATTAAAGCTGCATTTCAGGAGGATAATGTAAAAATAAACTTATTACTGTTTCTGAAGCACACTGATATTTAGTTATGGGGGGGTCAGAGGAAAGATTAAAAAGAAATTAATAACTCCCTTGAGAGGGAGATTTAAACAGCATGTAGCAAAGAACACTGCTAACACTGCTATTACACAATGAACAATGAAGAGGAAAAATATCTAACAATAGCTTATTAAATGAATAGACTCAGCTCTGTGCATAGAAGGAAACAAATCTGTGTGTGTGTGAAAAGAGTGCTTAAGCACATAATTAAAGGTTGAAATATAATATAGTTAGCATTTACATGGAAAAGAAGAACTGAAACTCTAGAATTTCCTTAGTTCAGAGTATTTCACTTTACACTCCAAATAATTTGTGCACACATGTATGTAAGAAATAACATTCTTAGTTTCTTCTTGTCTAGCAGTTAGAGTCTATATATAGTCTTCAATGTCTACATATAGTCTATATATAGTCTCATAAGTCTTCAGTGTCATTGCAGTGCTACACTTTTTCTCTGTTTAGAAAAGGACTCTGGTCTGTACACTACAACCCATAATATTTTAATACAGCTTTCTTTGTTGTTGCTCTCGTCTCTAGGTGAATACAAGTATGAACTGAAATTGACTGCTGAACATACAGTGTCCTCAATTCCATTTCATTGCCTCTGCCCATCCTAGTAACTTTTGGACCTACTCATTCACTCCAACAATGGAAGAGCAATCCACTAAGTCTCACATAAATGTCAAAGGCTGGTAGAAAAAACAGAGATATCTAAATCAGTGCTCCCACCGAGGGAAAGGCCAAAGCCCAGCCTCAACAATCTGTTTTTTGCCATCCCCGTGCTGACCAATTTGTATTCCTAAAACTCCATATCACAGGCAATAGTTGCACAGAGCACCTACAACACATTTTTGTCCACAGGGCAATCAGAGAAGATAGAGAAGATGCAGAGAAGAAGATGTGGTTTTTACTGTAGAAACACGGAAGGAACCAGAGGACCAAAAGCACGGGAAGCCAGGCTTTGTTAGTTCAAATACTCACTTGTTCATTCTCTAACTCTGTGAATGCAGCTTCCCTGTACAAAAAGTGTTCTGCTTCATAGTGCTTCAAAACTAAATGCAAAACTGGATGAAAACTGGATAAAAAAAAATAAATATGAAAGAGAAGGAGGTGGTACTGCTTTGCATGGGGAACAGTGATTCAACAAACCAGCTTGCTCATAATACAGAGTCTGTAGTTCCCACTTCCCCCCACCTCTTCACAGCCGAGGAACCTATCTGATTGGATGTTACCGTTGTATAAAAATGCAGGATATGAGAATGATTTTAAATAATATACTGTTGCAAAGGTATTTCTTATACTGTTCAGATTCGCCACGTTATGCCTAAATTAAAATGGTAATGAGTTTTTATCAGCGGTTGTAGGCCATGTCCTTGTAAGTGAGGAAAAGTTGAGGTTCTTATGACAGATTCACAATATTTGAAAGGAGTTTCACTCACCTCTATTTCTCTGAAACCCATAAAAGTCTTTCCTAAAATAAGGTAATACTAAAATCCACTACTTTCAGTGAAGGAAATTAAGAAAATCAGAGATAAACACAAATAAAACTAAAGACAACCTGAAAATGGCAAACACGTATAAAGAACCTACAGGGGTGAGATATGCAAGCCGACGGATGACAACTGTGGGACTTAACCTAGTCTTTAACAAACGAATGGATGTGGATTTTAAAATGCTTGATGTCTCCATACTACAACCAACAAGATACTTTCCCAAGCATAACTCTAATTCATTCCTTTCCAGCACTTAAGAGCTACACATCTGGCTTTCCCCTGTGGTTCTGTGACAATCTGATTATGCTGCAGAATCTTAAGCACTCCTCACTGAAAAAATAATGAACTAATGTTTCTTTAGACAGAGATACATGTTGAATAGTTGAAAGAGGAAAAGAATTCCTGTCATTCTAAGCACTACTTCCATTACTTTACCAAATTAAAGTTCTTGTATTTAGAAAAAAAATATCTGTGTCAGAAATGGATATTCACAGCCATCCTTTTTGTATGATAATTATGTTATCTGCACTTATCAGAGATTTTGTATGTGAGAATTGCAAAATAGTTTCCATACGGATAAGATAAAGCACAGTCAGACTGAATGAAATGACTTACAATCACATATGAAGTCATGTCAAAACAAGGATGAGATTTTAAAAAAACCCTCTAGTCCTGATAACGAGACCCTTTCTTGAGGACCAGAAATCCATCTGGTCGATATTATACATAGGTAGTTTTTGTAGCTATGCAATGTTTTGACAAAAGAAGCTTAAATGTACTGCCTACACATGATTGTTCCATCAAAAGTATTTTCACAAAAATTTCCAAGGCACCCCAATCTGAAATGGAGCATTTGTTCAAGTTCTGCCACAGTACATACATACATATATATGTAGCTATGAAGAAGAATCCATCAATTTGAAAGCTAAGGTATTTAGTGAATAATTTTCTCATATAAAATTGTTTCAATTACTCCATGGTCATGCTGAGAATAAATACAATATGACAATATGCTCAGGCATCCATGGAGAGGGCTTCTTTACAGGCCAAGTCCCACAAAACAATGTTTCTATTTGTAAGGCCAGGTAAAAAGGTGAAACGAGAGATGTCATCAAGAAGACGTTGACATCAACATTCATTATAGCATTTGCTGAATTACATTGAGCCAGAAGTTGGGAAATGCTATGTTCTTATGGAATGATGAGCTACATAGGTCAAACATGGTCTGTCTTCAGGCCCTTAATTATTCTGTGTGGTTGTCATCACCAAGAACAATTTAAAGAAATTTAAAAGGGAATGATGAGCTACATAGGTCAAACATGGTGTGTCTTCAGGCCCTTAATTATTCTGTGTGATTGTCATCACCAAGAATAATTTAAAGAAATTTTTAAAAAAAGAATTTAATTTAAAAAAATTAAATTTCTTTTTAAGAAATGTTCATCACTGAAAAATTTTTAAATTCATGTTTCTATTTTAAAAATTATTTGTCAGCCCTTCTCTACAATAAAGACTACATGAGAAAAATCCGTATTATTTCTTGCATACCTTGATGGTTCAGCTGTAGTTCAACTTTGGTTTTGACTCTACACCAGTATATCCCAATTAAAAATAACTTCATGCCAGTGCTTGTGACCACAACAAATAAAAGCTGAAGCACCAGTGAAGTACATATATCTTCCTCACCATAATTCTGAGGTTTTTATGGTATCTAGGGTGTAAGAAGTGTGTCCTAGTTTTCCCAAGATCATAATTTTATTACACCAAACCTGGGCTGTGGTCCTAACTCCACTAAAAGAAATTAAAGTAAATATGCTAAAATTTGAACATCCTGTGGGCTTGAGTTTCTAACACAGGAAAAACTGTGCTTGAAGCCCTCTGACTCCTTTGGAACCTCAAAACACGAACAGTTTCTGATGCACACCTGCAAATCTGCTTAGAACAGACTCCCAGTGAAAATGATCAACAAGCTTTGGAATCTGTTCTGATGAAAAAGAAAGGCTTAATACTGAAAAGACCATACAAACAGATGGATGGCTGATTTTACTTTAGTGGGAATGTATAGGAGATTTGGGCTATCCACACTAACCATATCATACCACAACCACAACCTCTCATGCTGGACTGACTAGATCATTCACTGCAATATTTCTCCTTCCTAATGCTGGATAAGACAATTACATCAAATCCATACTTTCTGGATTTTAGTTTGCACAAGTGACTTCACCTGGCATCATATCATACCACAACCACAACCTCTCATGCTAGACTGACTAGATCGTTCACTGCAATATTTCTCCTTCCCGATGCTGGATAAGACAATTAACATCAAATCCATACTTTCTGAATTTTAGTTCACATGAGTGACTTCACCTGGCATTGGAATAAGTCAGTAGAAAGTCTTTCTACATCTTTAAGATGGGTGGGGAAATATTTCAAGTCATTTAAATACACAATGGGAAGCAGTTAGGGGAAGGTTATCAAGATTGGTGTACTGTACGCTAACCACAGGTAAAGCTGTCTTTGAACAGCTTTAATGAAGTGCTTGTATAATTAGTTACTTTTCTACACGTTTCTTTTACTTAATGGTCTTTGATAAAGCCCACAGGAACAGCTTGCTTTGGAACCTGGTACAAATAAGAACTGAATCTAAAGTTAAATAAATTTAAGAGTCGGGTCTCATGAAAACCCTCAGTGTAATAGGCAATAAGCCAAGTTTCTTAGAGGTAGAATGGAAACTTTACAGCGATTATTCCTCTTGTTGTTTGAGAGGACTTCTTAAAAAAAAATCTTAAGATTGGGGGAGAGATTGTAGTAGGAGGGCAAGGGTCTGTTGTTGTTTGGTCCAGTAAATCTGCAACAACATGCTTTAATGGCTGATGGTGTGATCAAGACTTTGATCTGATTACATGACAAAGGATCTTGAGTGAATGTTAAACTTGATATGGAACACAGCCTGGACAAACACCAAGTTACTGTATGCAGCCTTTGAAGAAGCACTAGTTTACTAAGCTTGCTTAGATACTACAACTTTCTGTGAACTTTCCTTAAGGACACAGTCATTCTAATGTATTCAAGAGGGTCACAGTAAATTAATTGGATATTCTAGTGTAGTTAGGAGTATATCTTCGGTGGACTAAATTTAAGGCTCTGAATTTCACATCCAGTTCACTGAAGTATGGCATTTGTATATTTTAAGACACATTTTTTCCAGTGCAGCCACCAAATAGAACCTCATCCTTATTACTTTACTGTAATTTAATTTCAGTTAAAGATATATCCACTGTAAATTTGCCTTTGAATTTTTATATGCAGACATCCCCATACACAAAATATAATTTAATACTGATAAAAGCTTAAAAATTCATTTATTCTACTGAAAAGCCTTTTCCCCTTTTTGTTTACCTATTGACGCTTGACACCACAAAAAAGTCTAATTTAATGTTACTGACAAGTATATTTAAAAACATAAATGTAAGTAATTATATCCAAATATTATCAAAGTCTGAGTGGGAAACTATGATTACGAATGGATATCAGGATTCTGCTTAACTCACAATTAATCCTAATATTGCTGGATCAGTTCAACACTGTTTTAATAAAATTGTCAGAAAAAAAGTTTGTTATTTGCAAAATTTATATATATCTTAGTAAATTCTCATTATCATAAACAGAATCAATAAGAACACAAAGGATGCTTTTTAGACTATTACAAAACCATTAATCTACTGAGACTCCAATACAAATTTTTGAACATTGAATAGTATAAGGGATACAGAACACCCTCATTTGCCTTCAGTATGGTTTGCTAATTGCTTTGAAATGAGATACACTGTTTTAAGTAAAAATAAAAAGCTTAATCTCCCGACTGTTATTTTTATTTTCCCTCAAAACAATCTCAAAGCTACTGAACCCTCTTATTTCAATGGTTTTGGAAATCAATATATTTCTAGGAGTCAGAAGTTCAACATTCTAATACCTTATATGCGTAAAATCAAATCTCCTGCTGACCTTTCATTTGGTGATGAGGACAGCTATATCACCCTTCTAAACCTCTATTTCCTCTCACGAGCTCCACGTGCCTTTTTCCTGCTGTCCCTTTTAAATATTCATGTAGAGAGTCTACTACAATTACAGCTTTGATAGATGAGGAGCAGGTAGAAAAATCATCCATCCAAGACATAAATATCTTGTGCTTCTGACTGTGTCTTTGCTTGCAGGGAAAAGAAAGAGAGGGAAGGAATGGAGAGGCTAAAACTGCCTACGTGAGCTTTTTGGTGATCTTAAGTGTAGTAATAAAAAGGGATGACTACTACACGCAAAGATACAAGGTATACACGAGCTGAATATCCTTGGCACCTACCTTCATATTAAACTCTCTAAGTCAAACTTACAATGACTTTTGCCAGCACAATGATTGGAAACAGATGACCTCCAAAACAACAGAAAAATTGAGAAAAGTTGTGGCTGCTGCATTGTTTTTTCTTGAAAGCCAATTAAAACTTAGTGAATTTATAACCTGGTACCTTAAATAATAGAGCATTACTGAAAAAAAAATGCTTTTTGATTCTCTCCAAAGAGTGAGTTTGTTAAAGCTCCGATTGAAATGAAAAAATATTTTAAAAGGAACTCCTAAGTATTACAGGGAGTGTCACGTAACTAAAATTACCATGGCTACACACTTCCAATTTGTCCCTATGCCAAGGGAGAGCAGAACCCACCCACTCATCCTGCGGCGCAGCATCAGCAGGTCAAGTACTTGCAATTATACACAAAAATGGCACCAACTATTTTAGCATTTGGAGTTTTGCTTCTGGAGGCAGGAGGGGGAGAACATTTCTGTTTAACCTTCACTCATTCTCCAGAAAATGACTTAAAGTTGAATCATTCCAGTCATTACTATTTCCATTTATTGCATGCACTGTACAGGATTAACATAATTATGTAATTTAAAGTGATTAGACAGTGACATTCAGCCAAACAACGCTGTCTGTTGAGGAAATGAAAAGTAAATAAACTAAAGTTCACCTGAAATGGACTTAAGAGAGCATTTGTTTGAGAAAGGGCTATGTAATACGTGTTGTTTCAGCTGAGATCGATCACTGTAGTTGAAATTCAGCCCTACTGAGGGATGGGCAGAAAGACAACATGGCCATTAAATTGAAGACATCAGGATAAAAACTACTGGGTGAAGAGATCTCGTGCTGGCTCTTGGGTTTGCTGCCTTAAATCACCTCTATGTATTTTTACCCTCTATGCAGTGCAGAGATATCCTAGAATCAGAGAATGGTTAAAATTGGAAGGGACCTTAAAGATCATCGAGTTCCAAGCCCCCTGCCATGGGCAGGGACACCTTCCACTAAACCAGGTTGCTCAAAGCCCCATCCAGCCTGGCTTTCAAGTGATGAGCAACCACAACCACAACTGGGCAAACTGTTCCAGTGCCTTATCAGCCTCACAGTAAAGAATTTCTTCCTAATACCTACTCTAAATCTACCATCTTTCAGTTTAAAACCATTACCCCTTATCCTATTGCTACACTCCCTGATAAAGCATCCCTTGTGATCTTTCCTGTAGGCCCCCTTTAGGTACTGAAAGACTGCTATAAAGTCTTCCTGAAGCCTTCTCTTCTCCAGGCTGAACAACCCCAACTCTCTCAGCTTGTTCTCATCGGAGAGGTGGTCCAGGCTGATGATCATCTCTGCAGCCCTCTGCTGGACCTGTTCCAACAGGTCCATGTCCTTATGCTGGGGGTCCCAGAGCTGGGTCCAGTACTCCAGGTGGGGTCCCACAAGAGAGGAATAGAGGGGCAGAATCACCTCCTGTGACCTGCTGGCAACACTTCTTTTGATGCAGCCCAGGATGCAGTTGGCTTTCTGGGCTGCCAGAGCACCCTGCCGGCTCATGTTGAGCTTCTCACCAGAGCACCCTGCCGGCTCATGTTGAGCTTCTTACCAACCAACATTCCCAGGCTGAACAACCCCAACTCTCTCAGCTTGTTCTCATCGGAGAGGTGGTCCAGGCTGATGATCATCTCTGCAGCCCTCTGCTGGACCTGTTCCAACAGGTCCATGTCCTTATGCTGGGGGTCCCAGAGCTGGGTCCAGTACTCCAGGTGGGGTCCCACAAGAGAGGAATAGAGGGGCAGAATCACCTCCTGTGACCTGCTGGCAACACTTCTTTTGATGCAGCCCAGGATGCAGTTGGCTTTCTGGGCTGCCAGAGCACCCTGCCGGCTCATGTTGAGCTTCTCACCAACCAACATTCCCAAGTCCTTCTCCTCAGGTATCCTCTCAATCCATTCTCTACCCAGCCAGTATTTGTGCTCGGCACTGCCCCAGCCCGGGTGCAGGACCTTGCACTTGGCATGGTTGAACTTGAAGAGGTTTGCACAGGCTCACCTCTCCAGCCTGTTTAGGTCCTTCTGTATGCCATCCCTTCCCTCCAGCATGTCAACTGCACCACACAGCTTGGTGTCATAAGTAAACTTGCTGAGGGCGCACTCAATCCCACTGTCCATGTCTCCGACGAAGATGTTAAAGATCACTGGTACCAGTACCAACCCCTGAGGAACACCACTTGTCATTGGCTCTCCAGTTGGACATCAAGCCACTGACCACAACTCTTTGAGTGTGACTCCCCAGCTAACTCCCTATCTACAAGTGGTCCATCCATTGAATCCATGTTTCTCCAATTTAGAGACAAGGATATCATGCAGAACAGTATAAAATGCTTTGCACAAGTCCACGTAGACAATGTCAACTGCTCTTCCCTTATCCACCAATTTTGTAACCCTGTCGTAGAAGGTCACCAAATTTGTCAGACATTATTTGCCTTTAGTGAAGCCATGTTGGCTTGGATCAATGAACTGAATGCTTTGGATCAATGAACTACCTTCTATTACAGTTTGCTAGTCATCAAATAATTGTTGGCTAAATTAAAATGTTGACAGAATTAGAGATGATAAGGCTGGAAACAAGAAGTTACTTAGCTGCTACCCATGAGCCAAGGCAGCTCACCTGCATCTCAAGCTTTTTTCACAAGTATTTGCTAAGCATGTTCCTAAAGACTAGTATTGATTAAAATTCCCCAAGCACTACAGTTGATCCAATCCAGCACTTATCTAAACCCAGCAAGAAAAATCTATTTTGCCTGTTAGAAAGAATCCATCAAATCCATCCTGAATTTCTGATTCTCAGCTGAGAAATGTCAGCCTTTCAAGTAGAAGAAAAATTCAAATCAACTCAAATCCTCAAACAAACAAAGCCAACATGGTGTGCAGATAATGTATAGATTATGCAAATCAGTCCTAAGGAACAGCACATTACAAATGTTTGTCCTTTTTTCAGGCAGAAATGAGACTTTTGAAGGTCATTTTTAAAAACATCCATAGATGGCATTGAGCTCCACTCTTAGAAAGGAAATTTCTCTTCTCTTACATTAACTTTA
The DNA here is from genome assembly GCF_001431845.1 of Calidris pugnax. Lineage (NCBI taxonomy): Eukaryota > Metazoa > Chordata > Aves > Charadriiformes > Scolopacidae > Calidris > Calidris pugnax. The sequence goes on along the minus strand of NW_015090830.1, from coordinate 23,007,619 downwards.
TAGTGACCTTAGTGAAATTACTGAAGAAAACATAAGAAAAAAAGATTAATTAAAAAAGATTTAACACCATCTTACATGACCTCTATTTACAAGCAGCAGGGAACATGAGTAACACATTAAATAAAACAGATTAATTCATGCAAAAGCACTATTTGTATGCCTTGCACCACAACCAGTTTTTTTCAGAGAAAGAGGGAGAGAGAACAATTGAGACAACAAAAGGTATGTTCCGAAGAATGCAAGAGCACAAAATACAAGAGCACCAAATATTGCACCATTTTTTTATGAAGTATTACCTGAGAACTATTTTACACAAAAAACGTTCCTTTATCCTTCAGTATATTTATCTTAAATAGGAGCTTCCCCATATATTTTTCAAACTTGGACATTGTGATGCAAAGATCCCTTTGTAAAGTAGCTTTCCAAGAGAGATAAAAGTGTATTTGGTTTTACTTCATCTTTCTACTTTGGAAATTCCAATGTTTCATTAGCATTTCTCATACTTTCTATAGTTTCTGCTTCTGCAATTGTACGAAATGTTCCTCTCCTCGCACCTCTATGCCATTTTCTGATCCAAAGTTTGCTTCCTCATTCTCTTTTTTCCCTAAATCTCTAATCTCTAGTTCCTGTTCCGGAATCAAGTTTTCTACCACTTTGAAACTCCAGCATATGTAAAAACTGTGCTTAATAATTACTTCAGTTTTATGCACATCTTCCACATTTCTTTCCAAATCCTTGAAGGAAGTTTCCAGTACAGAGATCTCAATCCTGCCATGATTTCTTTCATTTCTGTTCCAGCAAAAGATACTTTCTTCCCCCTTCTCCATTTTATTTTGCCCGCAAGTGAAGCACCCTTTCTACCTGAGATCAGAGAGTTCCCTTTAAGCTATGCTTTGTTGATTCTTCTTTCTGGCAGGGTATAAAGAAGTGTTTGATATATGCAGCTTTCCTGCTTCCTAACATCAGAAAAAAGGGTGGATGATGTTTAGAGGTCATCTTTTGCTAATGTAACTAGAAAATACCTATGGCTAACTGGGAGACCAGGAACAGAAAGCTTCTTCAGTAATATCCAGAAGTACGATGCTACAGTGACCTACTGCAAAAAAATGAAGGCAGGTTGGAGACAAAAAGGAACAAGCAATATCTTGCTAACTGAAAATCAGTGGCTCACTCCTCATTTCCTCTGAAGATCCCAATGACTTGAAGAGCTATTAGCTTAAGAGACCAACCGTGGACATTATCATGGCCTGGCAGCCATCGAGATGTGCACCAAGATACCACACTCACAAAGGGAGACATTGCAAATGGGGACTGAGAGCAGGAGTCGTTCACAGGGTAAGTGTTGGATGGAGAATATTATCACATAAACCAATGGAAAACAGATAACTGAGATAAAGGCGAGCCTATATTTGCTTGAAAAGAAAGCCAGAGATGTGTTACAGAAACAGGAATTACAAACACAAAATAATCATGACTACATAACTACATAGCCTGTTAAAATTATTTTTTTTCTTGCCTTAATTTTCCATCTGATGAAAATTTCCCAGCAAAGGCCCTCAGACTTATAGGGCTTTGATTTTTGGCAATTCATTATAGCTCTGGCAGGTAGCCAGCCTTTTATTTTTATCCCTCAGTCCTTTAGTCTCTTCTTCATATATTTCTCATCTTGCAATATTTTTTTTTCCTCTAGTCACAGAACATATGTAAACAACTAGAATTATTTTTGGAGTACAGAAGCATAACATACTCTGTTTCCATATCTAACCAGATCAGATTCTTGCAGATTCTTGACTTTTTTTTCCAATTATTAGGTTTGGGCAAACATTTCTCTGTAAACAGTGTATATTTATTAGGTATTTGACTTTATGCTGCTGAGAAACTGTCAAGATCCCTAAACATGGCCAAATAAAATAAATAAAAATAAAAATATTAAAATGTTATTCTAAAACTGAATGACATTCAGACTGTTGATCCACACTGCTGACTTTTCAAAAATATTTATTATCCAGTGACAATGTACTCAGTACTATGTTGCAAACCCACCTCAAAAATCTCAAAAGCTAGTTTACCAGGGTGCTTAAGAACACAGCAGACACCCCAAATTGCTTTACTGAATCTCAAACTGCTTTGCCAACTCCAAGCATATCTCAGTGAAAGGATATCACATCCGCAGCATTTACATGTTGGTTTTTTTCCAACGAAACACAGTAGAACTAATTCTTGATCAAAGATTTGAAATATTTATTCAGCTATTTGTAATTGCAGTTTATAACTCATGATATGCCTGTTTTGTCTAAATGATGATTTTTAATGTTACCATCAATAATTTTTAATGCCCAGCCCACATATATCCTGTTAGATTCACTAGAACCAAATATAAAAATACCTTCACACATGTGTTCATGTATTATTGATTTCAACTTGCACCTATATATCCTCTGCTACGTATCTGCTAAACATAGTTCTATTACTGAACCAGCAGTAATCACTTTAAATCCAAATAAATCTATAGTAGATTTAAAATCCTGAGTTAATTGACATTTCAAAATGTATTTGTTCCCAGAATAGCCCTCCTGTAAAATTGTGCAACTTGGAGACATCATTCACTTTTGAGAGGCTTTTATAAAAAAATCATGCCGAAGTTAGAAAAAAAAATAAAATCTTGGCAAACACCTGTGCATTTTAATATTTAATATGTCCACTACAACCAGCAAGTCTGATCGCTTTTGACAGCTTTTTAACCTGAGCTGCTGACTCCTACATTCCTCTGTCCTTCCTGTCACAACTTCTGTCACAGAGCCTAATGTTATCAAATGTCAAAACCTTATTCTAAGCCCATCTACTTAGTCACAGTTTTTTCCTTAGAGAATATAATAACTGCTAAGAGATTCTACATCATTAGTATCTTAATGGATATACATATTAGGCGTGGTGTTTATATACTGAAAAAGCACGATAAAAAGATATGCTAGAAATATCCTCAATTAACTCTATCAATATTTGCCTGCTTCTTATTTGGCACAGATACACAATGTGTGAATATTTTATAGAGCCTGTAAATTGCCCTTTGCGTGACATTTTACATTCCCTCTTTTCCAGTCAAATCTGTTAATTCCAGTTGGTGACCTACTTCTTGTATTTCTTTAGACCAATTTTTCACCCAAGTCGTGCAGTCAAAAAGGTAAAAAAACAATTATTCCTTCAACTACACCATGTTGCTTGTAGTGTCCCCTCTGAACTAATAAAAAATTATTGAGGGACATAGGGCAGACGAGAAAGAGAGCACGCAATGCAGATAAGCTCTGACTTTTGGAGGTATTACTCATCACAGCATTTATAGAAGTTTCTTCTTGCTTAGGATGGGTTTGTGGCTTGCTTTGACATCCTCCTGTAATGGCGCTCTCAATTTTTATAACTTTATTTTTTTAGCTATATGAATAATTTCCCTAAAAACAGTACAGTTTTGAAAGGTCTCCTTCTCCTGTGAACACTCTTCGTTAGAGAGAAGTACAGCTGCGTTCTGTTTTGAAGTATCTTTTATTGTGTCCCATGCAAGCTAATGAAAATATTGTTAATAATAGCGAGCGACGCCTAGGATTCAGTACAAAAATAGCAGCTTTTTAACTGCTGCAAACTGTTTGCAACCAGGTTACAGCTCTGACTTGGCAATCTATCCCTCTTCATCATAGTCCTTGCACAACATGCTGACCAGTACGGTGTGCACTGCAGCCCTGGTGATCTACATGGGCATTAGGAAAGAGCCAACTGCTGTGTTGAGTGGGAATGGACTGAAGCACATAAATGTTTTACTGCAGTACAAGCCCATTATCACACTCTTTTGATCTACATCAGCTCGATCTACATTTAAATTCACGTGCTTCTCTGAACTAGCTCTCATCACGGAGCAGCAAACATAAAGGAGTTGAGATGAAGTCCTACCGCTGATAGGGTGAGACTAGAAGTCCACTAGAAACTTTGTGGGCACCTCAGATAGCATGCCAGTTACAGGATGCTGGTTGGTGCCTAAAAGGGCTTCTTCCCTGAGGACAGTCTTGCTGAGGAACTGAAAGAACCACTTGGCAGCTGGCTACCCAACCTTTCACACCTGGGAATACAAAGGTGGTCCTAATTCTTGTTCGTTTGTGTGCAAAGTGGGAAGGAGAAAGTCAAAGTACTACATTTTCATTTTTTGCTTTTATAAGTTGTTTTAGGTAACTGTTTCTTCTAGTTGATAGCCTGACAAAGTAAAAGCTATCCAAGGTTTTAGTTCTGCATGCTGCCATTTTGAAAATCTGGTGGAGACCCTTGGGATCTTGTTGACGATCCAAGATCTTTGGCTACTTTTGAGGGAGTATGTGGATAAATACACTCTAAGTCGTCTCGTTCTTCTTTCCTCAGCCTGCCACCCGGGCACATAACAAGCTATATAAAGAGTCATATGACATACAGTGCCCCTTTTATCTTACTCATAAGCATCTTAAGTTGGAATTACATGTCTCAAGCGCATCTAGCAGGAAATGTTTCCGAGCAGTTCAACCACACAAAGCAACATGAAGAGCATCTTTTGCCCAGCCAAAAACCAATGATGACTTCTGTGACTTCTTTTCCCTCAGAACCTAAAGAAAATTCCTGATTTGCTACTTACATACGATTTGTGAGGAGGAACTTCCCACTAACAATTTCAGTTCATGTTCTACATATTATACATTGGCCAAGCATGATTAAAACCTTTCAGCTATAGCTTCCCTGTACAAAAGATGTTCCATTTACTGAAGTATTGAGATTCTAGTTTTTTCCAGAAAGATGAAGTTCCGAACACATCCAGTGAACCAAACATAAACAAGATACTCCCTTGAAGGAGCACTGGCAGCCACAGAAGTCATGAAAAGCAATTTGTCTTATTCGCTTGCTGTAGCCATTTGCTTGGGCATTCCAGGTACTTGTTCATATCTACTTACAGGGCAGGAGCAGATCTATACATTTCAATGAGTTCTTAGAGAAAATAACAGTATTCTTGATTTTAATATTCTTATCTCTCATTTTTAACATATGAAACTTCAGTCAACAGTCTGCTTGCTTGTTCCCATGCTACAAGCTTCTGGCAGTGTGTACTCAGTCTAATGACAGGCTTGGTTCTGTTCCAGCAGATTATTAAAAAAAAGTGTTCTGATTAAAAAATCAGATGCGTTTAAATAGCTACATAGTCCAGTCAGACAATCTAAGGGTTTTGGCTGTTTTTTCCTCTTACAGAGCCTTATCAGGCCAATATACACATACACACAGACACTATTCAAAGGAGAGTTTAGCAGTGTGTTTGTCCTTAAGTTTCATGATCTGCTAAACACATTAAAGGAGGTGCATTATGCTCTGTGTTTCCATAGCCAGGTTTATTCAGGAGACCAAGTAGCTTAGCTTAACACTAGTCACATAAGGTATGCATTGATTATTTCTTTTAAATATGACTACTTAGATCTTTAACAAGGATGCATATATACTTTAATACTTGTCAACAATTTAGTGCAAAAGCAGCAAGGTGGCTGGATAAACTGCCAATTATCCTTCTTCCATGTGCTAAATTATTGCTACATATTTTTGGAGATCCTAACAACAGTGCTGGAGAAAGGACATCAAATGATGCTTAGAAATGTGATACACATTTTCATTTCACACTCCATCAGTTTTTACAACTAGAGCTCCATGAAATGTCTGAGAATACTTGGCTAACAGCCATATCTACTGAGGTGTAAAATAAGGATCAGATCTCCTTTTAAGAGAGTTTCATTTTCTTTACATGACTAAATCAGATGTTGACCTTTTTCCAAAATATATTGTAAATATTCCATACCCCTACCCATCAATTAATTTTGAATCTCTGAACCCACTTTTGACCTGCTTTAACAGACACATAATCAATACACATTTTTTAAAACAGCTTTGTAAACCAAAATAAACAGATTCATCCTTCCACTGAACTAGAACTGAAATACATTAAATTATATAATCACTGGTGTTAAATCTTTTCATTTCTAGTGAGTTCTTTCCTCAACAAGAGGAACAAGAAACAAGCATATTACTCCCTTTACAGTAAGCAAAGTAAAGCTATGGGCATCAGCAAAAACATCTTTTAAATTCAGATTTCAATCTGTCAGGAAAGATTAAAGCTTCATGCGTACATAAAAGGGGAACTATAAAATGATAACAGATACATAGCATGGAATCATTATGCTTGAACAGCTGCTGTTTTACCAGTGTAGTAAAGCAGAAAATGTCTTTTACTCACCTCTGTTAAACCAGAAACTTCTCCTTTTGCTAACGGTCTGGTGATGGATGCAGTGTAAACTCTGGCATCTGACACGGGTTGCCCTTTCATAAAATGTTTCCCAGCTTCATAAATATTCACTTCTACCATCTTACCCATTAACAGAGGATCCTTTGGCACGAGAACCTTTCAAGTAAAGGTAAAGACATAATTACTACATAGTAACAAAGGACACCAGTGTCTTCAATGTCCACTCAGAAAACAGACTTTTGATAAACACTGGAGCAAATCCTAAAACTTTAAAATTTTAGTCACCAGCATACACTATAGCCCTGACACAACTGACCAGTAACATCTCCAGCTTGCTTTCTTCAAGAGCTTTGCAGTGTTAGCTCAGCTCCTTTCAACTCCAACCAATTCCCTCTGTCATGTTTTTTTGCTTGATGAGAAAGATGGGCCTGAGTTGCAACATTTGAATCCAGACCCAAACAGTTCCCAAGGTCACTAGTACTACACAATTTTAAGAGACTGCTGTAAAGCTTCCTATTTTCACATCTATCTCATGATCATAAAAAAAAAAATATACATTTTTGAGTCTGTAAATGCTTCAGGACAGAAAATATGCCCTTGTTTCTGTTTGCACAAGCCCTTATTTTGATTGTGCAGGTTCTTTGCAGCTGAGATGCATGACTGACAAATAATGCTTGTAAAAATGGATAAGTGTGTTTCTTGGGTCAGCAACTAATGCTACCCCTTCCTGAATTTGCACCACTATGATATCAGACAGTCCCATAAGAACTTCACAAAAAGACACCACATAACAGATGTTCCTAGGTCATGCATGTTACAAAAGAAAGAGCCCAACATACAGGAGCAACATCTTTTGCTGGAAGAATAAATGGCACAAAAAAGCTCTATAAACCGAGAAGCAGTTAAAAAAGAAAAGTGGAGTTGTTTGCTGATTAAGCAATGAAAACTTGAATCACAGGGACTTATACAATCACATTTACCTGAAGCTCATCCACACACAAATGCAAGCTTTTCAAAGGTGATAAGCAAATATGTATATCTTGATTTGTAGATGCTGACTTAAAATAGCCTGATCTTTAGACAATATGTGCAGAGGATTTTCAGAAGAAAACTGTGCCAACCACATTTGGAGAGCATTTTGTTACCAAACATTGCCTCTCCATTTTCACCTATTCAAGCAGTGGTTGTCCCACTTGAAGGAAATCATCACCAGGAGTTTCCCTTTTTCCTTGAAAGCTCAAGGTGTTCGTGACTTCAGAAATTTCCAGATCCTAGGATTCTGCTGAGCTTCCTAAGCATTTTCCAAGAAAAGCAGGCATCTCTGCCTTTCAGAAATGGGCAAGCAGAGACTAATTTGAATTAGGCTGCAAACAAAAACCAAAGATCCTAATGCTGAGAGAGTATTACAATGTGACTAGATCACAGTTCTTCCCACATAATTAATCTCAGGCTAATTTTAATCAAAGGAAAATTAGGTAACTAAGTATCACTGGGCCTGTGACCTCTTAAATCTTGGTATCTCCATACACAAAATGGCAGTAACTAAGTATAAATCCTACAAGGACAGACATGGGGAAATGACTACTAATTCAGAAAGAGGTTAAAAAAAATTATCTGTGAGGTACTGTAAACAACCAAACAGCCAGGCTTGGCATACACTCATACATTTTTCTGATACAAGTATTTGTTAGGAAAAAATCCCCAACCATATTTTTAAGAAACAAGGTTATAGCAACAGAAACCCTCACCTTGACCAAGACTCCGAGCTTCAGCTTCCAAAGTATAACACGATATTTAGTGACTCAAGAGTGGTTTTCAATTTACTATCATTACATCTACTGCTATTGACGTTAGTCACTAGCACCAAGTCTTGTGCTTACCTGGCTGAACAGTAGGATATTACCCTTGTCAAACCGGCCACACATAAGATTTTAGTGAAAAGATGTACTTGGTTGTCCCACTTGAAGGAAATCATCACCAGGAGTTTCCCTTTTTCCTTGAAAGCTCAAGGTGTTCGTGACTTCAGAAATTTCCAGATCCTAGGATTCTGCTGAGCTTCCTAAGCATTTTCCAAGAAAAGCAGGCATCTCTGCCTTTCAGAAATGGGCAAGCAGAGACTAATTTGAATTAGGCTGCAAACAAAAACCAAAGATCCTAATGCTGAGAGAGTATTACAATGTGACTAGATCACAGTTCTTCCCACATAATTAATCTCAGGCTAATTTTAATCAAAGGAAAATTAGGTAACTAAGTATCACTGGGCCTGTGACCTCTTAAATCTTGGTATCTCCATACACAAAATGGCAGTAACTAAGTATAAATCCTACAAGGACAGACATGGGGAAATGAGGAAAAGAGGTTAAAAAAAATTATCTGTGAGGTACTGTAAACAACCAAACAGCCAGGCTTGGCATACACTCATACATTTTTCTGATACAAGTATTTGTTAGGAAAAAATCCCCAACCATATTTTTAAGAAACAAGGTTATAGCAACAGAAACCCTCACCTTGACCAAGACTCCGAGCTTCAGCTTCCAAAGTATAACACGATATTTAGTGACTCAAGAGTGGTTTTCAATTTACTATCATTACATCTACTGCTATTGACGTTAGTCACTAGCACCAAGTCTTGTGCTTACCTGGCTGAACAGTAGGATATTACCCTTGTCAAACCGGCCACACATAAGATTTTAGTGAAAAGATGTACATTTAAATAATGGTAAGGATTTATTCCATAGTATTATTTAAAATTACTCCCTATGTTATTATTTGTATTTCCTGTACTCTTTACCAGTCCCAATCAGGAGCTGTATTAGGTGCTTTACAATCACCCCACAAAATGTCAGCACTTTTTCTGCACAAACTGCTTTTCCCTTAATTAATGAAACTTTCATAAAACAAGCAGTGAACACTAAAAAGCCCCAAGCAATTTCTTCTTAATCTCTATATGGAAAACCATGTTCCTCAAATCTGACTGATAAGCTACAAAAGCGATATATAAGACGTAGACAGAGTGTAGAGATGTAATAGCAGAAAAAAGAGATTTATCAAGAAAAAAAACCCCAAAACTGTAGGAAAAAAATAAATTAGTAAACTAGATATCTAATAGAAACGGATATTTTAAGAGCACTAATGTTACTTACTGCTAAGCAAAAATAAATAAATAAATGCTGCAACATAGCCTGAAACCAGAAGAAAGCACTACTGGTGACTTTATAAGCACAGCCATCACCAGCAGGCTCTCCAGGTTCAGACAGCTGGCTAACTAAAGGTAGCAAAGGCAAACTGTAGATAGCTCAGTGTAACAAAATGGGGAACAAGCCAAAGGCAAAACCAGAATGAAATCATGATGATTCAGAAAACCCAATTTTATTGGTTTTCAGCAAGTCATCTGCTTTTGAGCAAAAATAATAATTGTGTAAAATACTGTGAATTGTACTTTCTTCTTAGTTCAAAGATAATGTTTCTGTGGGGAAAGAATTAATTTATAGAAAGTACACTGAAGGAAATACAACATAGCAGGCTGAAGTCTTAATCTAAAGAAATTTCTGAGCCTTCTGTTTATTTTTTTTCCAAGTTGCATTGTCTGAAAATATTTTCTGAGAGATGCATGGAAATGATTAAGATTCATCTACTCCAAAAACAATGCTTTGAAGACACAGAAATTAAAATTACCACAATAATTAACAGCTTTTTAAACCATTCAAATAATGTTATTTGGATATATAGCATGTATCCTCCTTACACTGTATATTCAAAGAGCCACCCAACATAATTTCAGGTAAATTGTATTTACAACACAGAAACAAAGTATCTCATAAACAAGTCTTGATGGTCACACCTTCATCGGAAAATGTTCTTATTTCTTTACTTGGGTTTTTTTTTTTTTCACTGTGGCACACTGTGCTGCTGAGATTATCAGAAAGCGAAGATAAAACAAAAAGATGTTATTTTGGTTATTTAATCTTACCTGCTCATAGAAAGGATTGTGAGCAACATAGTAATTGGAATCAAAGGATTCTTCTGTTACCAGAACCCTCTGCCTCTCACCAACCTGGAAAATAAAAGACGAAAGATGACTCAGAAAACAAAAATAATGAATTACAATCAGAAGAGAGCTGCAACTCTTAACAGAAATAATCAAATTTCCTGAGGAAATTCTGTATCAGCAAGAAAGCTGGGCAGAGAAAGCCCTAGTTCAGATTGCCTAAAACTTATAGGATTGAAAGTCAGAATTGAGGGGTAGGACTGTGGTAATGTAATGGCTTAACATGAAAATCCAGTTTAGAAATACAAACTGGTTTTTTACTTATTAATACAATAACAAATAATAACGTCAGATGTGCACAGAGTCCATTACGGCTTCATCCAACTAAAGAAAAACCTTTCCTTCAGCATAAAACTGCAATCAATCACAAAAAGGGTAACACCTCTCTCCCCAACAGCCCTACAACAAATAAAACAATTAGCAGCACCGGAGAGAAGCAGAGAACTGTAGGACGCTGCACAACTTCTAGGTGCCATCAAGCTCATCTATCTGCCTTGTTTTTATAAAGCCACACTTGTTATTTACAATGATAGGGCATCTCTGTATCCCTTCTTGGTGATTGCACTAAGCTGTACCTGTGAGATCACACTGATTTCCATGACAGTGGAATCAACACTGCATATTACAAAGACTCAATGAAGAAGAATTTTTATCAACTCGCAGGCATAGCGATATAAAAGGCCAAATAAACACTGGACTAAAAAGCCCAGTGTATCAATTATATCTCCCAATTTCCAAATGCACTAACACAGTTTAAAAGAAGCACCAGTTTTGCAATTAGTTAAATGGGAGACCCCAGGACAAATCAGTTGCATTTGGTTGCCAAGTAGACATGAAACAAAATCTGACTTTCCCCAAAGTTCAAAATCCCCTGCACGACACCTTTTGATTTTGTGCATTGCTGAGTTGTGTAATGAAGTTTATAGCCTAATTTCTGCAAACCTGGGAGGACATTTACCTCACAGTTTTAGCGTTAGCCCATCTGTATTTTTTTTTTTTTCTTCATCTAAATGTGCCCTGGATTCTTTCCAAACTATTTGACAAATGCATTCTGCAAATTACAACTGTCTAGCAAGTTAAATTTACTCACTCCTTTTATGCAGCCACTATTTTGAGAATCAAAAATTCACATTTTTCTCCAAACTTTTAATAGCTGTGAGCAAAGCTGCTTTCAAGACCCTTTCCCCTCCCTGGAAGACTTCCACCACATCCTAGTGGCAACTGTTACGTAGAAGTTTTAAGGCCTCCATCATAAATCCATGTGAATTAGCAAGGAGATGCAGATAAGATAATAACGTTTTGATTCTTAAAGGCGTAAGCAGTTAAAGGGAAGATCAGGATTTTCTCTAAGTCAGTGGGAGATAAAAGAAATAAGATAATAACGTTTTGATTCTTAAAGGCATAAGCAGTTAAAGGGAAGATTAGGATTTTCTCTAAGTCAGTGGGAGAAAAAAAAACCATGAAGAAATACGAACAGCTATATCATACCTACATTACACATATATGCATATATATCTATACACACACACACGATACAGATATAATTCTCCACTCGCCAAAATGAAAGACTTCATGGAATAACTCTTGCCTTCCCTTTGCTGTGCATATACCTGAAGTATTCTCGAATTAAACCCTGGAGAGCAGGCAGGGAGACAGCGAGCACTCAGCTCATCTCCCCACACGCAGTTAGAGCTAATTCCCCAGCACCACAAATGTGGGTCCAGTAACAAAACCAGTAACAGAATCCAAATAGTGGAAAAGATGTATATTTTTGCGTACTTTTAAAAGTTGCTTATAGCACGCTTAAAATTTCTATTCATGTTTCTCTGGGAAATCTACAATTACAAATAACAACAGATATAACACATTGAAATTTTAGTAATCTAACTCCAGTGTAACCGTTTACCATTCCGCCGAACAGTAAGATGCTTTTTTCTTTCAAGAAATTCAATTCAAACCCCCAAAAGAGTTTTGCAAATACCTTTCAAAGCGACACTGCAGATAACTGCACCAGTAATAAGATTACAGGGTACATTTCCCCTGAATGGAGAGGTTTTGTTGTTTCTATAATATTTGAGACCATAGCTTTCAAAATCACAATCCAGTATCTGCTGTAGCACTACAGTAGCAAAGGCTCAGATATCATGCAATATTATGAAAAGGAGTAGGAGGAAATGTTAGATAAGCAACACTCACCCTTGGGGACACGTGCTACCACTGAAAAGCGCCACTGAAAGCCCAACCTCCAGCTCATGCCCTCACATTGTATAATTATTTAGCAATACCATAACTTAGCAAAAACGGCTCAAAATAATACTGGGTCCGGAACTCACTTCACAATTGTCTTGTGGTTCCCTGTTTCTCTCTGGTCATAACTTTCTGCCTTCATCATCTCTATGAATCCTGCCTGTGAGATAGCCTAAATTACGTGGGTTATCCTCATACTCTCAGATGACAGAAAAACAAGCATGATACATAAAAAAATATATAAAAATCAGAGGGAAAAAGAAAAGAACACCTGTGTTTGATCATTTGATATAAGCAATGGTTTCATCAGAGACACATTGCCAATTTTTCTTATCTTTGCTTCCATGAAGGTCTCTAGGTCTCAGAGAGAGCTTCTGGGCTCAGAATTTCTTGAGAATGGGAGGAAATCAGAAATTTGTCTCATAGCATCAAAACTGTGGTATTAAAATGAAAATTGAGTACCAGAAGTGCAGAGGAGCAAACACCCTACACCAATTTACAATACATACACACACACACATATATACAAGACTAAGATGGCATACTTTAAGGAGTATGGGTAAACCCAAGAATTGTTCACTTGCTCAAGTTACTGGCTTTGTAGCCTTGGCCAAGGCTGAGCTGACAGAGAAATATGACATTCAGCTATTTGCAGACTCTTTTGCTATAACAACAGAGAAGGAAAATTCCATTTAATGAGTTAGGCCATGGAGTATTCATGATCTACAAGACTAATTGGCTACATGCATTTCTAAGACAGAAAATGACTATCTCTCCTGCATCCAAGTATAATTAAGAAGAAATATAAGTACGCAGAATGCAGCTTTGGTATTGAAATTTGTTCAAGAAGTGGAATATGTCATCATTTCTGCAATTATTCCCCTGGGATCTCAAAGTGTCTAAGTTTCACCTCTCTCAGAAAGAATTTAAATATGCAGAAACCAGACATGGTATCTAATAACAGTCATAATTATAATAACCTTTGATGATTTTTTTTTCAGGCATGTACCAGCAGAAGTAATTCAGTATCTTATTTTTACTCCTATTCTTTCATCTGCTTCCACAGGTATGCATGAGTTCCAGCTCTCAGGGAACTACAGTTCTGACAAAGCATCTGGAACTGAGGAAACTCAGCCCTGGCGTCTCAGTTTGGAAAAATTCCTATAGAAACGGGATTTTTTTTTCTGTACAGAGGACAGCATGAAAATAATAATGAATGCTAGCAAAAAAAACTCGCCTGGCAACCTCCCCCATTCCAAGATGGACTAGTAACATCATTCACATGAGAAGAATTCGTTTTCAACAAAAATAATGCAACAAGCACAGCTGGTCCTATCACTTCCTACACTGCAACAATTCCCAGGTAGTTTGTAAATCTCAGAATTAGTGATCAAATCACTTATGAACTTTTATTTCATTTTCATTTATCCTACAGGAAATTCTGACACAATAATTCTATAACTCATTTTTTCCTTTACTGAATACCATAACAAGCAGTTTTTCCATCTGAATGATTTTTGAAAATGAATGAACGGTAAGAAATGTCAAACATCCTTCTTGGCTGCAGTCAAATCAGACTTGTTTTTTAAACCAAAACTGACTGAATTACATAAAACACAGACTAATTTTTAAATTCTACAAAACCATAGGTGCAACAGATGGGCCCTATTTACATGCTTTGATAGAATATTGCTACGTAACATCAACAATGGCCTGCTGTAATTATAGTTAGATAACTTATTCTCCTAATCTTTTTTTTTTTGTAGTTAATGAAAATTATAATTGTTTCTGTTTGATTCATTACTTACTATAGCCAGAGCATGTGGCACATCATCTTTCTCACAGTTTCCTTATTGTTTTCTTCTCTGAATCTTAGTAGTGTTAAAAGGTTTTCTTTGGGTAAAAAAAACCATCAACAACCACTGCATTTCTATTTCTGTGCCTGCCATAGAAGGAGACACACTGCACACACAGCTCTCTCCATTGATTTAGAGACAGTTGCCAAAGGCTCCTTTCAGGTTGAGTTCAATTCATAGTGGAACCGACGAGCATCTCTCCACTCTTGCTGAAGGAGGCTGGCTTGGATTCTGACCTCAGACATTGTGGAGAATACTTAGTACAAGGCTTGGAAGCCACACAAAAAGCTACTTTTCTTTATTTGTTATTTAAATAAATCATAAAGCAGGCAATACAAAATACACACTGTCACAATTTATGTGCGTAGGTTTTAGCAAGATTATGCTGATGAACAGAACATTTCTGGTAAACTTGCATATTTTGACCTTTACTAAGTATAACGAAGTTTAAGCAAAAGTAATTTAGAAAGTGTTCATCCTGCATCAATTTTGGTGTGCTGCTCTCCTGATTTTTCAGTTGTGGTCTAATTATTTAAAACAAATTTTAATAATTAGGCAGAGGATGTGTCCTTCCCTATAAAGCAGAGAACTGCTGGTCTTAATTTTCACGATTCACATTAATCCTTTGGCAATTAGAAACCAAATTTCTCAAAAATTATAGTCAAGCATTCCCTAAGCCTTCTATTTGTACATTGTAGGTGTTTTCTCCTCCTGACAGACAAGTTTGGTTGTGCCACAATATCCCTTTTTAAAAGACAGTTCATAGAAACTTATGGCATTTATTTATATAATTTATATATTATGTCCCATTTTGATGAAACCAGAACCGACCTCCTTCCAAACTATCCTTTGTATTGCTTTTTTCTGCTGTTCAGCACCACCCCTTCAACGTTTAGGAGGGGCATCCCCCCATCCCTTTCTGAAGGTAGTACTGGAGACAAAGAATGGATTTGTCTCAAAGGTGTTGGGGTTTTAGATGTGGAGATCGGAAAGCAGTAACATTAAAACAGTTGAGCTCCTCAGCACGGCAGATTATATGCCAGGATGAAAATACTTTTCTAGCATACAGCATAGACAGCTGCCACTTTACTATGGCTTATGCTACCACTGCTGTCCAGTTCCAGATGGGTGGGTGCCTCCTTTTATTATTTTATGTTTAGTTCATAACCCTGTACAGAAATGCGGCAACAGAGAATTAATATTTACAGTCCTGTATCTTTTACATCATACAAGCATCAATCAGATTGATCTTTACAACATGTGTTTGGCCCATTTTACACCTGAGGAAAGAACCAGAGAACCTGCCCGCTCCAGTGGTGCAGAATAAGTGGCAGAATTCACTGCACGGATTTCATGTATTCCTACTTCCTCCTCCCAATCCTAGCCTCAGTCCAACAATGCCACTAATTAGCAAGGAAAACAAAATTCTCCATCTCTTACACAGATCACAGAGCTACATACAAACTACAGATAAATCTGTTAAAAGGTAGTGGATATCACTGGTCCCACCATCCCTAGCAGACTGTTTTGTACTTCTGGCCAGTGTGGCTACATTTTACTATGTCTCACTTGCTATGAACCAGTGTTTTTCCCTTACTTACGTTGCTCAGTTTTTTTGCAGCCTTGGAAACAGGCTGCATTGGGTGGTCATCTTTGCACGCACGAAAGTACTTAGCTCTGAACTAGAGAATTCCAGAATCCCAAGTGAAAAGCAGCCAACATCCATCAAGGTGTCTCATTTCATTGTCAACCAATACAGCTGACTTCGTTAAACCACCGTTATTAAACTGCCCATCTTTAAACAAAGCTGCAGGAATTTTATTTTCAAGGGATAACATAAAATGTGTGATTTATAAAATAATATCTAAGCAAACTGCATTTTTTGTTGGCGTTTTGTTTTAGGCACACTTGCGTCAGACATACTGCTCCTTCCACAGCATAATTCAAGACTTCAGAATGGACACAGGCAACAGATGCCCACAGGACAAACTCTTTCAACCATTTTCCAGGCTGGCTTGAGGCTGTGCAAGCAGGAAGGATTAGGTATAAACTAAAGACAGCCAGCACTAATAGTACACAATCAGCATAATAAAAAAGTGCCTCAGACCTTCAGCAGCAGGCAGTGCAGCTCATTAAAAGAAAGCAAACACCTTCTCTTTGGTTCCCTTATGAATTTGTTGGCATAGCTATGGGGGAGGGAAAAGGCAGGAAGAGAAGGAGGCGAGAGATGGAAGTAGACTGCTTCTGCTTTCTTGGCCCATTGCTCACGCTTCAGGGTAAATAGATCCTTTCTATTACTGTGCACCTGCATCTGACTGCTTCATTTTGATTTGGTCTCCTGCTGTGAAAATGTAGCTTCTTCCAGCACATACAAACCCTGCCATGCAGCTCAGATGAAAATTATATTCAGAGATGTGAGCGGTGACCTAAAAATGACAACTGGTCCTCAAAATATCTGATTCCTTTTAAATTCTGTAAGTTTGCGTTTTGCTTGTCTCCTTTTCATTGCCTAGAAAAGCGGTAACAAAAGTAGCAGGTTGACAACTCTGTCATAAATTCTATTAACCGTGAACATTATTATAAAAGAAAAATAAGTTTTCTGAAATGGGAGATATATATTGCCTCTTAAAGCAGTCTCTCTCTTTCAGATCTTTCTGTTGTAAACCTGAGGTAAAGCAGTAAAAGGATGAGGTGGCAGAGTTGGGTTTTATTCTGGATCCAGCACAACGTTGCTAAGGGACTCTGGCTGCTTCCTTGTGCTCTCTGAAACTCTCTTTCCACATGTGCAAAATCCAATTCTGATTGTTACACAGCTCACAGAGTAGTGACCACAAAGCTGAGGAAGTTGCTATAGCAATGTAAAATACTCTATGCAGAACTGGTATTTGAGACTATCATGTAGCATGAACACTCAAGCAACTGCTTTAATGTAAATACTGGCAAAAGCCTCTCCCCTCTTTTTTCAGATGATGTAACAAACCCCATAAAACTGGCAAATATCTACAGAAAAAAAAGCCTAAATGAAAAGGTCAGTTCAAAATAGGAACAAGAAACATCTGAGTAGGTAAAGTATGTTTAAGGTCTTCCTTTTGTACTCATAACCATTCACAAATGAAACGGAAAACTAGACAAAAAGTCTGCCCTTAAGGAAACTTGATTATTAATGCTGATCTTCTAGAATGGAAGATGGAGTTCAGAGGAATCTTTCAAGAATATTTGCAACTTCCAGTCAAATTGGCAATCGCATGGATTCTGGTGGCATAAGTAAACAAATATTTGGGTTCTTTACATTTTATTTTGCTTTTTTTAACAAGCTAAGCCTGTGGTGAAGTTGAGCTACCAAGTTTAAAAATATGACAGCCTTTGTTAGGAGAGGCCATCCTTTCAGCTTCTTCAGTGCAATAATTTAAAACGATTTAAGATCGGTTGTTTTTGTTGGAAGTAATTCCTTAAGATACTCTGTATATTTCCAAGGGATTTAAGCACAATATGAAGTGGCAGTTGCTAAGGCAACAATATGTAATTCCTGTTCCAGTGATCTCTCTTAACAGCTGCATAAAGCCCAGACAAGTATCAGTTATACGAGAATTTATAAATGATCTTGGTAAATACCCTATCAAATAACTTCTCCAGAAATTACTTAAGGAACTTACAATGCCAATCTATTTTCTCAGACTGAAGTGTTGTCTGCACTAAGAAAACTGCTCACCAGTGGCTCTGTCAGAAGGGTGTTGATGTAGCACAGACCGATGTAATACTGTGTTCAGCACAGATTCAGCATCACCAGTGCTGGAGAGAATTGCCAGTAATAATAAAAGGCCCCAACAGAAGCGTCACTTCAGTTAATCCCAAGAAAAACTGCACATTGCTTCCTCGTAGACAGGAGAAAGCAGGAAAAAGTTGGGAGTAGGTGAAAACACCAGATGCAAGAAGAGATGATGAAGTGAAGATAGCATCGGCACAAATCAACAGTCAATACTGCCCTCCCTGACATGACACTGGAATCCCCACTGTAAGACTGGATGCTCTTAGAATACATCTATAGTCTGATATTTTTAATCAAATGCACCAAAAAGACTGCTCCAAAAGTTGGGCTTCTCTCCAAAATATCAACATAATCTTTCTGCTCATCCTACAACTGAGGCCAACGCTCTCTGTTCGTCTCATCTGAGAACAAAGGAAGAGCAGATGGGACAAAACAGAAAAAACAAAGGTCCAAAATGACCCTGTACACAAACCCAAAACCAACTGTTCCCCAAAATCCACTAAAAGCTGTATTAATACATTTAGCAACACATAAAATATGTAACATAACATTGTTGCAAGCTAATTAACTTAGAATACAAAATGGTGGCACTAACTGAAAGAGTTAAAAAAAGGATATAAATATGTATCAGCTCTCTTTTCAAAAGAATAATAAAACTCCTTTTGCATACATGAATCACAGGCTACTAACAAAAGCATCCGAACATCGTCAGAAGCTGATAATGTTAATGAGGATAGGATAATGATATTATTTTCTTTTATTTTGAAGGTAGCCAATCTATGATCAAAAATTACACACTTCAGGGGTTTTCTTCAATCCAAAGCAAGGGAAGACCCTAGAACTGCTGACACTTCTAGAGGCGTAGTGCTGAATGACAAATAACATCAAGGGCGCACAGAGGGACCAAAGCGAATGATTCATTAAAGAGTAATAAATGTAGTGTGACTTCATGTTGCTTAGAATTTAATAGTCACTACTGTCAGACTATAGTTTTGATGCATTTTCCTATTTTTAAACAGTATACCAATTATTTGCATATAAAAAGGTAACCAAAAGAAGCACCTCTTCATTAGCATACTAGCATAATAATTCTGACCAATTCTTTATTATCCATTAAAGGAAGCTAACAGAGATCAGGTCAAGAAAATCGTAAGATAAATCACTTCTGTTCTGGAAGAAAAAGAAAAAAAAAATTACTATGGACTAAGTTTTTCTTTCGAACATCTTTATAACCTACTCAATTCTCAAGGCTATGCATAAAGTTTTCAAAGAAATCTCAATTGTGTGCTGTTGTATCTGCCTCAGTACACTGCCTTTTGCAGGACATCAGAAACAAATATATCAAATTAAAGGACTCCCTACCTTCTAATTTCTCTTCAACACCTATACAACTGTGTGTGACTTTCTCCTCTTTTAAAAACGTTCTTACTTAGCCCAGACAATACAGAATACTTAAAAATTGGAAGATGCTAGGGGTTTCTACAATCTTTCAAACTATGCAGCAACACCCTATGCTCTAGTTGAATTTTAACAAGACACAGAGTGAAAGCTGTAGAATCTAATTGCAAGTAAAATTAATTACTGAGATGGATCAACAAGAAACCCACTGTAATCTCAAATGCAGGTGTTAAGAACATAGTAATAATGTTTCTAAAAAAGCCTAGTGTTTAATAAACAATTACAGCTGATGTCAACATTTTGGCTGCAGCTCTGTGCATATCACATCTCCAATCAAACATTCTCACCTAGCAGGTTTCAAATTCCAAACCAAGTGTATGGTTACATTATCAATAAAAGCAATACAATGGCTTGGATAGACACGCTAAACAATATGGTAGCTATGACAGACCTGAAACTTCTCCTGGTACAAAGTCTTTGCTAACAGAACAGTAACAGGGAAAAAAAAAAAGGGTTCTTCAGCAATTTTAACCCTCTGTTGGGTATGGCAAGAGGCTGATTAGACACTAGATCTGAGTGCCTTCAGCATACAAGAAAATGGGGGTTCAGATGGAGTTTTACACTTTGCTCAACAGTCTCGAATAGTCAAGGAAGGAGTGGCTCTGCCTGTTTTTACAGGCTTTGCCAACCATCCCCAAAAGAGGTTGATAGCTGTGAAACAGGGCCTCAGGAATAAAGGATGTTCTTACGCCCCTGTGACAGAAGCCTGCACAAATAGAACGTGCCATGCAAATACAACAGTCCTCCAAAGAAAAAAAAATTATTTCAAATTTCCTTTTATGGTCATTCCCTTTTGTAAGTAATCTGCAATTGATCACAATCAAAATGCAACATAAAATCAGAGGCACAGTAAACAAATCACCATTCATTAAAAGAAATGTATTAATGAATGGGGCACACTAGGCAGAAATCACTGTTGTATTCTCACAACTGCTGTCAATCCTGTATTCTAGTGTTCTCAAAGTGAGACATGAATGTACCAAAACTATGTGCAAATATGTGTGAGAAAATTCCATACATTTGTTTTTGCCATTGCCTTCATTCAGTCTTGGACCACATCAGAAGGTCAATAGTATACAGCAACTTATTTTCCTCCCCTGGTCTTTTTCCTCTCCTGGCTTTCCTCCTTTCAGACTACTATTTACCCCATATCTGACTGGAATGAAAAAGCTGAGTAAGACTAAACAACACTCCCACTCCCGAGCAAAACTTTTCAGCAAGTTTAGACTAAAAACTCAAGAACAGCAGGATTTCTCCTTGCTTCTTTCCTCCTTCTGCCTACATCTTACTGAATTGCCCAACAGGTAATTTTATCTTACTTTTCTACCACACCTGGTTTGAAACAATTGTTCTTTTTATTTTCCCTGAAAATTGCTCTGCTCCTGAAGGGACTCTATGAAGGCACCTCATACGTGCAAGAGGAAGCACAAACCATTGCTCTAATTTCATCCACGTTGAGATGCTCCAAGCATGGAGGAGAAAAAGTGATGCCCCCATGAAAAAGACGAAGCTTACTGTTTTCCATTTTCAAAATCTATGCTCCTTTCCCCTTTTACACCTCTCTACTGTACACCAGTAAACACAATAAGCAGCTGTTTTTCAAAGGCAAAATGCTAGTAATTAACCCTAAATTGTATTTTAAACATTTGACACACAATGGCACAAAACAACCCAGTCATAGGTCATCTTAGTCAGTCTTACACTTTAACAGCTAAATGTGAATAATCCAAAGAGAATTCTAGATCAGAATCAGCCACTCATCATTTGTATTTTATCTCTTTGTGTTAGAAGCAGCAAGAAGAGCATAAAGTAGTCTCTGTGAGGTGCCCACACAAAACAGTTATGTAAGACAGGAGAAAAGAACGATATTTAGATTTTACACTGTTTTCATGCAATTATGAAGACAAAGTTGCTTGGCATAATAGCTACAGCTGGGTTCATACTGATGAACAGGTCTGGGCTGTTCTTATTGTGCTTCTTATTGCACAAGCAAAAAAGATTGCCGAGGAAGCCAGCATGGGGTCTAGAGTTTTATTATAGCATACTAAAGAAGTGGGAATGAAGCTTACTGTCTGAAAATAAGAAGGCTCCTGGCTAAACAATTTTAGGTTGTGGTAGAGACAAAGTTGCTTGGCATAATAGCTACAGCTAGGTTCATCAGCTATACTGATGAACAGGTCTGGGCTGTTCTTATTGTGCTTCTTATTGCACAAGCAAAAAAGATTGCCGAGGAAGCCAGCATGGGGTCTAGAGTTTTATTATAGCATACTAAAGAAGTGGGAATGAAGCTCACTGTCTGAAAATAAGAAGGCTCCTGGCTAAACAATTTTAGGTTGTGGTAGAAATGGCACCACAATTTACCACATTAAAACGTTGTATCATCACATAAATTAGATCTTTTGCTCAGTTCTCGCTAACGTAAAATTTTAGCCAGTATCTCCTGCATCCAACTGACTCTCCACATATTGGCACTGTAGTCCTCCTGTATTTCACAGAATCATAGAATGGTTCAGGTCGGAAGGGACCTTAAAGATCATGGAGTTCCAACCCCCCTGCCCTGGGCAGGGACACCTCCCACTAGACCAGGTTATGCTAAATATGATACAAACACTTCAGGGTCACTCAGGTTCCTCAAGCTCTAGAAACCTGACAGGGATTACAGTAAAGACAATAAGCGATGGAAAACTGTGCATAAAATTAATTGAGAATTAGTAGAATTTTTGTTTAAATATTTGTAATTGCAGAACTTTGAAACAAAAGGAACCGGCCAATCTAATTGCTTCTTACTAGCTTTTTTTCCTTAAGATTTTTTATTCTTCATTAATGATTACAAAAAATCGAAAGACATAATTTCTTTGTATTTATGCTTGGTCAAAGTTGCTATTGTCAGAGCTGAATGTCAAGATTTTGGGACAGAGCTCAATTATAAACATCACATGCCAGTGACTTGATTAGTGGCCGGAACCAGAAAATGGTGGTGACAGGACGTGGCAACATAAAGGCTTTGCACTTGTTTTGTGGAATTAAAGGGCAAACCTCACCACCCTCATCACCACCACCGGTTGGTTCATCAAATCACGTAACACTGCCAGCTTCAGATGCAACAGCAACATGTTTCCATGTTGTTAGGGATATGGTAAATTTACTGCTTTGGATACCATAGCTCAGATCTTAAATGTCCACATAGTCGGAAGCAATGTGATTGACCATGAGCATTTTCACACTGTTTCTACCACACAGGGGCACGTTCATCTCACAAGCTACAGGAGATAACTTTTTGCAATTTTGATCCATTTTATACAATTAGGGCAGGGTCATCTTTTTGTCCAGCTCTGCTATTTGTTGCATTATTATTTAAACTACGTAGGCATAATACATGAATATCTACCACTTGTGTATTTTATCATTAACAAGCATACCTATCACAAGTGTTAGAAAAGGCAGTATCGATATGAAAATAGATTATTGCTTGGGAAGCCTACTTTTCTAGCATAGCCTTAGAGTTCTAGATGAGTATAAATAATAAAACAGATACCTTCCATCCCTTAAGATACTTGGTTCAAAACCTATTATTAGATGAAAAGAGTCTCCTTGCCTGAAGAAATTATGAAATAATTTCTGTCCAAACAAACTGAAACTCCATCCAATCTTCAAACCAATGCTTTAACTGTGACTATCAGCAGTTTCATCATTAATTCAATATTAAAATTGAGCATATCCTTATATTGCTTCCCCCCCACTTTTTCAATATCATATATTAAAACCCCTTCAGACATGTTTGCCAAAAAACACTCATCATTTTTTACAGTGGATTTTACTATATTCCATTATGCTTGAATATCGGTAGAGAGAGTAGAGGTTTTTAGAGGAATGTTGTTAAACTTGATCTTTGAAGAGTGTTTCTGATAAAGGAATTATCTGCCCTTTCATTTGTTATATATAATCAAGGACAGGATTTCTTCAGGTAGAATGAGATAACTGGTCACATTTGTATTTGCAGCACTTCAAAAATACATTTTTTTAACTTTTGTCATAAAAATTCTCACCATTTAAAAAATCTGTCAAACACTTTTCAAAATTCCTTTAAGCTACAATGCAGTAAGATAAGCTAAATATGGGTCACCAGTGACCTGAAAGTCCTTCTAAAGGCAGAAAAAATGCTCCCAAACCAAGAACTCAATCTAGATTTGTCCCAGGTCTGTTTCCTTTTATCAAGGCCGGATGGCAAGGCAAGAGATATAAAAGCTAATACTTAGCAATCCTCACACAACAGGAGCCTGACACTTACTGCTGAAGTCTAGTATTTACAAATGGCACTAACAAACAAGACTGATTAAAAGAAAACAAGGGCTTAAAAGGCCTAGCAAGTAATTTAGTAATTTCTCTGTTGTGTAAAGAGTCCATAGCTAAGGAGGGGCCTTTAGAACTCACAGGTTTATGTTTTTAGATGGTTGGTACTTTTAATAATTGCTCACAGTTGATATTCCCTCTGCTCCAGGGTTGAAGAAGAGGTAATGCCTCACTTTCTAGGAAATTATTCATGACCCAGCTTCAGTGAAGAAGAGTTTAGCCTCTCAGAGAGGTTGTGATGAGTTATATGATCCAAACTCAAGAGAGCATGAAATAAATGCAGAACCTGGGAGAGAGGATATGCCATTTCATTTACACAAAGAGAAAGGAGATTGAACAAGGAAAGAAGGCGGCAACACAAAATCTGCTATGAAAGAAGCGGATCAAGTAGAACAGGGTATCTGGAAGGGCTTTTTGCAAAATACAGATCAAATAGCATTATCTGCTCATACTTCAGGCTTCTCATGCATCAAGTATAAATTATTGCATGGAAGAGAACATGCTTTCAGAATCTGTTTATTGAAGGAGTCAGGCAAAGAGTTAGCTGCACAGCTCTCAGAGAGAATCAGCTTTAGGCCTTGTCACATCAATGATTTATAGGGTGACACTAGGGAAATCAATTAAGTTCTCTACGCGCCCCAGTTTTCCCATCTGTAAAATAGGGGCAATCTGTTATTCAAGCAGAGTGCTTTTCCATTTTATAGCCATTCTTCTTGAGTTTGGGTGTTCATTATTCTGCTAGTTTCTACACTAGCAAAAATATGAGTCAGTCTTACATGGATATATATTTTTTTATTTTAGTATTAAAATATACCTGTTCTTGATTCATTTTAACTGCAATATGTAACAAAATGCAGTACCACTATATTTTTTGCAGCAATATCAAAAGCATGGCACACAATGTGAAGGGAACATATTTTTCCTAGAACACAGATCCTTGAAGAAGCTATTAAAGAAATCTCATGATAGGCATAGATAGAAAATCCAAAGATAATGAAGTCAGCAACTGTGGAAAACTGCTATTTATTTTCATTTTGAATTGTTTAACAGTTTTGCTGCATTTTAGCACTTCAATATTTAATGATTCTTTGAAAAAAATGCATAGAAAAAAAATAATTGCCAGAATACTATCTAATCCTCTAAGGCATCAGGGAAAAAACACATAGCTGGCCTTGGGCTACTTGTTTCACAGATTTTCTTTGTTCTCTGGTGTCCACAGAGTAAGAAATTTACAAGTCATAGGGAACATCTAAATAAACACCTTGCTGAGGTATTAGCATGGAAAAGGAAAAACAGTCTGGAGCAGTGGTGGTCTTCCTATTCTTACAGATAGACTTAAAATACACAGGTCATTTGGAAATATGCAGACCACAGTTGCCTTCATCTTTAAACTATAATATACTGCTTAAAAAATGAGGTAAAAAATGAGGAAAAGAAAAGTAGTTCAGAATTATTTATGTGACTCTGTCAGGAGGGCTTATATTTATACAATGCTTTTGCCTGTACTAGAAAATTTGCCGTTTTGCCTGTAGAGGTAATAATACATTCAATTTGTAAAGTGGGAAGAAAACAGCTAAGGAAATGTTTTAAAAGAGTTTCTGTTTCAGTATCAAATGCTGCACTGTCTTCTTAGGAGGAGGCTAGTGCGAATGAGATTGGCAGATACAGTAATAAGGATTTTTTCTGTCCCTGCCACCTGAGCCCTCTCTTACACTGCGACTTGCATGAAGGATAATGATATAACTGCAAGGCCATCAGAGTCCGACTCCAGCCCTTCCATGGTTTTGAAATTCTCCAGCAGGCAGCAAAATTTTCAACAACCAGGTTCTTCAATTATGGGAGGACTAGGAGATAAATTTAATGTGTTTAGATACTTGTCTTGCCATTGCAAATGTAATCTTACTCAGGACACACCAGCTGCCTTGGGCATTAGAAAGAAAATTATTATTCTACCATGCACGGAATGGTGCACAGGACAGTGGTTGAAAATAAAGAGAAATGATGGTAATGCAAACATCAGTTTGTGGTTATGTTGAATCCTGGGCAAATGGCAGATGACTCTGAACTGGCAAATCCTTTTATCGTTGCAGTTTTTACAGTAATCTCACATCTCTCCTCTATCTGCTTGTTTTTTGGCTTGTTTAACACAGAGACTGATGATCAGTGAAGCAAAAGATTTAGTTTAAAGGTGTCAGCTAATATCTACAACAGAGCTGCCTTTGCTCTTCTAACTGGCTTTATAGATAAGAGTTGGCTGCTCACCGGGTGGCCCCAACAATATTATTCGAGAAAATATCTTTAAGTGTTATATTGGCAACTGGGCTACAATAGACCATGCATGTGTCCAGAAATGTTATCTCAAGTCAGTCAGAGGTTAACAGTAAATATGTACACTTTGTATACAAGATACTATTCCAGGAGAACACTGTGGTTGGGTGGTCTGATTTAAGCAAACCAAATCCTGTCACGTATCATGGAGCTACTTTTTTTTTTTTTCTTTTTCTTTGGCCTCAACACAGATAACCATTTTAGCTTTGTTAAATATAAGGTACTTTCTGTTTTTAATCCCATGACACTATATTTTAAAAGATAAGTAACAGGTTTGATCTTTGTAGACTTCCATCTAGCTGATTTAGTCCCCTTGACTCTCGACCTTCTTCCACAGATTGCTCCTTTCACAAACCACTGTGTCTCCTCCTTGGACAAAGTATTCTGAAATGTTGCTGCAGCTCATCCACCCAGTGCAGTTTTATGTAGAAGAGCAGCAGTGTAAATTACAGACAATTAAACCCAGTCTTGAGTGTAATCTGGAGACCGCAAGTATGTAGTTGACTAGGTGACACTACATGGCCTTCAACAGTTCCTGGTTATGGTGATACTGTATTGCACCTCTGACTGCTTCAACTCTCTCCAACTCTTCTCAGAGATCCACACTAAAAGTCACTAATTATCTCTAAGTTCACTGTTAAAGGTAGTTCTTAAAGTATCGTGCTATTGTTCTTGTGTGTGTGACTGAAATAACAGACCACACAGTAAAACTTAGTTCACGCTAACCATTTCAGTTTCAATAACAGTTTTGCCACTTAGGATAAGATGGGATAAGATATCTCAAGTAACAACTGCCAATGTTTTCACAAAACCAGTCTGAAGCAAGATCAAAGCAGCACCTACTTGTTTTCACTCCTCTCGTTGTTTGAAACCGATTCCTATTTCTTGTGCGTTTGCTTGAGGCAGTTAAAAATAAATTATCAGTTTAAATAAACAGTTTGAAAAGGAAAATCTAAAGATGGACTCGATATTCAGAACTTCAATACATTGTCAGTAAATACATGGTAAAAAAACATAATTTAAATTCATTTTAATTTTATGGTAGACTGATGAAGAAATCAGCAAACTTCCTGAGAATTATTTTCTGTAAAGACCATATTTGTTGTAAAGAAGGTGTATGATACACAAGGGAAAATGGATAGTGAGTACAAAATTCTCACTAGGAAATACTAAGATCAGGGTAGGAAGACTGTTGTGTCTTTCAATATTTTACATCGCATGCACTTGACATTCAGATTACACAGCAAATGTTCATGATAAGTTTACTCAAAAAGGAATCTATTTAAAAACAGAAGGACATTCTATACAATTATTTGATTTGAAGAGTGTAAGATTTCTCAGTACAAGTGTCCTGGGGCTGCACATAAGCTGTACATATGGATGCAATGGCAATAAATCAGACACAAAAATGTGACACTTGAAAGTAGACAGATTGCTTCTTAACAAAATGTAATACCACATATTTCCCTGCTTTCCTAGAATTCCACTGACAACTTAAAGCTTTTAGAATAATGGGTTTCACACCTTGAACACATGCCACAGAAGGCTAAGGGAGGCACTGCACACAATTTATTACATAGGCTGGAAACCTAAACATTTAGTTACATCATATGAAAGAAACACATGTTCAGCATATCCATCTGACATTTTCACACATATTTCAAAAGATCTCTTCAACTTCCTCATGATTTTAGTCTACATTTAGTTCATTACTAAGTCCTGCAATTGCAGAACTAAAATTAATCAGAATCCCATTTACTTTCTGAAGAGCACTCAAAAGTCTATGATTTAAATTAATTTATGCAAAGAGAAAAGCTCTTGTCTTTGTAAGTATAATTCCAAGCCATATAAATCGAAAGTAAAGCTTTAAACCCGTAATGACCCCTTTTCCATCCAGTCTTAAATGGAATAATTAAGCAATAACTTCCTTCCATCTAAGCACATGCAGCAGTGATGGGTGCCTGCTTGCTGACTAAACCCTGAAGCATTTAATTGACCTGTGGGAGCTGATTATTGCAAGTACAGTCATATGGCATAGTAGCTATCTACTTTTTACTAGAAGAAATCTTTCAAAGTAATTAATAACTTCAGAAATTTAAAAAGATTATGCTTAACTATTCACTATGAAGAGACTTAAGCTGTAGTCAGCAAGCCTGCTGCAGATTTTTAAAGATAATAAAATCTGTAGGTGTACTCATTTGGGATGTAAATTTGACTCTTCAGAGTAATAGAACCAAAATAAGTCATTGGGCAAGGGCTCAGTTCAGAACTGATGAATTATCCCTGGATTTTCCTGGAGATACTGACGATAAGGCCTCCCTCACAGTCTGTGCTACAATCTGGTATTTGCTATTTATATCCCAGTAGCAGTGCTAAGAAACTAGCTAGGTAAATTTGGTACACAAAATGAAATTCATGCAATTGCAAACAGAATACGTGCTCTTTCAGATACCCTTCATAGCTGCATACAAGTATGGACCAGTATTAGAAAAGGCAGTCTTCTTGAAGCATGTGTTCAAAAGTAATGAGACCACTAAACATACAGAGATTATAGTCTCTATAAATAATGTAATATAAAAGTACTTGCCTTGGCCAACCACCACTGCAGACTCAATGTGGATATATAATTGATGGAAGGAAAAAATCAAAAAAATCTTTTCTACTAAAAAGTCACTATGCGTGACAAGAGCCAATTTAGGAGATGTTTGTTTGGAAGTTCTCTTCTGTTTAAATAAATTCATTTTAAGTATTGTGTCCATTGCTTCTTATTAATAGATATTGCCTCCGGAGTACAGGAATCAGAGGCAGCTTTGTTAGCATCTCAGTGCTCAAGTGATACTGAAATCCTCCTCAGCTGGACATTTAAAAACAAATAAGAAACATTTAAAAAAGATAGGGCTGCTAGGAATAATGGAGACTTTATATAGATAACTGTCCGCAAGAAATACTTGAAAAATTACAACATGTAAAAAATTCATAATTAAATATTCAGTCACTATCATGGACTGCTTAGCACATCAGAAAATGAAAACTACTTAGTTTTCTGCCTAAGAATACACTTAAAAAAATTATCAGATCCTATAACATCTTGGAAGAGAGGAGAAAACTTGGTAGTAATTTTCAGAAGCAAGCAAGCTGCTCCTACCAAGCAGCTTCCTCTAAACCAAGCTTTTCTCTTAAAATAGCTGAAAAAAGATTGAAGGGTCATTGGAAACCCAGTTCAGCAGTTCTCAAGTGATTGTCTATCCCTTCTCACTAATGCAGGCCTTTAGATGGAAGTTGATCATCACAAGCAGCTACATAACAGGTAACACTAACCACATCGACTTGGTAAGAATTCAGATTATCAGAACTCATGCCTTACAAAAATGAGCATGCTCAATTAGAAAAAGAAAGCTTAACAGTCAATTGTTTTCTTTTGACTAAGGAGTGGGATGTGGAAGGGAAGGGTAGGGTGGGTTTGTTTATTTGCTGTTGTTTTATTGTTTTGATATTTTTTTTTTAACCAGCTACCAAAAATTAGGGGGTAAGAGAAGAGTCGTAAGTACAATAAATACTTTGTTGATAAAGCACTTTATACAACATTACATAAATTATCCTTGAATAAGATACTGTGTACATCTCTTTGGGACAAGAAAATATTGGCATGTCCCGGTAATGGAAGGAGAATTGTTTATAAGAGACAAGCTGCAATATCTCAGGTTTGTTGGAAGTTTCAGATGGAAATCTTCAGCTATCAGTTACACACCCATCTTTATTTAATATAGTCATACATGATGTGGAAAAGGGAGTAAGTAATACAGTGTTGAAATTCATGGAGGAAATTAAAATGGGGGGGACATGCAAACACTAGTAAGAGAAAACAAATCGACCTCTGTACAGAAAAACAAGATCCCCCTTCTGAAAACATCAACCACTCTATTTGGAAAAATGTAACCTGAAACACAGATGCTCTCTGGGTAACTTGGAAAGCAACAATGCTGAAAAAGATTGTTGGGAGAATAGAACACTGGACATGAATTTGTAACATGATACAGTAGTGGAAAATAACAGAGGCCTACATTACTTCAGAATAAATACGCATAGCATTTATATCATGAGTATGGCACTGAGCCCTTGAGCCAAAACATTCCTTCAGGGCCCTGGAAAAAAAAAATAATTGTACTTTCTTACTCTCAAAACCAAAACTACTAACACTATCTCACCCCCTGCCTCCCTTTTTGAAAGTTTAACTAAATTAACCTTACACTAAAGTAGAAATGTCTGCAATTTTCTAAAGCTTATTTTGCTTGTATTGAAAAGAACAAAGTGCACATAAAAAAGGACAATCGGATGTGAGCGATGTTCTGCTTTGTGGTCACTGGACCTGGGATAATGCTTTCCCTTCTAGACATAAAATAAAAGAAAGGTCTTGGAATTCCGAGAAGAATAATTAACACTGGCAATCTGGAGATGACATGTAAAGGGGAGAGACCACAAGGCTGACAAAGACAAGGAGAAAAGGATAATAAAAAGTAACAAGGCTGTACAGCACCTTTGGAAGATAAAGCAGAGCAAAGCTACCTATCAAGGAACCTCAGTGTATGGGTCAGTTAAAACCAGAAAAATCAAAATATTTGAAAAAAAGTCTGTGCCACACAAGCCTTCATTGTTGCATGATACACTATATAAAAATAATTCCTTTCCATCTGTAACTTAATTTTGGGATTGTTTAGTTTGAATATGAATGAAATTTTAAAAATAAGAGCCCTTCTCAGCATGCATTTAAATTTTTTCTTAAAATTACAACTACTTTGGTTACCCCTTAATGTGGGTTTCTGCTGCAGCTCATTAAGCTTTTGAATACCAGGTGATAACGATGCCCTTGATAAAGACTGTCCAGTTTCATCTTGAAATTCACTAAATTGGATTGTTGCATTTTAAAGGAAAATTTTTTTTCCTTCTTTCTCCAATACCATCAACTTCAACCACGTAGCTCAGTACCTGAAGCCTGTCTACCAATCCTTCAGATTGTATTAGCAGCTTGCTTGTCTGGTTTTCATTTTATTTTAGTTTTTTAAATCAAAGGAACTTTTCTTTCTCACACTTGGTGCAACGGTTTTCATCTCCATGTGAGTTTGTGCAATAATGAAATTAATTTTGCAGCAAATATCAGTTTGTTATCTAATCTGTACGGTGTCTGGCACCATTTAAGTACAAGTGATCAGGGAAAGGCCTCGGAATTCTGTCCAAAAGAAAATTGGTCAAAACAATTTCACATAGTATTAATTTTTATCACCCTTAACTTGACTTCAAGAGTTTATGTTAAAAAGAATCAAATACACTTAGCATGTATCTCAAAAGTTCGTTTAGGTGAGAAATGGATGCTTAATCCCACCACATTTTGACCTCTCTTCCTTAGCTTCACAATTTATGTGGAGTGGAAAATGTCAACCGCCCTATGCTATTATGTAAAAATGATAAGCAGTATCATTTTCATCTTAAATATAGGAGGAAGTTTGGCAAATATAAAGTAGTATGAGGTGGAAAGTCAGTGGCACATGCTCATCTTTAATGACCGACCCTTTAATATCAATGCTTTTCTTTTAAACATATATTTCATAGAAACAATCATACAAGAGGCTTGTTCTGAGTTTGCATTACACATACAGTTTTTCAGGCAGTACTGGTTCCTATTCTCTGATATGCTATGAATATACTGTTGGATGACAGGAGCTTTATAAGATGTCAATCAACCAAACTATTCCAACTTTTAGATCATATATTCATTCAGCTTCTTAGACTATAATAAGAGAAGTAGAGTAAGAAATACATATTCTTGCATTTCTAATGCCAATTTGCTCATCTGTTGCTGCAAAACTCGACTTTCTGGATTTGGGGGGTAAAGGGAAGATCCAGTCTAGTATTACTATTCTTCTCTGACATCAGCCAGCACTCAGACAATGAAAAGCTCAAGTTCTCTAGAAGCTAGAATTGCACTTCGGATTCACTGAGATGTTATTGGAAAAATTTGGAAAAGACATCTTCAACACAAAGTATTCTGTCCCAGCTGACAACCTAGCTGTATCCCCAAGACATATATTTGTATACTTTAAGGAGTAGTTAACAGTAATTTTTAGTTGGAAAAAGACTGCAGCCACTCTTGGAAAGTTATTTAAGCCACAATTGGCTGTGTTTACTCCTGCCAAATCTGCATTGACAAACTGTCCTCTAGCCCAGATGACAAATAAGCAAAGGAAAATTTTGGAACTGCTGCCTGCTTGCAATTCAAATATCTAAAAAGGCCTTAGCACTAGCAAGTATCAATACCATGTTGCCAATTTTCTGATTTTACAGACAGAAAAGCTGAGACATAGGTTGAGAAAAAATACCTAAGATTTAAGAAAGCAAGCCCAGATCCAGCCTCCCAAGCTTTTGACTCCATAGGTGTGCCAGGCATGGGGAAACTCTGCATCCAAGGACGTTTGCTCTGTGGTGAATGTACCCAGCATCACACAGCAGTTTGCCAGGCTGAAATACTGAACTATTTCTGAGTCTCACTACCCAAAACCTGTGTCCCAACAAGACTTTTGAAGATAAACAAAGACTGATATCTTTTAATATCAGTTGTTTTAGTCTATTTAATCTCAAACTACAATGACTAAAAACATTTTTAGTATATCCGATATACAGCTGGAATCGTACTAAAAAATCCATTTACTTTAAGGCAATAAAACACACCCGCTTTGAAGTAGAAAAAGGGACATGGTACCAGTAAAAAAAAAAAAGGCATCTTAGAAATGCTTGATTTTTTTCTTAATTATGTTTCTTAATGATCAAGTCTATATATAACTTCAAGGTGACTATCTGAATGAAAAGATCATTTCGCTATAACAATAAGACCAACATAAATCTTCCTGTATTTCTTGATCCATACCCTCACATTTCAATTCAGTTTGTGTCTACACAAGACATGTCCTTGTCAGTTTACGTTCACAGTTCACCCTCATCTTTAACCTTAAAAATCTAACCAGAGCTGATAACCTCTCTTCCAAGTCAACATGTATTTGGTTGGATTGATCCAACCCCTCTGCCCTTAATAGAACCCAGCAGCAGCTGGTTTCAAACTGCTTCAAACCTTGGAGATCAAAGTTTGATGAACCCCTGTCATTCTCCAAAGACTTAAGGTCTGTGAAGAATGTGCTTCCTCAGGCTCAGATTTCAGAAATATACCAACTGAAATGAACAGAATTCATTTATTAGAAAACCATGCCGAGCATATTCAGAATGCTGGAGTAGGTATTTTCAATTAAAACAAATAAATACTTTCACCAAAGACGTATAGTCATCCTCACAACAACTGAATTTGCTACAGTCTGCAAAGCAACCGGATTCTTCACTGATAATGTTGATGGAAATTATTGCTACTAATAGTTTACATATATAGCATGTGTCAAAACAAATAAATACTTTCACCAAAGACGTACAGTCATCCTCACAACAACTTAATTTGCTACAGTCTGCAAAGCAACTGGATTCTTCACAGATAATGTTGATGGAAATTACTTGCTACTAATAGTTTACATATATAGCACGTGTTTGGCTGGGCAGAGTAAGGCGATATCCTGGATTAGATTCAGATTTTATGGATATATGTGAATTGCTCTTTTCCCTTTCTACATTATCACTCAATATGTGGAAAACTGACATACTGGCATAAACCACATACAATAATTTGAGGTTTCTCTCGTCAGCCAGATGCTATTTATCATGCTACCTTTCAGCAGTGCTCAATACACCACTATTAAATGATGAAGGGCAATACACCAATTGCCCTTCATCATTTAATAGAAAGCACCTACTACCTATTTTGATTGCAACCTAACTAACCAAAAAGCATGACTGCCAGGACCTGAAACAGTCTGATAAAATAAAGAGTGAAGCAACCCCCCACCAAAATGACTTCAAGAAAAAAAATAACATCATAAATTAACCCGTGTAAAGGATTCCTGTCTCTCTTATTGGAAGCTCTGTAGGCAGGGTAGACATTTACATTTCCTTGTTCAAGTAGCAAAAAAGGTGTTTCATATCTGCTTTTGATTTAAATGTAAAGATTCCTTCCTTGAACCCTACAGTTAAACCTATTTCTCCCTCTCAATGCATCTTTTGCAACATGATGACAAGAAATGCAGTCCTTAGAGACATACTGAAGTCTGAAACATTCTTTAAGGTGATACACAACACAATCTAATTAAGATACATAGAAAGTAATGTCACATTTGCTTTTTTAAATTCCAGATTTATACATAACCATTTTCACAAATGTAAAATCTTTTTGTTTTCAGCTACCTTCTCTGAGTTAATATACCTATGTGTGTGTGTGTACAGCTGACCAGCCATAATTTAAATTTGCTCTGCCTTATAATTATATGTAGAAAAACGCTCACACAGACATGCACTCTAAATCCCGCCCTGAATGTGTAACTCTTCATCATCTCCATTTATTTATGATATGATCCTGCAAGACCAATCTCTCTTCAAGGCAATTCACATACCATAGGCAACCTCCAGTGAGTTAAAAAAAAAACCAACCAAAACCTAGGGAAACAAACAAAAAAGCCACAAAAAGCACCTTATGCTTTAAGGATCACCTTGTAGTAAGAAAGCTGGAAAAAAGGAAAACAGATGCATCAAGTTTTTGTGTGCTGAATGTTACCCAGGGCCCTACTCCCACTTTTGCACGCTCTGCAGATCAGTCACCTTAACACAAGACTGAAGTTGATTCATTAGACTGCACAGCACGTGTGAAACACCCGTTCCCTCTTCCAACACACTGGACTTTTACAAAAAACCTGCACACCCATGTAAGTGGACTTCTCCCCCCGAATATTTCTTCTCCTTGCAACCATTTAAAGAGAACTAACGAGTCAGATGTAGCACACTGAACATCTGCAAGAAGACACGTCGTTCATGCACCCAGCGCCTGATGCTTTGGCTGCTCCGCTCACACATGAAGCAACGGCCAGTGACAAAGTGGACTTTAGGTGGAATTTTTACTCCTTATATGAATTTTTTTCAGTTTAAAGGAGGAAAGCGTGTGCTATGGGACACCTAAGCCCCTGGTGTTCTTTACATGATACATGATGAATTACATTGTTTGTTTTTGCTTGGTTTATATGCTGGAAAATATCTTTATATGCTGGAAAGTGCGCTATGTTTTGACTAAATTTTGGAATTGGCTTCCTTCCTATGATCCTTAATAGATAAAAAGCAGCAAGAGCAAATCCTACCATACAAACCTTGGCAGGAAACAATTTCTAGCTCAGCTTTTTCTACTCAGAGAGACGCAAACAATTAAATCCTTATTTAGACTATCAAACATTTCTGAATATCAAAAGTTAGCATGCTAATCACTTATACTTTTTTGTCCAGTGTTACTTAATACCTCCCAATTTTTCACACAGTAGAAAGGCAAAGTTTCCTTCTACATTCATTAAAATGAAAATAATTATTTGTATATGTCAGATTTACTTAGTTATTTTTTAGAGTGGCAAATCACATTTAACTGTGAAATGTAATCTTCCTCTGTGTTCTCATATCCAATTATTTAATTTTATGGAGCCCTAGAATTAATAAACAAAACACTACATTTGGTGAATTATTTTCTATAATGCATTTCCCATGCTGGTGGTGTCTAAGAAGTTGTACAAATGGCAAGCTCAGAAAAAAGTGTACCTTTGTTATCACCAAAACTGCTATATAAGGGGAATAAAAAGCATATCTTTGTCATCACTAAAACTGCTATATAAGTGGAATAACCTCTCAGAATTTTGTAAGAGAACCCCTAATGTTAGACTCTGAGGTTGGATCTCCAACTTGAAGTTGTGCATCAAGAAAATATCAACAACGAAACAGAAACTTTCTTTTTTTTTGGTGCTGAGAGCATAAGCTCAATATTTTCACAAACCAGGTTCTACAATCATACCGTGTACTGGCAGAGAAATTTTAAGGTAATTCTTTAGATTCTAGTTTCCAAATATAATTTTACTTTACTATTCTAAGTGGATAACTATAGTACAGTAGGGCATCTTACAGATATCACTCTTAGGAAGAGTCCCGTTAACAACCTTAGCAAGAACTACACAACAGATTTCTAAATCAATGTTCGGTGAAGAATAAACTCATTATTATCAGTTCTTAGCTATTTTTATGCAAAAGAATTGTCCGAAACACTTGCTCACAAGTGTTCCATTCCATTCACATTCTGTTTATACTTATCCACACACAAGGCAGTCATATTCGTCTGAGTAGCATACGGAAACTTCAAATTCAGTGATGCTGTCCCTATTTGCCTAACCAAGAACGACCTGGTAAATCCCTCGAGCCACAGATTACTGAAGCCTAGAGAAGATAGACAAGTCACCCACTAAGTGCCTTTCTGAGACTCAAGACATTAGAGTATTTCACAAGCAAGCCACAGAGAGATGTTGTTGGGCCGGGATGCAGAGCAGTTTAGCAGTGGATGTAGGGATGCAGAGCAGTTTAACAGTGGATGTAGGCACAAGCAGTGCTTTGAAGTGCTGACAGGCAGGATGTAAGCTCCCTATACAGCCAGTGGAGGGAGGCTGAGTCAGTCTGAATGAGTCACAACGTCTGGAGAAGATAATTGAGTGACAAACCTATGATTTCAGAAGATGCTTGAAGGCATTTGTGTCTATATTTTTACAGCAGAAGACCTATACACAGAGAGGGCAACACTACCAAAACTGGACATATGCATATAGATAAACTCTGTAAATTAAAGTATTTTTTTTTATATAAACACCCATAGTATTTTTCATCAGGCTACAGCTACAACAGAGAAACTGCAACACTGGATTCCCACTACTGTGTCTCAGCTTGAAGTGGAAGACTCGATGACTGGACAGACATTCCAATTAATACCAGTGGAAAAAATGAAAAAGATAGAATAAGGCAACACAATAAAACCGAACACTTTAGAACCGAGAATCCTGTGACAGGATTTTTTTCCCCTCTCAAAGGTTCTTTGTAGCTTTGTTAGCAGGTGCAAAAAAAGTTTGTCATCTAGGGGAAACCACTACACAAACCTGTAAGCAGAGAGAGAAGAAGGAATAGGTAGGTGGCTATTCATGCCATCACACTTTGGAAAAATTTAGTTAAAGAGAAAAGATGGGCCAGAACAGCCCATGGCATGGGAAGTTGGGAGGGTCAGGAAAGCTAAAAAAAAAAAAGGCATCTTAGAAATGCTTGATTTTTTTCTTAATTATGTTTCTTAATGATCAAGTCTATATATAACTTTAAGGTGACTATCTGAATGAAAAGATCATTTCGCTATAACAATAAGACCAACATAAATCTTCCTGTATTTCTTGATCCATACCCTCACATTTCAATTCAGTTTGTGTCTACACAAGACATGTCCTTGTCAGTTTACGTTCACAGTTCACCCTCATCTTTAACCTTAAAAATCTAACCAGAGCTGATAACCTCTCTTCCAAGTCAACATGTATTTGGTTGGATTGATCCAACCCCTCTGCCCTTAATAGAACCCAGCAGCAGCTGGTTTCAAACTGCTTCAAACCTTGGAGATCAAAGTTTGATGAACCCCTGTCATTCTCCAAAGACTTAAGGTCTGTGAAGAATGTGCTTCCTCAGGCTCAGATTTCAGAAATATACCAACTGAAATGAACAGAATTCATTTATTAGAAAACCATGCCGAGCATATTCAGAATGCTGGAGTAGGTATTTTCAATTAAAACAAATAAATACTTTCACCAAAGACGTATAGTCATCCTCACAACAACTGAATTTGCTACAGTCTGCAAAGCAACCGGATTCTTCACTGATAATGTTGATGGAAATTATTGCTACTAATAGTTTACATATATAGCATGTGTCTGGCTGGGCAGAGTAAGGCGATATCCTGGATTAGATTCAGATTTTATGGATATATGTGAATTGCTCTTTTCCCTTTCTACATTATCACTCAATATGTGGAAAACTGACATACTGGCATAAACCACATACAATAATTTGAGGTTTCTCTCGTCAGCCAGATGCTATTTATCATGCTACCTTTCAGCAGTGCTCAATACACCACAGAGTTTTCTTAATAATCACTAGGTTGCCCTTCATCATTTAATAGAAAGCACCTACTACCTATTTTGATTGCAACCTAACTAACCAAAAAGCATGACTGCCAGGACCTGAAACAGTCTGCTACCTTTCAGCAGTGCTCAATACACCACTATTAAATGATGAAGGGCAATACACCAATTGATTTAAATGTAAAGATTCTTTCCTTTAACCCTACAGTTAAACCTATTTCTCCCTCTCAATGCATCTTTTGCAACATGATGACAAGAAATGCAGTCCTTAGAGACATACTGAAGTCCAAAACATTCTTCAAGGTGATACACAACACAATCTAATTAAGATACATAGAAAGTAATGTCACATTTGCTTTTTTAAATTCCAGATTTATACATAACCATTTTCACAAATGTAAAATCTTTTTGTTTTCAGCTACCTCCTCTGAGTTAAGATACGTATGTGTGTGTGTGTACAGCTGATCAGCCATAATTTAAATTTGCTCTGCCTTATAATTATATGTAGAAAAACGCTCACACAGACATGCACTCTAAATCCCGCCCTGAATGTGGAACTCTTCATCATCTCCATTTATTTGTGATATGATCCTGCAAGACCAATCTCTCTTCAAGGCAATCCACATACCATAGGCAACCTCCAGTGAGGAAAAAAACAAACACAATCAAAACCTAGGAAAACAAAAAAGCCACAAAAAGCACATTATGCTTTAAGGATCCCCTTGTAGTAGAAAGCTGGAAAAAAGGAAAACAGGTGCATCAAGTTTTTGTGTGCTGAATGTTACCCAGGGCCCTACTCCCACTTTTGCACGCTCTGCAGATCAGTCACCTTAACACAAGACTGAAGTTGATTCATTAGACTGCACAGCACGTGTGAAACACCCGTTCCCTCTTCCAACACACTGGACTTTTACAAAAAACCTGCACACCCATGTAAGTGGACTTCTCCCCCCGAATATTTCTTCTCCTTGCAACCATTTAAAGAGAACTAACGAGTCAGATGTAGCACACTGAACATCTGCAAGAAGACACGTCGTTCATGCACCCAGCGCCTGATGCTTTGGCTGCTCCGCTCACACATGAAGCAACGGCCAGTGACAAAGTGGACTTTAGGTGGAATTTTTACTCCTTATATGAATTTTTTTCAGTTTAAAGGAGGAAAGCGTGTGCTATGGGACACCTAAGCCCCTGGTGTTCTTTACATGATACATGATGAATTACATTGTTTGTTTTTGCTTGGTTTATATGCTGGAAAATATCTTTATATGCTGGAAAGTGCGCTATGTTTTGACTAAATTTTGGAATTGGCTTCCTTCCTATGATCCTTAATAGATAAAAAGCAGCAAGAGCAAATCCTACCATACAAACCTTGGCAGGAAACAATTTCTAGCTCAGCTTTTTCTACTCAGAGAGACGCAAACAATTAAATCCTTATTTAGACTATCAAACATTTCTGAATATCAAAAGTTAGCATGCTAA
The DNA here is from genome assembly GCF_001431845.1 of Calidris pugnax. NCBI lineage: Eukaryota > Metazoa > Chordata > Aves > Charadriiformes > Scolopacidae > Calidris > Calidris pugnax. The sequence continues at coordinate 22,967,691 of NW_015090830.1, read as the reverse complement.
TCACTTATACTTTTTTGTCCAGTGTTACTTAATACCTCCCAATTTTTCACACAGTAGAAAGGCAAAGTTTCCTTCTACATTCATTAAAATGAAAATAATTATTTGTATATGTCAGATTTACTTAGTTATTTTTTAGAGTGGCAAATCACATTTAACTGTGAAATGTAATCTTCCTCTGTGTTCTCATATCCAATTATTTAATTTTATGGAGCCCTAGAATTAATAAACAAAACACTACATTTGGTGAATTATTTTCTATAATGCATTTCCCATGCTGGTGGTGTCTAAGAAGTTGTACAAATGGCAAGCTCAGAAAAAAGTGTACCTTTGTTATCACCAAAACTGCTATATAAGGGGAATAAAAAGCATATCTTTGTCATCACTAAAACTGCTATATAAGTGGAATAACCTCTCAGAATTTTGTAAGAGAACCCCTAATGTTAGACTCTGAGGTTGGATCTCCAACTTGAAGTTGTGCATCAAGAAAATATCAACAACGAAACAGAAACTTTCTTTTTTTTTGGTGCTGAGAGCATAAGCTCAATATTTTCACAAACCAGGTTCTACAATCATACCGTGTACTGGCAGAGAAATTTTAAGGTAATTCTTTAGATTCTAGTTTCCAAATATAATTTTACTTTACTATTCTAAGTGGATAACTATAGTACAGTAGGGCATCTTACAGATATCACTCTTAGGAAGAGTCCCGTTAACAACCTTAGCAAGAACTACACAACAGATTTCTAAATCAATGTTCGGTGAAGAATAAACTCATTATTATCAGTTCTTAGCTATTTTTATGCAAAAGAATTGTCCGAAACACTTGCTCACAAGTGTTCCATTCCATTCACATTCTGTTTATACTTATCCACACACAAGGCAGTCATATTCGTCTGAGTAGCATACGGAAACTTCAAATTCAGTGATGCTGTCCCTATTTGCCTAACCAAGAACGACCTGGTAAATCCCTCGAGCCACAGATTACTGAAGCCTAGAGAAGATAGACAAGTCACCCACTAAGTGCCTTTCTGAGACTCAAGACATTAGAGTATTTCACAAGCAAGCCACAGAGAGATGTTGATGGGCCGGGATGCAGAGCAGTTTAACAGTGCATGTAGGCACACACAGTGCTTTGAAGGCAGGATGTAAGCTCCCTATACGGCCAGTGGAGGGAGGCTGAGTCAGAGTCTGAATGAGTCACAACGTCTGGAGAAGATAATTGAGTGACACCTATGATCTCAGAGTATTTCACAAGCAAGCCACAGAGAGATGTTGTTGGGCCGGGATGCAGAGCAGTTTAGCAGTGGATGTAGGGATGCAGAGCAGTTTAACAGTGGATGTAGGCACAAGCAGTGCTTTGAAGTGCTGACAGGCAGGATGTAAGCTCCCTATACAGCCAGTGGAGGGAGGCTGAGTCAGTCTGAATGAGTCACAACGTCTGGAGAAGATAATTGAGTGACAAACCTATGATTTCAGAAGATGCTTGAAGGCATTTGTGTCTATATTTTTACAGCAGAAGACCTATACACAGAGAGGGCAACACTACCAAAACTGGACATATGCATATAGATAAACTCTGTAAATTAAAGTATTTTTTTTTATATAAACACCCATAGTATTTTTCATCAGGCTACAGCTACAACAGAGAAACTGCAACACTGGATTCCCACTACTGTGTCTCAGCTTGAAGTGGAAGACTCGATGACTGGACAGACATTCCAATTAATACCAGTGGAAAAAAATGAAAAAGGTAGAATAGGGCAACACAATAAAACCAAACACTTTAGAACTGAGAATCCTGTGACAGGATTTTTTTCCCCTCTCAAAGGTTCTTTGTAGCTTTGTTAGCAGGTGCAAAAAAAGTTTGTCATCTAGGGGAAACCACTACACAAACCTGTAAGCAGAGAGAGAAGGAGGAATATATTGGTAGGGGCATAGCAAAGCCATGAAGTTTCATGCCATCACACTTTGGAAAATTTTAGCTAAAGAGAAAAGATGGGCCAGAACAGCCCATGGCATGGGAAGTTGGGAGGGTCAGGAAAGCCACCAAAACAGCTGAGGGACTGGATGGAGCAGGGTGAAATCTGATGTCTAACAGAAGGCACCACTGCAAGGCAGCACCAGAAGTTCCCAACGCCTGCCCTAATCACCACTGCTTGATGGTTTCCCCCTGTGTAATGCAGAGGTAGCATATCAGATCCCTGCAGATGCTGGAAGCTGAAGGCAACAGAAAGAAAAGCTTTGACATTCTGTCATGGAGATGACAGGACAAAATGGCCTGCAATAAACAACAGTTTGAGCAGGATAATTTGATGCATTGAGTTCTTAAGCTTTTCCAGATGCTGAACTCAGCTTGGGATGTGAGATAAGGGGACAGCAATTACTTCATTGAATAGAGTGTGTGAAACCAAGAAAAAGGAACCTCTCTGTGAATGCAGAAGAAATAATCCACCTGCTCTTTTTTTTTTTTAATTTTATTAAAAAAACACCCAACCTTTTCCCACTCATCAGCTTATAAGAGGATTCATGTGCAGCTCATATGCTCTGCAGACTGAAACAATCAATGTTTCTAATCAGGTTTTAATCATTTTAGGTTACATTGTTGCACTGCAACTGCAAAACAAACCAAAAACTTCAAACCAAACAACCCAGTAAACCTATGTCAAAAGATTGTCTTGTGTCTTCCAGTAACCAGTTTTAGGAAAGTAGCTTTTTCTGTATATGTTTTTAAATCTGCATAAAGCCCCAGCTGCATACATCATTGTGTCAGTTTAGCATCTCTGCACTCACGAATACATAAGCAGAATTAGGTTGCTGTGGAAATTGGCCCCTTTTATTGGCACATAGGCAGATTCACAAGACAACTCCTGCTGGATTACTTTCCATAAATAACAACTTGTTAACCCATGCCTGTTGGGTCCAGCCCACCCTTTCTAAGGAGTTATTTAATGATATTCCACAGGCAGGGAATCCGCAGCTAAACATGCAGGGAAGCTGACCCTCTGCAATACCACTAACAGAAAGATGGCGAGCCCCAGATTTACAGCACATTTAAAAACACAATGAGCATCATGGGTAATTTTAGAGGTGAAAAAACGATTTTTGAAAGTCTGACAATTGTCTATACTCCTGCAAATAAATACCCAAGAAGGTGTCATCTTACTGAGTACTTGGACTGGCCTTTGTATACAGCACTTGATAAGCATCATGGGTAATTTTAGAGGTGAAAAAATGATTTTTGTAAATCTGACAGGATTGTCTATACTCCTGCAAATAAATACTCAAGAGGCAACGATCATCTTACTGAGTACCTGGACTGGTCTTTGTATACAGCACTTGATGTCTAAAATGTTTACTGATTTTACTGGATTTTCTCTTGTGATATAGAATTTTAAAGATGGTTTCCTTCTGGTTCACATATTTTAAGAGAAAATTAAAAACATGCAGCGCAAACCAATGTTATCACTTCCTAAAAATACAGCCATCCTCTAAAGAAGCATATAGAACACCTTACCCTATATCACACTACATCAGAATTTCAGGACAAGAAATGAGACAGACCACATTCACTCTAATGAATGCAGGGAAATATAACTGACATTAGTTGTTGCCTAAATGGCCAAACTTGGAACACATCAAATCCTTGTAGGAAGTTTCATGTGACCAGGTGAATACAATTTAAATTAATACAATTTAAAATTTCTCTTCCACATTACAACTGCCCATCAGGACAGTCACAAGAAAGAGCTCTACCTGCAGAACATCATTGTTAACATACTGGCTTTCATTAGAGATCATACGAGATGAATGAATACTTGCCTACATATAGAAAGTTGGAAATAGGTAAAAATCGCAATACAGGAGAATTCCATCTTGAACAGTGTCAGAATGGACAAAATCGTGGCTTTCCAGCTACAAGATATGTTGGCAATACACATTAAAACTACTTGACAGCACAAGCATAATATCATAAATTCATCGGCAATATGTTTTCCAAAATTTATTAATAATGCCTGATGCCTCACAACTACTAGTCACAGGTGACCCCAAAAACTTGTTATCCACTCTTTGTCGAAGAAGCTTGCCAGAATTTTCAAATTTCAGCACGTGATTTAAGGTCAAAGCCATTATTGTAGGGGAAATAAAATATTTCAGAGCACTCTGAGTGGAGTAGTATTTGAAAATAAATTTTGCATTTCATTTGTCAGGAACATCTTGAGATGTTGTCAATACAAGAAGAATAATTTCCTAGAGATGTTTCTTTCATCACCTCAGTTCAAAATTTCCAGAGATGGAGAAATTACTCATAAGATGAATAGTCTAGATAAGGCTATGTACTTGATACAAATTCTTGAAGGAGAAGAACAGGGTCTCCTTTCTATATGGGGATACACATTCTCATATTTCCCTCTCAGTACCTGTTTGCAACTAAAAAGTTTTAGTGTCATTTAGCAAAATGGTAAACCATTTTTAATGTCTCTCCTGTACTTTTTTTAACTAGTTGAAAATAACGTATAATGTTCACACATACATCAGGCAGCATATATATATAAAAAACCGACCATGAGATAATGCAACATGGCTACATTCCCCCCTCAGGGATCTAATATTCTACTTCAACAGTCCAATGCCAACCTGCAAGATTTATATAGTGCATTTAAACTTAAGATTTAAGAAATATTTTAGAGCTTTCTGAATTGCCAAATAGTCTTCAAAAAATACCAAAAGCTTCTTTAATGATTGTTTTAGGCAAAGATTAGCTGGACATAAACAACTTCAAGGAAGTGTCATTTCTATCAGCTCACTTCTTAGAACACACAGCACTCACCTCACACACTGTCCCCCAGAAATGCAACATTGAAAAGACTGTTTGGTTACCTAAAATTGCTTAATTATACTAGGGGGGGAAAAAAATATCAAATATTCAGAAGTTACCTAGTCCACATCATGAAAAACACTTGAGGATTGAATCTAAACGACAGAGTGATTTAGAATTTTCTGCTGAACTTTCCCTTCCTGAAGTAAAGACAGCAGCAGAGAACAATGATGCTGAGTGTCATTAAGGTTTTTATTTGTAGTATTAAAGACCTTATTTAGATATCACTGAGCTTTAACAGATGACTAAGAACCATCTCATTTTCTGCCTACTCAGCAGACAAAAGTGTTCTCCTTTCTGTATGACTGATTCCCTGGCAAATGCCATTGTGACTCACTGCTATTTCTGTAAGGAAATAATACCATTTATGCACTTATTTTATAAGAACTCATTCGGGACTAAAGTTCTTTACATTATCTTTCAATTTATAAAATACTACTCCATAGACATGCACAAATAAAATCTGAAAAAGCAGGCTTTGGAAACCTATAAGAGAGTATTCTTGCTCTGAATCAATGAGCTAAGGCATTTCTGTAAGGTTTGGTCATTAGTTCCCTGTACCTCAGGTCTCTGGTTTTAGAGCAGCACTTTTCCTCTATTTTGCAAGTACTTGGGAAAAATTGTGAATGCAGATTCGGCTGATGTTCATTAGAAATAGGTAGGAGATTGCATGCTGCACGAGGGTAATAAAAAAGTAATGGACCAAACTCCTTGTTCAATGAGTACTGTGTGTCCTACGCAGTACGTATGATACTATGGGATCACGCAATAGAAAGAATCATAATTCAAATGTACAAGAGAGTAGAATTAAACTTGGTCTTGCTGATTCAGGGAATCAGACTTTATACAACGTACAGAACCCAGCGGAGGAGATGAACTTGCTGCAGCAGTGAACACCTGAGTCAGGCATGTGCTCTCAGGGCTCTTTTTAAACATCTCCCATAAAGTGGAGACTCACTAAACCCTGAAGGCTACCCAGTCAAGTGGAATGGTGAAACAGTGGGAAGTGGGAAAAGCTGGCCAGCCAAGTTTGCCTGAAGAGGAGGAAGTCTGGGGTATTGGACTACACTTAAAAGCAGAAAAAACTCTACGTGCTACAGCTGGATCTTATACCTCAAGGGGCCCACGAGACTTAGAAAGAATGCATGAGAACTAAAAGAAAGAAACGAAGCTTAGGCAAGGAAGAGGAAGAGTGGGTCATATTTTCTTGGCAAAGGTGTCTAATCTAAGTGCATATTCAAATAAAGACGAGAGCAACTGGTTAAAATCAAATGAGATAAGGACATGCTTCATGAAAGGAAGAACAATGAATATGTAGAAGAAGAAACTCCGAGTTCAGTAATATTATTTTTTTCACCCAAGTGTGGTAAAGAACATGAAGCTGTGAAATGCAGGCAGCCATTTACTACTTTGTCTAGGCTTGTACACTACTTACGTAGAGAGTCTGGCATTTGGAACCTTTACAATGTCCATGTGCTTGTTAGATTAAAATATTGTCTAACCCCGAAGAAACAAATTTAGTTAAAAGCGGCCACAAAGTTGTGCAACCTGAGTGATTCTAAGCGATTAATTTAAGGCATGAGAAAGGATTGGTGACATAATTTTAGTAAGAAATGTATGTTTGTGTTTATATACGATGTTCATATAGATGTACTGAGGAAGAGAAAGAGAAAAGGCATGTTTCTCTTGGCCAAATTCATTGTACATATGAAAAGTTCCTTGCATTTGGTATTTTTCCTACAAGCTCTTTTGGTACCATTCCCAGGCCTCCATCTTAGGATATTAGTTCTGTTCCTCCTTACCAGAGATCACATATAATCTGCTTTTACCTTCACATCCATTCTCTTGCCATTCCAAGAGTTTTTTGTACACCTCTAAGCAAATAATTTTGCTTTCTTCTTTCTCATAAAGTCTTTCTTCTGTTTCTTCACTTCCAGGGAACCACCATTACAAAAATACTGAAATAATGAGCAGAACTAAGCTGTGGGAGTTACTCTTCTAGAAGATGTAAACAGGGGATGGTCTGGGTGGAAGTGGAACCAAATGACACATCAGGAAAAAAGACAGCTTATCAAGCACTCATCTTCAAGTCATGAATGTGTTAATAGCTGCTATCAATCACATCTTTCCTTTACAGACAACTATGGAGGTGAGATGTTTATCTGCTAATTAGGTACCACTACTTCAAATGTTCTACCTTTTCCCTTCCAATTTTGACTGAAATAATAGGGTTCAATCCTCCAAAGCCTAAGAAATCCCTTGACACGATCAGATACCACATTCAAAATTTGTTTGCAATATATGAGGGTTTGAATAGAGAAATGTCATCACATCACACGTGCAGGATACAAATGCTTGGCCATTCATGACCCCTGCCAATACTACACACATGCTGGCATGACTCTTACGCTAACCATTTCTCTTTCACTAGATTTGTAACTACTGTTATTGTGATTACTTGTTGCCCTCCTTTGATTAGCCTGACAGATTTATATAAATCATTTTTCCTAGGATCATGATGCATTTTTCACATCCAGTGAGACATCAGCTACGCTGGCACCTGAAGTGTCCAACAATATACTTAGATGAGAAGGGAAGATATATCTTGCTAAGAGGTTTACAATGCTCTTTGATCCCTTGAAATAAATCTGGAATGGCTGTAACTCCATGATAAAAACAGCTTGCGAGCAATTAAAATTTCATTTTAATTAATTTAATTTTCACTAAGAAGCAGTATTCACCCAATTTTGTACTATAAGCACCTGGTACAGCTGTATGACAAGGTGGGAGAGTTAAACATAGCAAAGCAAACGAAAACATCTTTCTACAATTGCGTGCTAGATCTAGATCTGCTGTCAGCAACCATAACACGGTTTTTGTCTGCTTATCCTGCTTGCCACATCTGGTACCTTTTCCCAGAGTATTTTATTAAACAGTGCTGCAGAGGAGAGTAAAGATTTGAGAAAACCGAGTGATACACTAGCTGGTGAATGGATGGAAGTGAGCATAATGTGAACTAATTACAAATTGAGACTGATTTATCATGCAAGTTTCACCTTTGTCACTCTTGTTGCTAATGAACTTCTGCATATGCCAAGGGAAGCTTTAGCAGCCCTTGTCCCACCAACCCACACACTTTTTGGAAAGGAAAAATGTTTCATATGAGCCCGGCTACAACAGTTTTTTGGGGCCTTCTTATAATACTGTAAATTTTGGAGCACTACCCAATTACTTCAACGTTTGCCTTTATGGAAAAGGAAGGTGGAAAAAACATTCTTCACAAGATGTCTTTCTCTGTAAGTCATAAACAAATAAGGTTTATACCCACCATGGAATACTTTATTTTTAGTTGATTTTTAGTTAATAGATTTCTGGGGTTTTTTGGTGGGTTTTGTTTGGTTTATATTTAATTAAAAGTGCAGAAAACATTACTTTCTAAGTACAGGGCTGAGCTTTTTAATTTTTATTTTTATTAAGTATAATCCACTGTATTCTGCTAAAACATTTGCTTGTGCATACTTTCACCAAAAAAGTCATCACAGTTTTGAAAGCACTGCAGGAGATGTCTATACTATCAGTGTTAGTAAGGACATCACATTTATCCTACCAGCACACTAATAGTCACTGAGCAGTCTTAGCTACAACTCAAATGATAATATTTATTTTAAGGTTAGTTCTTACTAATCCGAAGATATTTGCTGCTGATAAAGGACTGCAATTTGTACCAGTTATAGTAATTTCTAATTAAAAAAAAACTAAAAAAAAGGCACTCTGTGTCTTAAGTACCGTATTTCTTCTACAAGCACAGCTTTGCTTGCCCAAACTGCTTAACGCTATGCCTATGCAGTTCTCCATTTTCCCCATTCACAATAAGATAAATCACCATGAACTGCCTATTGTGATTTAATTGCTTATGCATGTGCTTGATTTAATTTATATCACCATTTACCTCCTTGCTGAAATCACTCAAGTCTTTCAAAGTTGCAGCCACCTAAGAACAATCAAATTTTTCTCTAGCTGTCAGAAAACCACTCTGAATCCTGCATTAAATGCTTCAGAGGTGCAATTATAGAGGACCTATAACAGAGCACTGCGATGTATCTTTGAACTGATACCTTTGGTTGGGATGTCCAAAGGTGCCAAGGCCTGCCTCCTACCTGCTTGCACTCAACAGAGCCAATGGGGTTTCACCAACTTCAGAAAAGCTTTAGACTCTGGAAGGAAATTTTCATATCAGATCATAGCGCGTTGAAAGTGAGAAATCATGTATTTTATGATCATTCCTAGTTTCACTTGACAGCTATGAAAACTGCTGAACGAGTGAATGGCACCCAGCTACCAAGCTGTCAGTTTGCTACAAGAACCAAGAGCGCAAACCTTTGGCATCTGAGCCTTTGAAGCTTTCACACAGAAGGGTCCCCCATACAGAACTGGGGAGGGGACTCAGAGTCAGGGATGACTGAAAGGCACATGAGTGATTCAATTCTTAGACATGCAAGAATGAGAACTACCGTGCTGCCAGGACAAACAAAGCCTGTAAGAGCAAAGCAACAGAAATGGAGTAGTTAAGCCTGCAAGTGAAAAAGAGCGTGGTTCAAAATTAGAAGTGCAACGGTCGGCCTCAAAATATTTACATTAAAACCTTGATCTGCCATTAAATTGCTGCTGAGGCTAAAAAAAAAAAAAAAAAAAAAAAAAGACAAAAGACCTTAGAAGCCCCATCTCCCTCTGTCACCAGTAATAAAATAGCTCTAAATAGGAAATAACAGGAATAGGAAATTCAGTAACAAGACTCTTAAAATTTTGTTTCAAGTTTTCCTGAATATTTCAGATGAATCAATTACAAACCCAACTAAAATCGCATAGCTTGAAACAATTATCCAAGCTGTTCTATCAGATTTTGTATTTAAAGGGTTTAAAAGTAACAGCCATAATGTCTTATTAGACACAATGGCATAATTTCAAGGCTTTCCTATCAACTTCATCCTGACAGCTTTTCTATTTCCCACAGCCGCCTTGCTCACTTATTCCTCAGCACACAGAAATAAAAGTATAAATCCAAGTAATGAAAACAGTCAAGCTGCTCATAAAATGTCATATTGCTCTGAGACTGCACATCACTTCCCAAACAGTATCCTGTCAGTCACATGCTCATTCTTTAAGTGACAGAAGCACTGGCCGGAAACATGCTTGGAAAAAAAAAAATAAAAATCCACTGCAAAACAAACAAACAAAAAGCCATCAGCAATAAAATTTACAATTTTTCCCTTAATCCCATACTGTGCAAGGCATTCAATATTCCTTAAAAATAATTTTTATAACAACCATACCCAAAATGGATGGGAGAAAAGGTGCCAAGACATCACCATGCTGATTGTGTTACTGACAAATCAATAACTGAGATGGGAAGATATGGAGATACAGCTTTTTTTTTTTTTTTTTTTTTACAGGACTATGAAGGATGGAGAATGTGACACTTCTAACAAATGTCATTGCATTCCTTCAATAGAAATTTATGCTGTCAACCGCAGAGTTCTAAAGGTTTGTGGTTTGGTGGGTTTTTTTTAATCTTCAGGGAAGTGGAGTTAACAAGTATGTAACTGCTGTGACTGATCTGTGAGCTTGTGATTAACATCCTGATTTAATATCTATGGTATTCCTAAAAAGGCTTAACTTCATCATACTTATTTAAAACTTGCAGCTTTACTGCTAAATATGATCTTTAAAAGATTAACTTATATCTCTCAAAATGACATAAATCTGGTGGCACAGAAAGAACCTCTGAAAACTTGCAAGATTTATGAACCACCCCTGAATACACCAACTGGTCAATATAACCCACTCCATTTTTTCAGTAGAGAAACATACTCACTTTTAAGTAGGTTAGGGGAATGGTGCACCTGCTGGAAAGAAAGCAGCCCAGGAACCAAAAGTTACCTCTATGCACACCTAACACCGTCATAGTGTCACACTGATGGGCATAGTACAGATTTTGCCTTGCTGGTTTATTTTACTATTTGAACATAGACATAAAAGCACCTCAAGGTGAGGTCCAGTCTTCAAACTAGACTCACTCAACTGAAGTTCCCTTTTGCAATTTACACAAGTGAAAGAAAAATGGAAAGACTAAAGAGAACACTGAGAAGCTTCAGAGCCGTAACTGGAATGACAATGCCTTGTTTTGTCCAGCTTGTAAACCTGCAAAAATATCCCTGGGGTCACTGTTCTCTATGCAGTTCTGATGTTCACAGGGTACATACACAGATCTATTACAGGAACAATTACCATTGTTGTTCTTAACATCAATTTTTTCAAAATTGTTGTTTATGAGATTTATATAACATAAATTAGAAGATACATAATGTAGACTCCTTGATATGACAACAAAATCTATATTTCTGGAATGTCTTCTTTTGCAGACTTGATTCTCACCATTAACACTGCATTAATTAACATCTCTCACATTTACGCAATTAAAATGGATGCTGTTAAGTCAGTAGACTCTTTAGTAGCACAGAAGCTATGCTGGCCATTCTGGAAATTCATCAACAAATACCCTAGATTCCTCCTCAATGCTCTGAAATGATTTCACCACAGAACAATAGGAAACAATTCATAAAAGGATGCTTATAGCTGAGGAAACAAAACATGCTATTGCCATTTAAGTAAAACAATTTCAATGGCTAAAATCAGTATATAGAGACTTGATTAATTGTGATTTCAGTAGCAACTAGAAAATCAAGGCTGTGGATGTAGCTTAGGCAGATGCTGCATTCCTGGAACTAACTGTTTTTTCAGACAGAGCTAGGGAGCTCAACTTGATAGCTAAAGAAAACAGTAAACAACACGATTGCTTAGAAGAATCAAGAAGAAGTCTTTAAAATGAAGAGTTGTTATAGAAAATGGATATAAGAATGCAGTACATTTTATTTACATATCTTTCATTCATCAAATCCCAACATGAGCATCAACTAAAGGTTCGGGAGGATTCTGAAGAATATTCCCTTGCTGAACTGTTACTTAAATATCCTGTCTTCACTAGAGTTCAAAGAGGATGAAGGAACAAAGATATTTCTTAGGGCCTTAAAGTTCACATTATAGATGTTACAAGTCTTCGACTTTCTTTTAATTTAGCACTTCCAAATAGTGTCTATGAACTACCAACGACCTGCAAGGCATCTCTTAGTACTCATGTGAACAGAAGTATTTAACAGTCAAGTCTCCATGTGTGGTACACAGGAGATCCAAATACGGAAAAAACTACTTTTTCCTAAAGGTCTGACTGTTATCAAGAGTGCTTACAGTGGGTTTATATACTATCTTACACAGGTTTAAGAAGACACTTAAATGCATCAGGATTAAAAATAAATGAAAACAGAAATATTGTTCTGAGGAACACATATGACTAAAATAACCATTGTGAAATATAATTGAGTGGTTTCACAGTAGCTGGGTTACCTAATGGCCACCAAATGCTTTTATTTATGGAGATGAAAAATAGGCTTTGGCAGATGACCTTGGGCTGTTTTCTTTCATTAATAAAACCTTATCACTTCTGCTCCAAAGAATAGAGCAGTTTGTCATTCAAGCAAGAGTAAAATATCTATAAATGCACAATAGGAATGTAATAGGTCTCTCTGATAATTTTCAAATTTATCTATATTTTAAGATAATTACCGTTACATGAAAGAGTCCTTTAACCAGCACTGTAAAAACCCAGCAGAATTAAAATTTGCCATCACATACAACTTCTCACGATGCTTTTTTTCTCTCTTTTCCCTTTTTTTCTACAAACCTTACTATCAGATATAAAATCCACTGGGAGATGCTGGCAAATTATTTTTACTTTTGTTTTAATCTCATTTTCTATTTTAACATCACTACCTTCACTGTTTTATGCAATGTCAGTAAAAGCCTGGTTGTAAACTGTGAACATGCTAATAACTTGGACAAAGCAAAAATCCCTCAAAAAAAAAATAATCTTGTGGAAGTGTGAACCTGAACACGAGCTGGCAGTGTGCTCTGGCAGCCCAGAAAGCCAACCACACCATGGGCTGCATCAAAAGAAGTGTGGCCAGCAGGTTGAGGGAGGTGATTCTGCCCCTCTGCCCTCATGAGACCCCACCTGGAGTACTGTTTCCAGCTCTGGAGTCCTCAACACAGGAAAGAACAGGTCTGACGGAAGGCCACGAAAATTATCAGAGGGCTTGAGCACCTCTCCTATGAAGACAGGCCAAGAGAGTTGAGATTCTTCAGCCTGGAGAAGAGAAGACTCTGGGGAGACCTTATAACGGCCTTCCAGTACCTGAAGGGGGCTACAGGAGAGATGGGGAGGGACTCTTTATCAGGGAATGGAGTGACAGGACAAAGGGTAATGGTTTTAAACTAAAAGAGGGGAGATTTAGAATATATATAAGGAAGAAATTCACTGTGCGGGTGGTGAGACAGTGGAACAGGTTGCCCAGAGAAGCTGTGGCTGCCCCATCCCTGGAGGTGTTCAAGGCCAGGCTGGATGGGGCTTTGAGCAACCTGGTCTAGTGGGAGGTGTCCCCACCCATGGTGGAGAGTTGGAACAGGATGATCTTTAAGGTCCCTTCCAACCCAAACCATTCTATGATTCTATGATCTCAGTTCTTCAGAACAGTTTAGCTTCCCACTAAACTGTGCAGAAAATAGAAATATTAAATACATACAAACAAATAAAATGAGAAGATGCAAGAGCATACAGTGCTATCTATACAGTGAAAACTGAAGTTTGCTAACAACATTCTATGAATGAATAAATTAGGATAGCAAAATACTAATAAGATTAAGTGATCTTAATACTACCTGCCTGTTGGGAATCCATATTCCCTAGGTCTGTCACAGAAATTAAATTAAATTCATAGAGCATCCTGAAGAATGCTTAGCTAGTTATTACTGCTAGCGTATATTATCTATAATACTGACTACACATCCACATGTAAAATTCGCTATACATTGTACATGCTCTGCACATAGAATGCACTGTTTTTACTCTATTCCATATATTTGCACAGCAAAATATTTTCCTCAGCAATCTTTGAACAGTGAGTTTTGCAGGCTACCAGTTAGCCACAACACAACTTACCATATTATTTGCATTCCCCACCACAGTAATTTATTAATGTAGACTCTATAAGGCCATAGTCGACACATCAGTGCCTAACGCTACTGCACTACTGGCTCTGATCCTGCTTGATCCCGAGCTCTACTAGATGGTTTGAACTGCTAAATATCTTGTAAATAGAGTGACAGAGCATGGACGGACTGCCAGTGGTTTCCCAATACGTGCAGCAATTAACAAAAGATCAGAAGGCTGGAGCTAAGGCATCATTTGGGAGAGTATTTAAATAAAAATAGAGTAAGGCGATAGTTGGAAGAAAATCAGGTAGGGATAGAAATAAACCATCCCCACTGTACTCAATCCATTGTAAATTAACTCAATTAGTTTAAGAATATCCCCCCCTCCCCCCAATTCAAACACCTCCCTACATCAAAATAGAAAACATTTATTAACTGATGCTTCCAACTGTGACAGAAATTACAGTCACTTTTGTAGTACAGATGGTGTAAAAAATGCAATCTAAAAATATGATTAAAAGCTCAAAAGATGAGTAACCCAAGTTCATCTTAGAAATGGCTGTTTGGATGCTGCTAAAGAAATGTATTTGGAGTTAATTAGCTTGTTTTTTATCTATTCCTCAATTAAGAACTTCTCACTCTCTCTTAATCATGAAACAGCCATTAAATTTAGCAGATCTGTCTAGATGACCTTATATAAGAAGAATAAATTAGTTGAACATTTTTTCTTAAAAACACGAGACTCATTTTATGAAAATAATGGTACTACCAATGTCCTGGTCCTCGTAGACTTTGGATCATAGCAAACCAACTCCATATATGACATTTTAAATGCTTCCTGTAACTCTCATAAAATGAATATTTTGGAACACTGTTTATTGACATATTTCCTGACAGTATATTAATTCTTTTCGCCCTTTATAAAATATGCAAAGCCAGGTGCCAATTCCTAACAAGTGAGAGAGCACACAGGGGTAAAAAATATAGTACTTCAGCCATTAACACCAGATTGCAAAAAAATAGCATAATAGGAAAAAAACCTTTGGCAGATGTGGCTAGAGCATATTCCTATATACAAAACAAGGACTCATTCCCTCAGTGTAGTTCCTTTAAATCCCGCTGTGTTGGAATGTTGGGGGTTTTTTTCCCCACTAAAGTCTTCATGTGTCAGAGCAATCCCTTTAGGACTGTCCCCTTCAGGAAGTAATTTCAAATTCTTGTGCTGCCCTTTCTCCATGTGTGGATTTGGAAATAATGAACTACAAGAGAGATATACAAAGCTGTACAGTGATGTTCACAGATACGTGCTGCTTTTTGATGTATTTCAGAAATATTTCTTCTTTAAAAGGATAGACAAATCCCAACAGTAGATCTGCTGTGCCATCCTCATTCACTCCAGAATTAACTGATTAGCAGTTGAAATACTCTGTTTAAATTTTAGTATTAAAATGCAAAAATGGCAACCATTTTCAAATTAAAAAAGGAGATCACATTTTCTCCAATCTCAGAACTTCTTAAAAATACACTGTGTTGCTGTGTTCTAGTTTTGCCAAAAATCATGAAGATACATTGTCATAAGCATAGAATCATACTCCCACTTATGCTATGAGGATGATGGTAACAGGAGAAAATAAAAGCACTGCCATCCTAAACAAAATCCAAAGCTACTTTACCCAGCAGAGGTTTAGATGCAGAAGCCCAATTAGGGTGGCTCAATCAGGTTGAGACATACCAGACTGGAGATCTGAGAAAAACTGCTTTGCACCTATTTTGTAAATGAAACACAAGCCTTCATCTGTCCATCAGCCACATCTACTACTTTAAGATTCGCTCAGAATGAAACTTCGTCCATCATACAGCAGTAGAAAGGCTAGTTAATACTGATTCAATACAGCAAGAAAATTAACTTTCAAGCACACAGCTTAATAAAATGATACTTTGCACCCCAAAAAAATAGGTCTTTTAGGAGCATTGGTACCAATCCTGATCATAAACCCAATTCAATAGTGCTGTAAAATAAGATTAGCTTTACGTGTCCCCTTGAAGAAACAAGGTATTAAATACATATGAGAAATGAACTGCCCTTTTAAGATTGGGGTGAAAAGAATGTGTCAAGATTTTTACTCTAGATGCCTGACCTCAAGGCTAATTGAGAGTTCCTGCTGTCTGTACTGTCAGCCCCATATTGTACAGACAACAAAAATAACTATGAAAAGACAACAATGGTAAAAAAAGCACATTAACAGACTTACAAATTTCTCCTATTAAGCAACTGCCCCTGTTGATGTTGCAAATAAAAAAACCAATAGCATTCTTTACCTCAGAAAAAATCATGATATCACGCAACTGCAAATTCAACTGTGTTGGGCATTAGAGTTAAATTGCATTGGCCAGAAGGTTAAGAAAGAACAGCTTCAAAAGTTCTTAGACTTGTTTTACAGCAGTCCAGCACTGCCGACTATTAAATTAATTCCTGAAAGCATATGATAAAAATGAGGAGAGATTAATCTGTCTTATTAAAATCATTATCTTTTTCTGAACCTAACTGCAGTGTTGGAAGCCTGACTTTGACTGCTTCAGTACCACCTCTCTTACCAATTCAATCAACCCTTTTTTGTTAGAAAAATTATAATTATGATGTAATTGTTCCAGTCCCTATCCAACTGCTGTAGTGTTCTGCATATTGACATCTATTCACAATGTGGCTAAACTGAATTAAGGTCTTAGGATGGTAACATATTGTAGTTAGGGCAAGACCTTAAGATATAAAACGTGTAAGTCTGACTCAGCTCTGATAGTTCACGACAGCAGAGTAGCACTGGGTAACCAATGACAGTCAGAGTTCTAAGCCAATATCACTAACTTTTAAGAAACATAATTGCAAGGAGATTAATACCATCGCATCACCACACCATTAATAACCACTTTCATTCAAAATCCCACTATGGAGGGTGTTACTGCTATGATTTTAAACAAATGTGCAATGCCCTGGAAACACCTGGATCCAAGGGTACTTGCAAATCCCAACAATTCTATGGAATTTACCTCTTTTTTTTTTTTTTTTTTTTTTGCTTTTAGTAGAAATAACTGACCAAGTTAGCAGGGATGAGCAGCTCAGGTCACATTTGCCTCCTTCTTGTGCCTTGCAAGAACTGAGTGGATAGACAGTAAGGAATTGGGTGGAGAGAAAGTAAGGGCTCCTTTCCTCTTTGGATGAATACAGGCAGCAACAAATACAGACAAATATGGGAAGCAAAGGTGCAAGAATAGCAAGAAATCCACTCAAGTCTCTACACAGAGCAGTGCTGGGGACACAAGTAAGATTGCAGAGTCCTGTGTTTCAGTCCAGAGAGATTTGCTGACTTGAAGCCAAGCAGTACTTTTTTGAAAGCAATCTTCTGATGCAGAAATTTGCTTAATATTCTGGCTCTTTCTTTCCATTTCCTCAAGTCTGAGAGGATAAGAGGAAGTTTTTGAGGAGAGGGGGATGAAAGAGATGGGAATCTTAAGGGAAGACAGCCTGCAGCAGACAGAATCATGGGACTCTAGCTCTCCTTGCTCTCCTACCAGGAGCTCAGGACACAAAAAATTGAGTTGTGTTAGCAGTATCACATTTCTCCTGTGTATTATTTGTGGAAACAAGGGGAAAAGGAAAGGAATATATATCTATTATGCATATTCAAGGACAAGTCCCTGCTCCAACCCTTTTTTAAACATTTCTCATGTGTTCTGTTTAAAAAAAGTCTATTTTGAAACCAAACTAAAGCACAGAATGTCCTCAGTAATCACCCTAAACGTTCACCTTTACAGCTTCAGAAGCTGGCAAGTATGAGAGAACACACCGAAGATAAAACGTATGGATTCTAGTCCAAGAAGAAGAAAAGGTAAATCAAGCCAGGTTGTTTCCATATTTTTCAATATGATTTAAATAACAGACCTGTTTTCTAGCCCTGGACATATCCTCCAATGCACATGCTAGTATCGTTTCCAAACTTGGGGGGAGGGAAGGCAATTTAGAATCTGCATTCCCTACCACCCGCCCCCCTTTTGAGAGGCTCTATCTGCTTTGACCCGATGCCAACATGATAATTTCACATAAAACAGGAGTGTAGGAGGGCATTATTGGCACTAAAGCATGGGAATAACCTGGGGGAGGAAAAGTATTTCTCTTTTTCCTTCCTTAAGTATAACTTCTGAAAATAAAAAGGGGTTGGGGGGTCTCGTACAGAAGAAATGGCTTTTTTAGCACAAAAGGCAGAAGATAAAGAGGTCAAATGAAAAATCATAAAGTATGGCAGAAGTAAAAAAGTTCACAAGAGAGTACTTGGAAAATTGATTCCAAGGAGAAAATTTATCCTAAATTTAAATAAAGGAGAGTTCCATTTTTTTCCTTCCTTACCTGTAACATAGGAATGAGATGGCCCATGGGGACTTAATAAACATGGGCTTCACGTGCATGGTGAAGGGGAGAGAGAAGACCGGCTGCAGTAGGTGTATGGGAATGGCAAATACAGAGGAAACCAGGAGCAGCTAGAGCAAAGAGCAGCACTGCAGGGTGCTGAGCCTGCCTGGAAAACACACATCTTTCCAGAGCCTCCAGTCACCAACGCATGAGCAGTCCCACCAGCTCGGTAACAAGAGCTCAGTCCTCCAGCTTCCACCAGCTGATAAAAGACAATTTGAGCTACAGGGGAAAGTTCTTAATGTCGCTCTCTTGTTCATGCTTCCTTCTACTAATGCCCAAGAACGAAGCCGGCAAGGGCAGGATATGGTGATAAAAAAGAACAAGGAAATATGGAAGATGATTGCTGAGTCCCAAGCTTCACAACGGGCATGTGTCTCCCATCATGTTATATTCTAACTACCTGCAGCTATTTCTTCAACAGACACCAAGAGGAGGCCGCTGCCAGCCCAAGAGTCGAGATTTTTCCTTGGCACAGTAAAACCCCGCTCCAAGGGGGAAGCAGACTTTTACACAAGTCTGGAAGGAGGCTGCTAAAACCAAACTGAGGGTTTTTTTAGGTGCCTCTTAGCTTTCAGAATACCACCTGTGTATTTATACCAGCTCTTCTCATTTCAAGTATTTTCCTGGGAGGAAAATTCCTACACAGAAACATGGGGAGGCTTCCTCGCCCATATTATGAGTTTTTCCATTTAAAGGAGCATCTGGTCTAATATGTGCGTTTTAATTAAATGCAATCATTTGCAGGTCTGAAAAACATACACAAAAGGCCATACTGAATCAACAGAACTGCAGTCAGTGACATCTATATTCCACAATAAAACAATAAATACTCCACAGTAGTATAGTTCTAAGATTAAAAAGGGGGGGGAAGTCATTTCAATGAGTTATGATCTGTGGTTCCTGCTGCTATTTAAAAAAAATATATATATCCTTTGATCTTTGCTATAAAGAACAAACAATACTTCTACTGCAGTGCAAAGAAAGCCTGGATTTCTACTGAGTTGAGGCTGTATTCATTTATTAAAGGAAAAGGTGACTGCACGGAAACCAGTGCCATGAATCATTCCAATAATTCAGAACTATACCACCCAGCTGCACGTATCTCTTAGAACCACATGCAAAACATCAATGTACTCCAGCAGGCAGATTAGCTACAATAATGCCTACCAAGAGAGACCTCTTTTTGTTGGCTTGAACAAGCTCATACAACTTAATACTATGCAAATCTGAGACCAGCTTAATTGTACTTGATTGTAGGAGATGCTATGTACGACAGGAGATAGAGTTGCTTCTATTCATGGAAAAAAGTGCCAGTTACATCTATAAATCACAATACTAATCAAATAAATAGAATCCAAATATCCCCCCGATAAAATACCAGATTATCGTGCCTTTTTTTATTAGTGTTTTCACTTGCTTCTAAATGTTTTTCTGTGGTTATGCCACCTTCTTCTTAATTGCCTGACCCACTGTCCAACCTCAGCCTTGCCCAACTTATGCACTACCCTCTTCCTCCTTGCCAGCCACAAGTGTGGTAGTTCTTCCTTTCACTACTACAAAAAGAAAAGGAAAGAAAAAAGCTAAAAAAAAAACATCTGAAGTTGATCGTATATGCTGTACTTTGGTACTTCAGAAGAAAGCAGCAAGGTGGGAATCAGAGAATCCTCTTTGTTCCTCTAAAACTCAGTTTTGTTATCTTAAGCTACAGCATTGCTCAGGAAACCCAAGATGGCTCAGAACATCAAAGTAAATGAAATGAGTAGCAATACCCTATCCTCCTGTTGATTTTAAAATAGTGGTGGTATAGCCACAATGGTCTAAGGAAACAAGAAAAGCAAAGTTCATAGGGTGAACTACTTTTTTAAAAAATAAAATTAGATCAGCCAATACAATTGTGAGAAACCGGGGAGGTTTCAACAGCCTGAGAGTTTGTTTGGTTTTTCTAACAGTAGAAATTTGTCTAATAAAAGACATTATCTCTGCATACAAGCTGTCTCTACAAACTTTGAAGTCATCTTTATCCAGAGAACTTTCCGGAATGGCACAAGGCACGTGGCCTGACCTGGATGAGGCTTATTTAACATCAGTTCCACAGATATGAAATTCACTGGCTTTGATGGACTTTTCCATATTCTCCATCCAAGATTTTCTTCCTGTAGAAATGTGTGGAAATTGTGAGACTACAGCATGTGTCCCCTACAGTGATCTGCAACTCCATATTGGCATTTAGCTGAGGTTTTCAGACAACTGCGACCACTCAGAACTATGGCTTTGACCTGCACATTTGACACTTGATATACGACTTCAACAAACTTCCTCTTCCATGACACTGCGTTTGTGAAAACAACCAGAGCTGTGCTGTGTTCATATGTTCTCTGCATGAGGTTTATGAAAGGCCAGTGAACTACCCTGGAATTTTCTGATGCAGCAGAGGGTCTAACTACTCATTAAAATATAAAATAGTTACACTTGGACAAGATGGTGCAGAAGAGGAAAATGGACTTTCACGGGAATTCTTCTATAAAAAGAAAAAAATCCAAGCAATGACTTCAAAGATTTTCTTATTCAAGGGTCCTTCCAGTTAAAACCAGATTTCACATTACATAAGTACTAATGAAATCTTTCTCTCATTCTGACCCAGGAATAACATCAATAATTTACTGTGCATCCAAAAAAAAAGACTTTATATTTAATTTGACCTTGCAAATATAAAAACAAAACAATTTTACCTTGTGTACTGCAGTTAACTGGAAGTGAATTTACTTCAGAAGATATGAATTACAATAGATTAACTCCTGATCATGCAGGAATAAAAAAACAATGAAAACCACCAAACCAAAATAAAATTAATACCGAGATTCATCCATAAAACCAAGTGTACAAAGATCTATGACAAAAATAATATAAACACCTAAAAATCACTGGTATGGCTTTAAGTCAATGAAATACATGCACAGCAGGAAGCCACCTTTAACTATCTAAATGCAGCATGTCAGGGCAGCCTTAACTGTTTTCTATTGCTTTGCAGAGGTTTGGTGCATGGAAACATGGAGATGATTTAGAACTGAAATATGCCTGTAAAAAACAGGTAGGGAGATGATGATTCAAATCACATGTAATCTTCTTGGGATTTAGGATTAGGCAGAAGGAGCCAACTAATTACACATGCTGTTTGCTTTAGCTGAAGGAACAATAAAGGTTTTACAGTTGCTACATTCATCACACATTTTTCAGTGTTACGTGGCAAATAATATTTATGTCTTTCCTCCAAGTGAAGCAGACATTGAGTCTGGTAGGATTGTTTTTTCCTTTTTTTAAGCATTTGTTTCTTCACTTACTGGTTTTCTCATATGTCAGTCTCTTGAGGTACATCTGAAGGCACATTCACCTTGGTATTACTAAACAATGTCATATGAGTTGCACCATTTACAAGGGCATTTCCCCATTCACACCACGTTTTCAGGAGAGGGGGCAGACATTTAAAAAAAAATCATATGTGTTTATTATTGACTACAATGGTTTTATGATTTTTTAACCTTCCTTTTTTTTTTTTACCTGACTGCATTTGCAACACTGCTCCTTTCATCACTAGCACTTTTTCTAGAGTTGTTGAACAGGGACAGCATCTAAAATACACAGGCACAAATTCTACTCCATAGAATACTTTAAAGGAAATGCAGTAAAAGGTGGCAAGACCCTTTTGTGTGGGTTTTTTTGTTTTTTTTTTTTAAATGGGAGATCTAAGTGTGTCAAAGGAGCAATTCTTGCTCCTTTATGGACCCCAGAGGGAACCTCTCCATGGTTGGGATGGGTGCAGCACAAAGTGGGAAAACCCATCTGGGCTCTGCCCGATGCTGCACGAACGTGGGGTTCTCAGCATCTGAAGGGACATAAGAGTTACTCACTACCTCTACCCCTCATTTTATTCTATCTTATTAAAGTGGCTGTTTTATTAGCCAATTATTGATGATCCTCTTTATGGAGATCCAGAAAGAGCCCTGCATCATCTCTACGTCTCTCTCACCCTCCTTGCTCCAGTGGGAACAGCAACCCCACTGTAGATACACATCTGAGCGTGCACAGCAAGGAAATCACACCTGAGAACATGCCTTCTGCTCTTCAAAAACAATATAAGAAATTCTTATAAGCTTTTAAAGATTTTCAGGAACAATAAAGGACTTATTTCGCTTGTGTAAGAAAAATACTTAATTATGTGAAACAGACACTTTTAAGATGAAAAACTATTCACAAAATTTTCAGCAAAAAATTCTATGTCACTGAAAAAAGGTAATGAAGATAACAATGCCCCATCTTATATATTTGCACCATTACAAAAGCTTTCTTTGTTTTACATATAGGGTATCTAATTTGGTAAGAGAGCTTATATCCAGTTCTTATACATACAGTTTGCTGTCATTTGGTACGTAAACCCAAGCACTATATAATTGGGATTCATGGCTTCATACACTGCTTTCATTATGCACACTCACTGCAATCAGTTTCAGTGTGGGCATCACTTTCTTCAAATATAGTGTTTAAAAATAATTAAGTCTTTTACACGAGGTCACCTTTTCTCAAGGTACAACGTGATCTTTAATTAACGCTGGAGGTCCTATATCTCTGACAGAAAGACTATGAATGCGTAGGCTTTACGAAAATGCTAAAGTTAACAAGTGAAGCAGGTGCTTGAAGTTTCTGCAGGGACAAATGCAGATTTTTGGGTACAATTTTAAGTGCCTATTCATTAGACTCTTCGTTAAGACAAAGCCCCGCACGGGGCCAGCTGGCTTTCGGGGGCTTTTGCTGCTGTTCAACGTATTAAACCGTGGAAATGGTGCAGCAGCATAATTCAGGGGCTGAGACCACGAGTACACTTAAACACTAGCAAAACTGAAGACGAGGAAAATGTTTGCAAAGTGGAAAAAGCAGCAGTAAGACAGCCAGAAAAATACTACTTCACCAGGCATTCCGGGAAAAAAGCAGTCTAGCCTAAATGAATTTTGTTTACATGGAAGAAAACAGCGAGGCTGCATTTGAAAAATTTCCCAGTAATTTCAAATCTCACCATGCTGAAATTAAAATAAATACTGCCTGAAGACACTGCCCACAACATACCACCAGCAAAGAGGAGTTCAAAATACTGAAACAAATAAAAGTCCACCTTGATGCCTCCTCACCCCCCCACCCCGGCCATTAGAATACCTTTAAAGTCTTCAGTTGTAGATATGTAAGTTAAAAATAATTACTTTATTGTGGATACAAATTACTGTGCTTGTTATAAAGTTTTTTTGTTATATATCATGTTTGTATACAGACTTGTATTCGTGGCATAGCACAGCACACATAGCAATAAATCTGTAATATTTATATACACACACTTAGGTGTAAGCCCAAATTTACACCCCCAGAGACAAGGGATATCACTACTAACAGAGCCTTACTTGGAATTCATCCAGTTTTTGAGCTGTAGATTAAGTGCTATTTTTATTTTCTTGCAGAAATAAGGTAAAATTTATCATATTAAGGCAAGAACAGAACGGCAGGGTTCACAAGACAGATGGTGCCTGAGTACCACAGCAGTTGTCACTTTGTTGTTCACTGCTGAGGAAATACTGCAGAACAATAACTTCTGACTGGTATTTGACTTAGCCACACAAATACATGTCAGCCAAGTCTTCCCCATACATTTCTACATCCCCACATGCCTGATATTTTCCCTACAGAATGCAAAATCCTTTTTCCGCACAAATAAGCTGCTAGTGATTTTTAATTCTGGATGATTTATAGGCTTCAACTTAGAAATCAAACGCTATCTTTTGAGACAAAAATAAGGCTAATACCTTACTGTAGATGTTTCAGTGGCACCAGGATTTTGGCAAGATTCTGAAAGAGGAGACTGTTCCTCAAAAATCACAACCGCCACCACAATACACACACACACAAAAATTGGTAATTAACTTCCTCTTCTCATTGGCTTTAGGTTTTTCTTTTTGTGGAATTATGTTCTCAGAACCACAGTAAGCTGTAGTGATGGAAAAAAAAAAATACACTAAAGCAAAAGATATCACTTTCTAAAGATAATTCTGAGAGCATTCTCAACAGAAATGACGTATATGCATGTGATATAATGGCATATTATCTACCACTAAGGACAAAATAGCTTTCTTGGCAATAACATCATCCTATTTCCAATATGAATAATTGTATTACTTTGATTTAGATACGAGACATTACAAGGGTTTTACAGTAAGTACTTTCAGTTTTTCTACTTCCACGAAATGTTTTGATGTACAGGCCCAATTTCTTACCAGACACAGAGCTTGCACAGCGTACACAGTTGCCAACCATTAACAGAGAAATGTATGCTATATACCCACAGGATAAAATCAATAAAGGGCTCCCCCTCCCCTTAAAACTACATGCATCACAAGAAAAGGAATTACTCAGAGACAGTATTTATAAAGGAGTCTAAAAGCACCCAAAAGCTGTACGCAGTCTCACTGGTGTAAGAACCCTTTGAAAGAATTTTTAAAATCTTCACATGTATACTCACCAAAATTATTATTCATATAAAATCCTGTAGATTTTTAAATACAAACAAGC
The DNA here is from genome assembly GCF_001431845.1 of Calidris pugnax. Classification (NCBI taxonomy): domain Eukaryota; kingdom Metazoa; phylum Chordata; class Aves; order Charadriiformes; family Scolopacidae; genus Calidris; species Calidris pugnax. The sequence goes on along the minus strand of NW_015090830.1, from coordinate 22,942,645 downwards.
AGCATTTTAAAAAATAACTACCATTGGTATCTGTTTTCAAAATCTAAACATCTTACAAAAAGTTGACATTATCCTTTCATATAATTTCACTAATAATCAGCATAACAGCAAAACCAGATATCAATATATTAAATAGCCTTAGAAAGGAGACCATTAAAAAGTTTAGTCATCCCATTTGCTAATTTGTTGTTGGAAAGCTTAGTAAAGAATGGAATAAGCATATAGAAGCTGGTAAACCTTAAAAAATTTTAACGTATTTACTCCTTATATTTCTTTCAACATAGGGATGACAATAAAACTAAAAAAGAAAGTAACAAGAATTCAACCCAAAGCCACAATCCAAAGTCAACTCCCACTGTTTTCCATATTAAAATAGAAATAAAAAACATAGCGTGATGAGATAACCTGCAGCATCACCACAGCAATGCAGGGCATATCTCTACAGAATTACTTGACTGGCATTGACTTAAGAAACTAAGTCATTAAACCTGCATGGACTAAGATAAGATTGACTGGAGTTGTTCTGCTGAAAAGCGTAAACAGGCTTTGAATTTCAGAAAATTATGGTAATAAAAAGTTTCTTCATATTGAGCAACTTATTGAAAGTCATCACGTGAAAACACCAGGATTCTGTAGCTACCAATGACAAGTTGTGGGCAATTTTTCTAAGCTGGCACATACAACTTTGGAAAGAGATGAAAAGAGATCCATGGTATAGATGTTTCACTTTCTAGGGATTTCTATTAATCATCCTGCAGGCGCCAAACTCACCCTTTGACACTACAGCCCAGTGTTTAAATGACAATATCAATGTTTTTTCAGTTCTCAGGAAGACACTTGCAAATACATTTTACCTTTTTCTCCACGTTTTGAAGTACAACACAAGAACGAATACATCTTGTTCGTATCTCACAAAATTCAGAGCATCCTTTGCAGAATGCTACTATAAACAACTGTTCTTTTCACCATAGACCTTTGCTACCAACAAGGTATTGGGCTGCTCTACCTTCCACAAGCCTGTACGGTGATGTACAGGCTACGGTGATGACTACTTCCAAGTTGGAAGCTGGATAATGAGAACACCAGGGAGCAGTATGCATACTGAAAGCTTCTTCTGAGCTTGAGCATCCAGGCTTTTATGAACAGCCAGCAGGGAGCTCAGGAGAAGATACTGATTGTGCCTGTTGGCAAGACTTTAACGTTTTAACTTCCATAATGTCTCTGAAGTAAACTATAATTACAATGATTCAGGCAAAATAAGGTGGGAGTTCTATATGTGGGAGGCGCGAGGCAAAATGAATCAAGATCAGTAGTTGATTTACTAGAGAACTGTAATTCAGCACTGGGCACAGTCTGATCAATAGCGTGGCCATGAAGTTTTCTTAAAATCCTCCTTGGCACACAAATGAAGACGGTGCTTTTATAATAATGATTAAGCAGGCTTTGTTTATCCTAATTTTCAGCATCTATACTTAATTTAACACAGATTACTGGTGAATTAGGCTTCTCTCAGCCACAGATGTATAATTTTAAAAAGCTGCGAGACTGTAAACAAACCCTTGGCTTTAAAATAAATGTACGTGAAAACATGAATGCGTTAGAGGAAGACAATAGAAAAAGCAGAAAACTGTGGAAACAAATATGAGACAGGGTTCTCTCAGCACCTGCACGGTGCTAGACCTTAAGGAGCTTTATATCTATATTAAATCCAGTGACTGGATTTAATCTTCCGCAAATCTTCCGCAAAAAGCTGCTTCTTGATGTAGTATGTCAAACAACTTTCTAACATGACATTAATTTTGAACCCTAAGTACAAATTTAAATTATAAAAAATTCATGCCAGATGTCTCGAAATAAACCTAATCTACTCCACAGAGAGACAGCACGAAGCCTGGTAGAAATAAAATTAGAACAGGAAGTTTTGCTTCAGTTGGTGGGGTTACGGACAAACTTTGCTCCACCTTCCTGCTTAGCTACACATGGAATTCTTCTGTACCTCACTCTTAAGCTATCTTCACAAGTAAAGCAGAGGGAATAATAAATTAAAAAAAGAAAAAAAAAAAAAAGACAAAAAAAAGATTCCAAAGTACCTTCATGCTCTACTAATGAGAACATTGAAGAAAAGTGAAAGAAAATGGGGCAAAAAAGTAAAAATAAAACAAGAAACAAAACCCCACAAATCCCTCCCCAACAATAATGCGATTTATAGCTGTCAATGAAAAATTGGTGGCTGCGATACTTCCTCACCATTTGATTTGTGAGGAACCCCTATGAAAGCACACCCAGTGTGACCAGTAAATGCCCGACTCGGGCATATAGCAAATGCGTTTACTTGATTTCTTATTAAGAGTATAAATTATTGCTGTCTGACCACTGTTTCATGGAGTTATATCCATAGCAGTATAGGTGGAAGTGAATTGAGGGCAGCTTCTCATCCCGTGGCCCATGAAATTTTAACAGGTGAAGATTAAAATCATAGAGGATTATAGGTTGGAAAGGACCTGTAAGATCACATTGAATCCAACCATTAACCTAACACTGCCAAAATCACCACTAAACCATGCCACAACCAAGTGCCACATCTATCCATCCTTTAAACACCTCCAGGGGTGGTGACTCCAACACTTCCCTGGGCAGCCTGTTCCAATGCTTGGCCATCCTTTCAGTGAAGAAATTTTTCCTAATATCCAATCTAAACCTCTTTTCAGGTAGTTGTGCAGGTCTTCCCTCAGCCTCCTTTTCTCCAAGCTAAATAATTTTTCCTAATATCCAATCTAAACCTCTTTTCAGGTAGTTGTGCAGGTCTTCCCTCAGCCTCCTTTTCTCCAAGCTAAATAATCCCAGTTCCCTCAGCTGCTCCTCATAAGACTCGTGCTTTAGACCCCTCACCAGCTTTGTTGCCCTTTTCAGGACACGCTCCAGAACCTCAGTGTCTTATGTAGCTTCTGAAAGCTAACATCCAGCTTAGGGCTTCAATGGCACAGGGTATACATAGGACAAATTTTTCCCCTAAGTCATATTGTAAAATATCACATACTGAAAGCAATCCAATGAGAAATAATATAGATAACTGCTAACTTGTAAATTAGAAATCCAAATAAAACACTTAACAACTGCATGTTGGCTGATTAATTCCTACAAACATATTGAGAGACTATTAATTTCGCTAATCCAACAATACAGTACCTTAAATACGCTACTGTCAAACTCCATCAGAACCCCTCAATGTGACCAATTACTGACTCTTGCATATTGTACGTATAATTAAGATTCTTAAATTTTCCCCAAGAAGTGAATTTAAATATGACAATTTTAAGATGTTCTACAGATACAGAACTGAAGACTGTTTCAGAAACCACCACCTCAACCTGTGTTTAAAAAGAAGCAAGGAACTTCAGCATATTACCAAAGCAGCAGAATGAGAAATTTTAAGATTTACTTAAACAGTTGAGATGCAAATCAAACGCTTTAGACGAGCCTATTGTTCCTAACAGAAAGCAATGTCAACATAAGGCAACTGATAGAAAGAAAATAAAATAAAGACAGTAGGAATAAGACTGAAATATAGGCATTCATAAGGAGAGATTTATTTAGAGACCTATGTATCGCAAAACAAACCATATGACAGGACTGTTGCTCTCTTTTGTATGCCTGGAACCGATAGGAATTAAATACACAAACATATATAAACATGCACTTTTCTTTCCCACACACATGTACTTATTAAAAAAAAATCCTGTCTAAATTTTCTTAGTTCGGGATATGATTAATGCAGCCTATCAGAAGCCAGATGGTGCAAAACCAGAGCCATCAATCAAAATGAAAAGACCACTGAGTGCTATCCAGAGCGATGTGCTCTCAAATGGAATTTCTGGTCACAGACCCTAACACGCGATGTGCAGGGGAAGCCATAAATATCGCGGCGCTGCCCCCGAGGAACAGCCAGGAACACATCAGGCTTTGTTAGGCTAAAAACCTGGAGAAGTACTACTTGCCGCTGTAGGTTCTGACTGAGAAAGGCTCTGCAAGCCAAATATGTGTACTTAAAATAAAAAATTAAAAGCAAGCTCTTTAATGAGTTTAATAATGTTTGCACTGATGACGGTATCTGTCAAACCGCGCACTTGCCGTTTGATTTAATATGGGATTCTGCCATACATTAACAAAGCAGCTGCCACTGTCTGTCTGACACGTGAATTGGTATTTAATGTCTGCTCCCGCACAGGACTTACAAATGGTTCACATTTTTAGCTTTATATTTCACATTTTCTGCAAATGTTCTATGGAAAATAAGGTTGAGGTTTGCAATGTAAACCAGTGATGGGTTATGCCTTTGTCCCAAGCAGGCCTTCTATATAAAAAATAAGCTTGCAAAAATAAAAGACATGAAGGACCATAATTTTCCATACACATGCTTCATAAATGATGTTAATGATATTAAAGGAGATGCGAAAATGAGCAGCAGTGAGAACACATAGATATTTTTTCCTGGAAAAACCATGACAGTATGAAATAAAGGATTTCTCAGCATGACTGCTTGTATTTGCAACCTGAAGTGTTTTATCACAACACCTCTCTTACGAGTGCTACATATATCAAATTTCACAGAAATATATTTTGGAGAAAAAAAAATATCTCGTGCTGTGTTTTAAAGACCTTTGTCAATTACTTGCATATCCATCTTTTTTCTATAAGGCTAGATGACTAGGTATGCCTATCATGATTGTATGAGGAAAGGGTGAAAGAAAAATTAAACATGACCTAAAGCAGCATTTATATGAACTAAAATGTCATCCTTAAAGATCAACCTCTTAGTTGCTTTCCGTGATACCAGAAAATGCCACATCTATCACAAAGAAATCATAATGTAAATCATAATGTTCCTGTTCCTTTAAGGAGATATAATCCCCCCCCCCCCTCATTTTTATCCAGATGGCTGATGAGATACCAATCCTTAAGTTTGCTATTGGCCCCACAAGCCTCTTATACTTCAGATACTGCAAATCAAATAGAGGCAGTCTCTAGAATTATAGGAAGAAGCTACAGCTTCTTGGAAAGATGCTTTTTTTCACGTTGGAATCTTGCCAAAATTTAAAATGATGAAGTAGATTCCACAGAAGATGGCTGTCATACAAACCTCTCAAGCTGGAGCCTTTCCCTCAAAAAATACATGGAAGGATGGGTAATTTATTTCACCCATCTCTGGATGGACACAAAATTTTGGATGAAAACTATTTTATGTTCATAAAATACCAGAATGCAGAGGAAAAATAATATGAAGAGCATGTCATATTTAAGGAACGAAATATGCTCTGTTAATGTGCATTTATAACACAATCCAGGTTTGTACATCTCTTCCTACTGACAGCACCACTCCTTCCTTCTGACACACTACAGCTCAAGTAGGGCTGGAATCAAATCATGTGTTTTAGATGCTTTCTTGCGCTCTGAACTGGGACCTAAACCTCCAGGATACATCTACGCTGCAGGGTGAACTCGAAGTCTACTGGCCCTCAGCCTCCAACCTTGAACCGGATTTGGGGGGTGTTTCAAGCCTAACCTAATTTACACGAGTAGAGTATCTGGGTAATTTAACAGAAGGTTGCTGGTTCTCCTGTAAGCATGCACACTAAATCACCACTGCGCTGCTATCCTTCAGTGCTCGTCCCGCAATTCTCAAAAAAGGATGAGCAACTGGTAAAAACCACAGGATGTTTTTCTAGTTGCATCTGAATACAAGCCCTGTCTCTCCCCTAAGACGACGAGCCCTTCCCTCCGACACACGCAGACTGATTGTAAGACCACTGAGACCATATTTGTAAGAACCCCAAATTTCACATGCAGCTAAGACAGATGCTTTCCTGCAGGTGACAATCACCTGAATCAACCATGCAAACTCCCCGTGGGTAGGGAGCAGATTCTGAGATTCCTCCTTCAGCTGCCCTCCAGAGCACTTGAGCTCACACTGAGAGTGGGCTCACTGAATGACCACTATTTTCGTGATTATTTAACTGAGAAAACATGGTGTTTTTACATGATGTGTGGGAGGGAGGGAAGCGGCAATATGTGGATTGTATCATCTTGTTTCTTAAAACTGTTCTCAAGATCCTTAATGAAGATACTTCAATAACACATCAGTACCTGGGAAACCTCATTAAACATCTAATCCCATGCATCATCATATAGTGTTACGTTTGTGTATACATGCAAATGTGATTTGACAGACTACTGCAATCATTTTTTAGAAAGACCACTTAAAAAGGACAGAAAAAAATATCTGTTTAACCTAAAACAGGAAAAGCCTCCCATCTGACTGATAATTGAGGTAACAATCCCAAACAATTTAGTTCGCATCAGACAGGGTTCGATGCTTTAAATACCCAATTACAGCAAAAGTTACTAGCATTGAATACAGTTTTAACCAAACTATTGGGCATATATACACTATCTGTTTGTATATGGTTTAGGTTTTTGTGAAACCAAAACAAAAAACAAGCCAAAACCATTGGCTTTATAGCAATAAATTCAGGAATTGGGTATTTTGTTTTTTTCATTTTCTGGATGAGGTACACACTTCCTGCAAGATTGCAAGTCCTTAACGCCAACATTTCAGCTATAGAATTAAGACAGAGCAGATATATCCTTTTCTATAGTGCCTATCCAACAGAGAAGAAGTAAGCCCCTCCATTGCATTGCTTTCCTCCTTTCTTTTCCTATCCTCTACAAATCCCTGAAACAATTCTTGGTATTTGAACAGCTATTTCTATACTGTCTATACATTAGCTCGCTTTGTGCTACAGATGGCATAAACCTCAATGCAGCTAAGAGTTAAGTCAAAAAAAAAAAAAAGCAGCAGCTTTTCAGGCTGTTAGATTTTCTACACTATCACCAAGTAATGTTCAAGTATGCCATTAGCACAAGGCCACTGCTCTGCTCTTCCAAACAGAAATTGCTTTTCTCTTTCAGTAGTCTTCTTTGAAGCCTCACATCATATCAAGAGCACAAAACAGCTTTATGTAACCTCCTCCAAAAAGCAGTTCTGAACATGAGGGAAGGGAAAAGAGAAGAATAGATGTAGGTTACAATAAGAATATTTCCATAAAACGCGGTCATATCTGACATCTGAGCTATCAAATTAAACCTGAAACCTATTTTGAGGCAGGAGATAACAAAAGGTTCTGTCTCTTTTCAGCAATAACCTAGAAATTTTTTTCATCTTACAGAAGAACAATTCAAAGCACCAGCTTTAGGAAATTCAGACTATGGCTTATATCACAGGCATTGCAACCTCACAGTTGCCTTATGATTTAGTACAATGCTGTTCATGGAATAAATGGAAAGCAGGTTAAAAGGATTTTTGTTATTTTCCAGAATCCTATACCCAAGTCATTACCCAAAAAATCAGAAGGCTGAGACAGTATCTCAAAACTATGGGTTTTTTTCTTGGCTCAAAAGTAAAACCTACACATACACTTCCACTGCGCACAGACATCTTAAAAAACACACTTAATATCTGAGAAATGTTACTGTCCTTAGGAAAAATAACAAGAATTGCTTCTGGTTTTCAACAGTTCTGAAATTTCCCATTTCCAGAATCGAAAAAGCATCCAAACATGGTTTACTTAAACATGGTAGCTGCCGTGCCTTATTTGTAAAACAAACCACTGCCTAATGCCAGTGGCTATGAAAGATGGCCAGCAACAACCAGAGAAGTGGAGGATGTCAAAGTCTGGGAGGTCGGGAACTACTAAAAAGGTACACACATAGATTACTGAAAGATGTAAATCTCACCTACCAGATAAGTTTAATGCTGTAATTACATTTTAGTCGTTCCCTGGCCTCTTTTAAGAAACTACTTTCATAGAAACACTTTCAACTCTAGAAATGTCCAACATTTCAATTTACTTGTCCTCTCCTGTAATCACATCATACCACACTGCAGACACATCTTAGGAAACAAACTTTTCAGGATCTAATTAATAGAGTAGTATGGTGATGCCTGGCATTAGAAGGTTAGCTAACATCAGGCATTTTAGAGTTGTTTCTTTTAGTAGATTTCACAATTTCTTTTGTTCAATTTTGCCTATTTGTGAAGGATGCACAGAAGGTCCTGCTTCTCTGAACATGAGAGAAAAATGAGAGGAAGCAGCTCACTGGTAGGAAACCCAGTCCCAACAGAAGCATTTAAATTCCCATCTCCCCGTTTCTGCTGTTTAACTCAGCAATCCTCAATTATCATTACTTACAGCCTCTTCCAATGTGTAGTAGTATCATTTTTTAATTTTTTCTGACTTACAAATGCCTCAAACTCTCCAGAGGAAGCACAGAACCCAGCAGTATTAGAGAAGTGCCACAACCACAGTTTAAGGATGCTGACATTAGATTATTTTCTGTCAAAAACTGGAGCAAGAGTCTGTGCACTACTCAAATAATTGGTTGAAAACAATTATCACAGTAACTCTGTGAGAGCAGTCATTAGCACCTTAACTTTAAGGATAACTATACATAATCTTGTTATTGATCTCCCTTGAGTCAGTTATGCACATATCTACCTTTATAAAAACAAACAGAACACAGGACATCAACCCCTTGAGCCCCCCTCAAAGAAGAAAGCTTTTTGTCACTTAATTGTGTGTCTTAATACAATGGGTCCCTAGAATTTGCCAGTAACACAGGCACTGTCTATGGGGTTTTAGTTTTTTGAGTGTTTTAACATTTCCAGAATGCATTAATGAAGAACTTTTTAGAGCATGAAGCTTAAAGATTTGACAATTATTTCAGTAGTATTGTATCAATTAGAGCACATTTTTACACAGTAATTTATTTTTTTTTAGTTCTGAGCACTTTCAACGTTGAAAAAAAACCTCTAAAAAAAACCTCTTTTCAAATCACATGAACATTGACTTTATTTCTTACTCAGCTGCTAAAACAAATCACTAATACTGTAAGACATGACCTTATTTTTTTTCACAGATCATGCCCTATTCTTGAGCAAGAGAGTCAGGTTGCAAAAATGAACCCAGAGCTGAGTTTTAAGCACGACTCTCAGAGGATTTCTCATTGTAACAGCCCAATGCTGCCAGAGGCATGTATGGACGTGCCCTACGGTCTCTCTTTCTGGCTATCCTCTCAAGAAGGCAAAGCAGCAGAACGAATGGTAGTTCTGCTATTCTGTGTTTACTATACGTAAAAACATTCTTTTGCAGAGCATAAATTGAGGATTATAGTTTTAAACAACTGCTCCAGGGCTAGACTGAATACTTAACTCATCTGACAAAAACAAGAAAAGGAACTTGGGCTCTGTGCTGCTGAATTTGGACACTTTCTGCATATTGGATCCTGAAGCTCATATTAAGTTAAGCTTCTCAAACCTGTTGTTTTGGCCAGGTAACCTGCTATCACAACTGCCTTGGCAGCTTTCAGCAAACCGGGTCACAAGATTTAAAGGGCAAACATCACTCAGGAGAAAGATGCTAAGGGAGTTAAACATCCACTGCAGACAGAATAAAATCCGTGCTGTGTGCAATGTAGAACCTCACAGTGTACACATAAAGTTTCAGCAGAAATTACTTCTGTGCAAACATAATCTTTCATTAAATGAGCTAGTAGAAATCCAGTCAAGATTATAGCTAAGGGTAAAAAGAGAACTCCCCCAGTATCATCTTTTAAAATTTAAGCCACTAAAACTGTTGTTGGTACAGTTTTATGAGGATGTCATTTTAATCTTATTTTTCTAAAAAAAGACAAACTATACATGTAATTGGAAGAGCTGTTCTATTGCTAACCAGAGAAAACTTACAATAGCAGTCAGAACTTGACTCTCAAGAAATCCAGACTATACATACTCCTACTCTACATAAACACAGGAAAAAGCAAGTATTTCAGAACAAGGAATTGCTTCGTCTACAAATAGAGTTCTATGTTCTTTTATACATGCTGACCGAAAGAAGTTTAAACAAATGGCAGTCAAACACCCACCTGGAACAGCTCTTCATACCCAAGATATATCTCAGCATTTCCTAAATAATTACTGAGGTTTGGATAGAATGAATTTTAGAATATATTTACTTATTTTAACAACAAAAGATATCTGAGAAAAGTGAACTTTTTGTATCTGTCTGACATCAAGATTGCAATGCATTTGCCAGACATTCAAAACTGATGCTTTTCTCATTTTTTCATTCAAAAATGAGCTTTGCCAGTGGTACGGTTTCTGAAAGACCCACAGATTCTCTGCAAGCCCTACAGTGACAGTAAGTAAAATACACCACAATCAGATCCCCCTGGATAGGACAGGTATCCACCAAAAGGGTAATTATTGAGATGTGCTGTTGTATGATTTCATCTGAACGATGAGAGGGGCAACTAGATGGTAATCTATACATATTTAGGCATCAAAGAATACAGGAGCTTAACTACTCTTCCTCTGCTATCACCAGTGGCAGAATCTCACACTTTTCCAATCCTTTTGCATAGAAGAATTTAAAAGCTCTGCCCCCTCTCTGCTGCTGAATTAAGGCTTCACCAGACAGAAGCTAAGACTCCACACCTGAAAGTGGAAATAAAAGAAAACCCTTGCTTTCCATCCCTGCTCCCCTGATAAAAGACTCGTGAATGCAGAACCACAGACATTTAAAATGTCTTTCAGGATGCAGTAACTTGCCCTAGAAAGGCAAACATGAATTGAGGTAAAATTTTCAGGAATAGCCACTATTTCTAATAGCTATTAGTCTCCTGACCAAGCATAAATATTAGTTAGTTAAGTTACTCCATCAAAACACCACACTCTGGTTTACTGAGTGAAGCACAAGTTTGGAAGATGAACACTTTCTAATTAATTTTTCTCTTTTCTATGTGATATCCCATCACAAAAGGCTGAAGTACTATCAAATCTTGCTAGACAGTCCTGTTCTAGCCACTGTAGATCATTAACTTCCTTTTTACATGTTTTAACTACTACTACCAAGCTCCAACTTATCCTTTAAGGTGATCTCTTTTCTATTTGGGAAAAGTACTCAGAGATAAAACTTTCTAATCAACCAACTAAAAATCCTGGGAGCCAGTAGTTCAAGTCATTGGTGCCATGATCCTGCATCACTAACAGTTTCAGAAAGCCATCATAAAATCTCTTTTTTTATGCTTGCTGAAAATAATCTACAAAATAGCAAACACCACCTCCTCCCCAAAACCCAACCCTTCTGCCATTTAAACAGATAAAGCAGAACTAGAATAAAACTAATATAAACCTCCACCTGAAATAACTGTATTTTCAACCAATTACTGTTGGATTTAATGTAAAAATTAAAAGCCCTCCCCTGGACAGCAACTATTGTGAAATTGACAGCTGAGGTGGAAATTAAAAGCACAGAGCAAGAAATCTCCAATAAATTTGTTGCAGCCACTACAGATAGGTTAATGGAAGGAAAACCTTCACCGTCAAATGGAAAATAAAGAAATATCATCTTTTTAATAAACTTTCATTTGTCCTTTTCCCCCTTTTTACTCTCAGATATAAACGCAGAATGTGCATGGAGGCAGCAAAAGAGTGGAGCTTCAAAAAAAATCACTCATCAAATAACTGTGCTACTTTTAACAATTTATTAAAGGTCCTAAAACAAAGATCAAAAGGGAATATATCTAAGCATTTATATTCAATTCCACATCGCCTGATGACTAATTTGTAAAGAGTGCACAAGTCTTCACAACTGAAGCCAAAATCATTTGAGGACACTTTGATATAATGCCACAAAGGATATGAGCAGGAAGGCAGCAGGAGTTACAAATGGCCAAGCTCCATTAAAAGTGCTAATAAAAGAATAATGGAATTTCCTTGTACTATGAATAAAAAGTGTTTGGCACAGGAGAATTTAGATACGGAGAGGAATATCAAAGCTTCTGGTTCATCAGTTGCTTCTCCTTATTAGATCTTAATTGACTTACTATTACATTTACCTTAAAATGCTTAGACTCAAAAAAGCAATGATTCCATTAAAAATCTTGTCACACTAATTTCCTTTTTTCTTCATGTTTCTCAGTTTTCACAGGCCCTTAGTATCTGCTTTACCAACCCTTATAAATAATTCAAGTCTATCTATAAAAAAAGCCAACTTCGAACTGATGGATTTAACTTGAAATGATATATAATTATTAAAATTATAGACTATACCTACTGTTTGACAATGGTTTTTTAAACTGTAAATTTTCAAGTTGCTGGTAACTATGAAACTCTCATAGCAACAACCTACTGGATAAATTTAATCCATTAATATTTACACAATGTATTTCTTTCTCATAGACATGTGTGTTACACACATACACGCATGTGTTCATACTCTCAGACAGGAGCACATACATACACACTTCTGCCACTTTTTTCCCCCAAATACAAAACCTAGCTAATTTTACCAACTCATAACTATTTGGTGCATGGCCAGGAAAAGGGAACAGAGTTCAGAACTTTCCTTTGAAACGTCTAAATGAAAAAATATTTCAAAGCTTTCTTTTTTGAAATGGATACTTGCAAAATCACACACACTTTGCAAAACTGAAGCAGCAAAGACAACGATCTCATGCTGCTGACAAATTGTTACAGGATTTAGTGCACTTGCTTAACATGCCCACAGATGCACCCAAGATAGGAGGAACTCCCCCAAAATATTTACAAACCTACTTAACTCTCCTTCAATCTCCTGCTTAATGTTCTCTTTTGCATAATGTCTACAAAACCCCCATGGCAAATGGTTATAGCACAGAAATGCTGTAATCTCTGCCTCCTGGTTCTCCAAAGTCTTCTTGTAACAGCTTTAATTTTGCATTTTATATTGCAATTTCTTTAGGGAAGGGATCTTTTTACCCTATAGTATGGAATATAATAAACAAGGGCTTTTTTTTTTTTTTTACAAATAATGATGATGTATATTCTTTCTTCTTTCTCCAGACAACCATCAGGCTTGTTAGCAAAGCAGCCTCTTCCAATGATGCTTCCAGAATCAATAGATAATTCATTAGTATCATGTATCTCAGGGCCTAATTGACACAACAAGCTAAGCAACATACTCAAGGGTAACACAGTTTCTAAATAGAGAGAAAAAAAGAGGGGAAACCGATACCACATATGGTCACTTTGCAGGATTTAGTGTCAGTCTATAAATTATACTTCCATGAGGTTAACGTGAGTCATTGGTTTCACAAATCAGAAAATGCAGCTTTTCAAGCTTGGCTTGAAGAAACAAAGAAACATTTATAAGATAGCATAATTTAAGTAACATGAATACCCTAGCACTTTCAATTTAATAATTTCCTCTCATTTTTGCATTAAACATGAAATATAGTTATCATGAATGTTTGGAATTATTCTTAACAGCAAACATAGGTAGTATTTTTTTTTTTTTCTTACCTTATGATCATATGGATTGTATGAATGAAACAGCTGGGACAGATCCTTTGTTCTCTGTTTTTTCTGAAAAGTAATATTAATAAATAAACTGTATTAGAAAAGGAAAAATAAAGAGACTGCTGATTTAAAAAGCTGTATGCAGGTACAAACACATTCTCTCCCCACTTTGTTAACAGAACTGCAGGTATGAAGAGCAGTGTATGCAGATTAAGTACATTAAATATCACAGGAAATAATTAACATATATATTAATGTTAAGAACATATCCGTAATAAATAATAAACACTAATCTATGGAACATCAGTGGAATGTGTAAACAATTCAGATTTGTTTTAATTTCTGCACAATAAATCATAAATAATGTTTTAGAATACAGATAACAAAACTTGAAGATTAGGCTCCAATCTTGCAAAGACTTGTCTACTATTCCAGTATGTACATGCAGTCTTGCTTTATAGCAGATTAGGTTTAAAGGAAGTCAGTTTAAAGAAGAATCATTTATTATTTTTCGATTTCTTTTGATGCTAATACTCTCATTGCCTTGATTGTGGAAAATTAATAGGTGGTATGCCATTTAATGCCAAGGCAAAGGGAAAAAACCTTCTGTTAAGAACAAAGTTCAAAGACAAAACCTGCTTAATCAGGCTTCTACTGAAATCAATGAAAGAGCTTTCAGTGATTTCAGCAGATGTTAAATAGAATCTCACGGCTGCATCCTATGGAGGAGGGGAAGGGAGAGGAGAAAAACACCCTTCATCTTTAATGCAGGGATGAGTCACTAGGAAGTTCAAAGTTTTACTATGTCAAAATTGACGTTGACTTATCTCATAGCTCGGGAAGGCAGACAGAGTACAACACGTTGGAAACTGTGTAAAGGGGAGACAACTACAAAAAACTTCTTGCTTGCAGTCTTGTACCATTGTCTTATTTTAGCCATGATTTCTGTGAAAGTAGTTTTCCAACTAAACTGGTAAGATAATGTTCCCAGCATGCTGGGAACTAAATAGACAGCTGTATGACTGCAGTACCTTCACTTCTGGGAACTATAGGACAGTTTAGTAATTCTTGATTATGCAAAAGGAACTATATATTTTCGTTCTTCACACAGTTTTTATTTTCAGTGAAAAGTTCAGATGCAGCAAATTAGTCATAAAAAATATAACTTTAGTTAGTAGTACAAATTTATGACAGCTAGATATTTCTCAGACATTAAAGGTATCAGATTAATATTACTACTTCTCTGAGGTCACTGTTCCTCTTCAAACAAGAATGGTAAATTTTGTTTCTAGTATGAGAAGGTTACTTCTGCCACAGACAATTCTACTACCATAAGTAATATCTAACAAGACTCATTTCTCTGAGTTTACTAAAGGGCTTTAAAAGTAACAGAAGTTATATTAAAAAAGACATTTCTGTTAGTATAGACTTTCTCAGCTATTGAACATGCCTTTGCCAAAGAAAAGATCTCCCGTTGTAGGGGAACCTTCACCCTCTAACGCCCATTAATACCTCTTTTATTTCCAATGGGAAAAACTCTACTCAAATCAGGTAGCACAACCCAAATTCCATCACCACCCTACAATGGCTTCTTTCCTAGTACCGATACACACAGTGAAAATGCTTAAAATGCTATAAAAAGGATTTAGAGAAATGTGACAATTAAGTGGAAAAGAAATATCAAAACTATTATAGAAAAAGTCTATTTCTTGCTTTTTCTTACCAAAGACTAATTCTCTTGAATCCCCTTCGAATGCACACAAAGTGCTTTTGAGTACTTTTTTTATTGCAATAGCTTTAATAATACTCAATATAACTATATGACAGAAACCTTCCCATCTTTCACCCTCAGACTCTAGCCAAAATGCTGTTTACACACTTAGCTAGACAAGGTGAGAATGAAGATGGTTTCCCTTGCACAACACATTGTGCAAGATAGTCTTCCACTTTTTATTATAGGAAATTATGGTTTCTTTCCTAACTTTCCACAGAAAGAAATGTTTTGCTTTTTGTACAAAACCGAAATGCTCCTTACTGGGGAAATACTGGAAAACATGATACGGACTAACATGGAGTGGAACTTCTGGAGATGTACATGAAAAAATGCTGCCTCCAGGATGCCCTGTATGCTTAGCTGATCTAAATCTAAACAGCATTTGACTACTTCGTAGAAACTCTAAATACACAGAGACAAAAATGTCTTATGTACAGAGTTAAGGCTGGTTAGTGACAAATTTGTGTCTTCCTAGAACACTGAGTTCTGCTTAACTTAGATCTCTAAAAACCAGAAATAGAGCATTTCAAAACACAAAGGCTAAGAAAAGTACAAAGAATTCAGGCTGTGATAGCTGTAACCCCTTCAAGTCCTACAGCAAGCATTAGCCACATGGTATTAATAGTAAGTTTTTTACATGAAGAGAAAGCACAGTTCCCAGCTCACCTGTACGCAGCGTAAAGCACAGAGTTAAGAAGGTCTCTCCATGTCTAGACATGACAGAGATAAATAAGGAGCTCAAAAGCTCCTTCTCCCTCACTGCTTCCAATGGACTATTTCAGTCCCTTAACTGCCTATTTACATGCATCTCCCCAGAATTTCTTTCTTTGCTGCAGCTTCATACTCCTATTCTTCTTCATCAGCTTAGTCCAACATCCCTTTCAGGGCCTTTCTTAACCAATATAAAAATATTTTTCTTCTCCCTTGTCTTTCTGCTCTTTCTCTTTAGTGCTCCATTTCCCCATCCCTTTGCTCCGTATAAATAAGGCTGTCAAAATCACATGATAAAAAGACACTCAAAAAACACTTCTGAACTCAGGCAAATGTACTGTCCCATCATACTGTTCCACATGCAGCAGCAGTGTCGCTTTCAAACATCCCCACAGATCTGCATAGGTCATATTTAAATTTATTATTTTTCTGAAAAAATTCAAGAGTCTTTCCAAAGTCACTATACAAATAAGTACAGGGTCTTTCTAAAAATGAAAAGACCTCATAGGAAAGAAGTTTCTCCTCAACATGATGAGGAACTTCTTTCCTGTGAGGGTGGCAGAGCCCTGGAAGAGGCTGTCCAGGGAGGTGGTGGAGTCTCCATCTCTGGAGACATGCAAAACCCGCCTGGACACATTCCTGTGCAACCTACTCTGCGTGGACCTGCTTTGGCAGGGGGTTGGACTAGATGATCTCCAGAGGTCCCTTCCAACCCCATACCATTCTGTGATGCTGTGAATCTGACAGCAGCATCAGACTTTTAACTTATTTCGGTACTTCTCTCAGGCTCACCATGCATTGATTCCAACCCCATACTATTCTGTGATTCTGTGAATCTGACAGCAGCATCAGACTTCTAACTTATTTCTGTACTTCTCTCAGGCTCACCATGCATTGACACAGCCTATGTTCATTGACCACAGAACATTTGCTTAAACCAAGTCGCCCAAGGTGGTGGGTTACTTGCAATACTCTTACTCAGCCTGGCTGCATGTAATTTTGGTGCAAGAGCATTTGACATGTCAAAAGCCAGAGAGGGTTTCCCTCAGTAAAGCAATACTCTTGTAAGTGAATTATTTCAAGCTTGTTACTAAAAGAGATGTAAGGAATTAGGTGCTTCTTAAAAGACACGTAGTATTCAACATGCAGTTATAAAAATAAGAACCAGAAACCAACATCAACTAACAATGTTTCTTACAACAACATACACAGACAATGTTAGTAGTGAGGAAACAACACGTTACCATAATTTCATTATTTTCTCCCCCTGGAAGCATACATGTTAGTAACACATACTTTGCTCTTAGTATTTCCTTTCTCTCTCCCTCATTTTCTGGGCCTCAGATTTTAGAGGTCTTAATTTTAGCTATTCAGAATTTTAAAGGGACACTGGTCATCTGAGATGCATATTATATACTTAAAGCACAGTAACTATAAAGGATCCTTTCAGACCACATCCAGATTTATAAACCAACAAAGACTTAGATTTAGTGACTGTCTTGGTGCTTTTACTCTTTTTTCTTGTGCATTGATTTTTAGCAATAATAAAACATTTTCTAATGCTTTAAGTGGACCACACTGTGGATTATTATCCAAGTTTAGAAATGAAATAACTATACCAAATACTAAACATCGTATACTCACACATGTCTATTGCACTTCTCTGGTGATCCTCATTTCATACTCAGGTGATAATTGCCTGTCTTTCAGATGATATTAATGTAGCCTAAAACTTGTTTGTTTTCCTTTCAAGCATGATATCATAGGTCTAAGATGTCTATTTTGAAGGAGGATTATAATATGGCCAAGATATTTTTATTACAGATTACTTAGGAGCAGCTTAAGTGGAATATTCTCAGTTTTTAATCTATGAATAAAAGGGACAAAATTACTCCCCAATATGAAGGTATCACTGATTTCCTTGAGACTCGACTTTCAGTTTTAAAAAGTCTATTTTCACCTTCAAGATTCTTAATAATTCTAGCCTAACCCTGTGACAGATCTGCTGATTCTACCAATTCCATTCAAGGTGTCAGCCTCAGTATGTCGTCAGCAAAGTTATCTTGTTTTTATTTTTCTGCTTCCATCACTTAAAATCCCTTCAGTATATGGTGCTGCCTTTTGTAACAAGGATCCATACCTGGTTCCATTCAAATATTATTCTTTTCCTTCACGATCACAGTAAATAGAAACAGGTGTCATGGCAACCAGATGAATGTCTTTATTTCAGTTCTCTTCCCTCACCTGCCATCTTCTCCTCCATTTCTCTTTTACATACTGCTGATTAGAATTAAAATACAATTTTCTTTTGCCGCAGGAACCTTATTTAATTTAGAGTTTATAGAGCATCTCACACGCTTGAGGATGCTAATGACCAATAGCAACATTGTTTTTCTTTCAAACAAGTCTGGAAAACCACATTACCTGTTTGTATAGTAGCTAATTGATTACATAATTTGAGTTAAAACCACTTTAAACTTTGTGAGCCAAGGCAGAATTTAACTACAACCTTGACAGACTGAGGGAGAAGGATGAAGCAGCTTTGCAAGTATTTTCAGAGTCTTCTTCCCTGGTATTACCAAAAGCATGGAGGCTCCAGCATAAGAGACTCTTGCAAGAGCAAAACCCATGAGACTGGAGCTTTCTTTTCTGAAACAGCACATTTAACTCCTTCTTCTCAACCTTCAGTAATATGCGTTCTCTGAGTAATGACAAAGCTGTATCTTTTGCCCCATGTTACATCGGTGATCTCAAAACTACAAAGGCCTTGGGTAGTTCCAAACTCTAAACTTCTATTAAACAGAATGAAGTTGGTAGCACCCTTATCTAGTAACACTGACTGGCCTAACTTTCATCTCCAAAGAGTTACTTGGCAAAACACCAGAGAGAGCCTACTCCAACCAAGGTAACATTTAAAACCCTTCCTTGGAGATTCAACCCATAAAGCCTTAAATCTGTAACCACATATACAGACAGGAGCCAACCCACTGAAACTGTCACATTATCAAAGTTTACGGATTGCTTTTTGTTCTGCAAAGCGATTTTTAAAGAAGTGATCAGAAACCACTGAACCATCCTCTTTGACCTCGAGCTATTCAGTGCATCACCCTCTTAGAAATGATCCTGGAAAAAAATGCTGTGCCCCAGCCAGATTTCTTGATAAAATTGTAACTGGTGTTCATTATGCTCTTGTGTCTGTGCCCTGTAAGGTCTGTAAGGGCAGAAGTGACAATACAGGCTTGACAAGTTTCCTGCTTCCTATAGCTAACCCACTTCTAACTTCATTATTCCTGTCTTTCTGATCGTATCTATAATGTAGCCTACGAAAATCATTTAGGGATTAGCTAGTCTTTTTGACCTAACCTACCTGAATCACTATGTTAAAATAAACTCTCTGTTCTACTTTAACTATTAATACACGTGGTTTTCATTATTTAGCTTGGTTTAAGAAATTACTTTCTAATAATTTTTGATGCATACATGGAAAATGACAGTTTTGGTACGTTCAGCAGTTTACCTCAACGTTCCAGGACAGTGAACATTTTTTCCAACTCTAATTAACAACAGAATTATAAATTCCTAATTCATATTTTGTATACTCTTTAGTCTCCTGTATACTCAGTGATTCTTTCTAAAAAATTTATAACAAAGTTTTGCTGCCCATGCAATGTATTTTTTTGGCTAAAAGAGGAAAATCTGTAAAACTTTATGTACTTACTAATCATATTAATCCAGAAAATTATCACAAACATTAAAGTAATCCTGTCTTCAAGATTATGGCAACACAAATAGTCATGGTTTAATCTATTTTACATTTTAAGTAGAGATTTTTATTTATGGAAAAATATAAACATTTTCAAAAAACAGCACATGATCTTCATAAGATCATCTGTCTAGCTATTTGAAAATAATTTCTTGAAGATTCATTTTTCAATTAAACTATGGGCATTGCAATTTCTTCCTTCTTAGCTCCCATATAATTTCAGCTATGTAATACAGACTCTTCAAACTCACATATTTTACAAATATTACTTAATTCTATTCCGTCTGGTACATTTGAGTTCTTTAATTTAGTTCAGGATTAATGTTCGTTATTGCTGTCATTTTTCATAGTAAATCTCCCCCTTAGCAGAGGGTAAATTATGCAAAACTTATTCTGAAGACTTTCACAAAGAAATCATTAATTTCAAAAAAGGCCTTCAACAGTCATTCATCTTGAAGGTCCTTACATTTGGTATAGTTTGTAAATGCTCTCTCACTTCTGGCAGATTTTTATGTTCAAAATTCATACTGAAATTTCACAATCTATATGAGGTAGATATTTTCTAAGGATGCCACTGTAACTGATTAGGAAGACTGTTAAGCTCAAAAAGATTTTGTAGAATGAAGATATTTGACAGAAACTTGGCCTGGGGTATCAGCCATATTTCAAATTAGATTGACACTACATCAGAAATAAAGTGATTGGTCATGAGGGACAGACCGATTTTGAATATATGCCCAGTTACACAATAATATAAACCGGAATGAACTGCAAACTACATTTTAGTAATGAAATATTATATATATAAGTGCTAAGCCCAGGACATACATGGGTTTACATATAAACCCAGGACTGACCTGTCTGCAGTGCACTCTTTTCCTTTTTATAATCTGGTAAGGTATCTGTGTGCTCTACTGCACAACAGCAGCCTTGAAGGCATGAGGTTTTATAGCATTCCAAAAAGAACAAAAAGAGCAGAAAAGTGCTGCAGAAGGTACAACGTGGTAAAAATAGCGAGCGGTAAAGAGTGCGCAAGTGCTTGCTGTGTGGGAGAGACCACTCACATACCCAAACCACACAAATTCACTAGACACACAAAAATTGTCCTCACTGTTTTACCTTAATCTATTATTCAGTCCTCCACTCTACTTCCAGTTTTTCAGCAATTCCAAGTTCCACATAGATTTTTAGCACAGTGACCAGAGGTGTAGGCACAGCAATGAAAACTGTGGAAGATATGAGTTCCAAAGCACTCAGTGACCTGATTGACTGTGATGGCTTTGAAGGAGTGTGCTTGGATTATCAAAGACAGATGAAGTTCAGGAAAGGGTCACCAAGAACCCACCTCAGGATATTTCAGTGTCCTTTTCTTCCAAAGCACAATTTATGGGCCATCATAAATGTCACATGATTTGCAAATGACAGATAAGCTTAGCCAACTCCATGATACAAAAAAAATTATAAAAATTAAAAAGCACATTAAAAAGCAAAAAAGCGGCAAACTGTGGTTTAAAAAAGTAGGAGAATTATATTGGTAAGTCTGTATTGTTTTTTAGAAAAGAAAAAAATTCTAAACTGGACCTACAGCACTGGCAAATTCTGTTCTGGAGTCTGAAGTAACAGTTAGATAGCCATGAAACTAATGCCATTCAACCAGAGCCTATTTATGCTAGACAACAAAGACAGTAAAGTACTAAAGCTTAAATTATTTCAGTAACATAATTAACATCAGACCTAGATAGGTTCTTAATTTGCAGTCTGTGGTAAGTCACAAACTATTAAATCTTGACCATGTTCTCATTTGAGGAAGTCTGGAATTGCCAAAGCCAAGAGGGCTTTTTTGGAAACTAATATATTTTTCTGTTCTGCTGCATACATCCAATTTCAGGGATTAAGTTATGGGCAATACTCCACTATGTCTACAACTCCTGGCGCTGTTTCCAGCCCTGAGCAGACTGGTTCATAAAGTATATTAAAATTCTGCATTAAAAATGAGAAATATATCCAGTATTACAGAAATTACCTAACTGTAATTTAAGTTAAGACAGTTAAAACTTCTTCCGTGGTTCTTCCACTTCATTATGAGCCAATTAAGAGGATAAAAGGACAAAGAATACATAAACATAACATCCAGTTGCTACAGAGGTCCCTTCTGTATGAGCTTCTGTGAATGGGTTCTATAGGCATCTGGGGATTCAAACAGAGTTGTAACAGAAACCAGCAGGACAGTGACATTACCTGCTGAAAATGTAGCATGTGAAAATTTTCCAAGGAGTAATAATCTCTGAAGACTAGTAACTCATGCTGAATACGCAATAACTAACAAACTCAGAAAGGCTGAGAGTTGGGGTTGTTCAGCCTGGAAAAGAGAAGGCTCCAGAGAGACCTTATGATGGCCTTTCAGTAATTGAAGGGAGCCTGTAAGAAAGACGAGGACAAGCTTTTTAGCAAGGCCTGTTGCAACAGGACAAGGGGTAATGGCTTTAAACTAAAAGAGGGTAGATTTAGACTAGACAGAAGGAAGATATTTTTTACAATGAGGGTTGTGAAACACTGGAACAGGTTGCCTGTAGAGGTGGTAGATGCCCCATCCCTACAAACATTCAAGCTCAGGTTGGATGAGGCTCTGAGCAACCTGATGTAGTTGAAGATGTCCCTGCTTGTTGCAGGGGGGCTGGACTAGATGACCTTTAAAGGTCCCCTTCTAAGCCAAACTATTCTATGACTCTCCGACACAGACAGTCTGTTCAATCTGCCCAAGGCCAGCACGATCAACAACAGACAAAGAGACCTGGACCTTATCCAAGAGGGAAGTGACTCCCATACGCAGCTGAAAACTGCAGGATTATGTTTATATGTAAAGGAACAAAGATCTCTCTGAGGGACTTTCCAAGCTCCCACCTCGCAGCCACAGGCTGACCTTCCACATCTGAGCACACAGCTCATGCTGGCCTCCTAGTGAGCACGCAAGTGAATGCTAGTGACTAAACGGATGCGTTGTGCAAATAGTCACCCACTTTTAACAAAAATGGCTTGGTTCTATTAATAACAACAGCTAAATGAGTAAAAGTCGTTTGAAAAAATTTTGTTTCTCTCTCCGCCTCACTTCAATCCCCGCTCAGGAAAGAGGGAATTTACAAAACAGCCCTTAAACTTCCTGTAACACTTTAACTTGAAGCCCCAGTTCACAGTACATTAATCATAATCACTGGTAAAGGAAAAATGCACAATTTTCACGTTTGTTGCCCTAGTGACATCTGTCTTACCAATTCAACCTTCGTAATTAATGTCAGAGGCTTCCAAAATACTCCATGTATGTGTGTATTCATGCAGTTTGTAGTGTGATTTAAATGTAAAAGTAGTAAAAAAATTTACGCACTGAGTTTATCGTGATGCCATTTTATATAAACTTCTTTTGAAGAACAATCTTAGAATCTTGAAAATTTCAATGAACTAAGTTTAGGTAGGAAATACAAAAGAATTATATATTCTTCTGCATTTTTATAAACAATTGCAATGGATGCTAAATCATAAAAGCATACCAAAAAATCAAAATCCAACTCCATGACACCAGTAACTCATTTCACTAAACTGCATTTCCATTTTTTTACTTTTGAATTTTTCTGAGAAAAAGATTTATAGTGAAAGAAGACATCTACGTGAGATCCTGATCACATATATTTCACATATATCACAAATATATATATAAACACACACATAAGGTAAAAAATTGTTTTCACCCTTAAAATCAAAGACTATTTCACCTTATCTTGAGAGAGTTACCTTCCTTCCCTTCTATTTAGCGCAGGAGCATGTGGTATACAAACCTCAGCTTCCTTGTAACTAAAATCTCAGCATTTTATCAGGGTTCCCAGACAGACTCATGGGGCAAGGAGGGTGGGTAATGAGTGCTCATGGCCATTACAAATCTTACAGAATTACACTTTCCAGAAGTTTGTTGTTTTTTTTTTTTATCTATCTTGGACAGTCAACATGTGGACTGTACGTGGCTACAAATAGGAATCCACAAAATTAGATTATGTTAGTAGTAATTTCAGAATCCTTGAAAACTCTTTAACTATTTCTGGCATAGGAATGAAGTTTAGAAAGAACTCTGCCTCTTCCCCTACATGTATATTCTCCACATTTTATTTTCCAGTGCTCTTTAATTCGTTTTTTAACAACATGGCGTAGATTGATCCTGTAGCTGTACATTTACTTTAAGGTGCTCAAATATTCAAACTGAATGTGTGCAAAGTTTATGAGGAAGCTGTTGGTAATTTTCATTCCAATCAGTTTCTGCTGTAAAAACAAAGCAAAATTCAAAAAAGTACAACACCAACTTGGTTTCCCAAGTGGATTTCCAGTCTAGCTTTGATTTTTGACTTGCTTTCTAAAGCAAGACAGTCATACTCCTTGAAAGTGTGAGAATTCTGTTCTACCAGGTGCCTGAAATACACCAGTGCAAGATTTAAGAGCCACAGCTCCAGGCTAGAGTAAAAATATTCTTGTCCTTTCTCAGGGGTCTGACTCTGCACAGCCCAGCTGTGACTGTGCAATTTAACTCATTCCCCAGATTCAGCTACGAACTGGATTTTCAGCAGCTCCATAAGCAGATCATTTATAGCTTTCCAAAAGGGTACAACCCGTTTTAAAACCTACTGGCTCAACTGTCTCCCACAACAACAAAAACAGATTTTCATTTCAGCACCTCGTCAAATAACTTAAAGTGGTTTGAACTTGAGCTGAATCTAGCTCTAAAATAAAACTGTCTTTAAACTTCTGTAAAATTCTATTTAGTAGCTTTGTCTAACCACAAAAAAACCCTATTCACAGGCAATTACCTTCCCTTGAATTCATCACACAAACCCACAGTTCTGGCTGCACACTGAATGGTACGTACTGTGGTAGATTTAAAGATACAGAATAAAAGAAGTCAAACGTTTTGACCATCTTCAAAACAGGGGAAAAGGAGGAACCAGGTTTTCGTAGGTCAGCCAATTTACATAGTTCCTGGAAAAATAGGGAGGAAAATACGCAAAACTATTTGTAAGCATCCAGAAAGTAACACAAAGAGCCAACACTGACCAACAGCTCTATCAATCAAAAGGAATCCCATGAGAGAATAACCGGCCTTGTAGATAACAGAAAGCATAGTTATCTTGGTGGTTTATAAGGCCTTCTGCAGTACCTCCCATGTTGTTCTCATAAAAGAAAAATAAGGAAACACGGTGTAAATAAAACTACCAGAGAGCAAGTGCAAAACTTGCTGGAAAATGTTAACTTGGAATACTTCAATAGTTCACTGACAAATATGAAGGATTATATATTGATTCTTCTTTTATGGTCTGCCTCCTCCTCCAGCTTTCACATTTTTAACTCTCTGGTCCCAAATTTGCTGTAAAAGTCTTCACTCAGGTCTTTATTCTGGCAAAACAGCGAGCAGTAAATAAAAGTGTATGGCTGAGAAAACAAAGTATAGTACAGAGGCTCAGCAGTCAAACTCGGTCATTAATCAGTCTTGGCTTCTCTTACACACAAAGTACATTCTGCACGTTACACCATGCATTATTGCATGTGTTGGGGGCGTGTGTCAGGGGCCAAGCATCTTTGATACCCCAGAAGCAGTTATCACAGCTGCATCTAACTCCTGGGGCATGTAATGCCATTTAGTCACAGCACTTAAGAAGGGAGCTCAAAGGCAGCCATGGCAGAGCAGAGAAGCAGCACTGTTGAGTAAGTGGCATTGTTCCTTTTCCTACTCACTTTTCTTTCCTGTGTCTTTCCTTTTCTCTCACCTCCTGATCTTCCCAGCTCTTTTCCTTAGTTTTAGAATAATATCCCTACTTATACCTATTATATGATCATTGGATTGGCCACCATTAAGCTAAGCACTACTGATTCTGCTATGCTGGTGAATATTAGAAACAAGGGAGGTAGTCCTTTCCTTTCTGGGCACTTAAATCACATTAACTAATCAACACCATCCAAAGTTCCACTCTCTCACCTGCATGTGCTTCACTGTGCAATTGGTTCTCTCGCATTATCACAGAGTACATAAAGCTCTAGAAAGTTATTTCTAAGTCCATACCAGGCAACAGATGAACTCTTTCCTTGCCCTAGCTCTGAGCCTGGCTTCCTAGGCACATTGTGTCACATCATTACCTACTAATGCCTCAAGCACATGCTCAAAGGAAAAAGCAGCCCTCAACTGTCATCTCTCCTTACTCTCTACTCAATGGGGAGCTTACTAGTCTTTTCTTTAATGGTACAACTGCAAGGTTCAGCTGTTCCCTTTCCTTTAGAGTTGTGAACAGAGAAAAAGGTGTTCCTTGCACTAGCAATGTTATTCCAGTTGCTGTCACGCTGGTTGGAGTTGAAAGGTGCTGAAGGAGAGGAAAGGTATACTGCATGACACAGGAGTGTGCTTACTTCTCAATCAGCCAGGGACAGTTTGGTGACATGTGGACAATTATTTATTCCAAAAAGGTAAGAGGACATAAGCTACCACAGAAGATTCAACTGTGTGTAGAGACTGAGGACTACAAAATCTATATCCATCCAGCAAAGGAGGATTTAAACATCATATTGTATCTGATGGTACCCAAGAACACCTATTTTGAGTGCCTCACAGAATTTTAATTGGTGAAGAGAGACGGCAGAACTGCAGCCACTCATTCATGAAAGAGTGTCAGAAAAATTCTGAGACGTCTCAGAAGGAAGCAAAAGCAAAGAAAAATAAGTAGCCATCACAGAAAAAAGGTATAAAATACAAGATGGTTTGCTCCCACAGAAATGTTCAAACATAACTTGTCTGGCAGACAACACTGAGCAGGTGGCGTTATGCTATCCTTATAGAAAGAAATCTCTTAGTGCATTGTGCACTGCTCCTACAATTGGTAAATACAGTGACAGATTTAAGTGATGGTTTGATTAAAGATAGAGGGGTACAATGTCTGATGACAGATATTTTTTTTGTCTAGTAACAATGGGTATATATTGAATAGGTGAAATAGCCAGTATATATATGGATGAAGTTTTATATTCAGAAGGAGTTTTGCCTGGACACAATATTTGAGGGTGGATAGATGGCAGCAGGGCAAATCACCTGCAGTGTGGCTGGATGGAAATGGCATGTTTCTACAGAAGAGAAGCAGAATATAAGCCTGGCCATCCTTGAACCAAAAGCAACTGGTAGCCTAGAGCAAATACTGCTTGGGATGAAGGCTGCTGAAAAGTGGGCTTCCAGAGACTGGGTA
This sequence comes from Calidris pugnax, assembly GCF_001431845.1. NCBI lineage: Eukaryota > Metazoa > Chordata > Aves > Charadriiformes > Scolopacidae > Calidris > Calidris pugnax. The sequence goes on along the minus strand of NW_015090830.1, from coordinate 22,915,745 downwards.
GACACTTTCACATGTAAGACAGTCTCATACCTTTGTCCACCATGGACATATCACACCCAACATACCCTTCAGGTACTGAGAGACTTTAGTAACTCCCCTCTATATGCCATAAGAGAAAATGTCTTGTACCAACCTCTATTTCTGAAGCAAATTATTTTTGAGATCAAACAGTAGTTCAGTTAAGAAGTTTGTAACTTGGTTATTCACCTCAGTATAGTAAGCACAGTGCTTAATGCAACTAATACAGAGAGAAAAATTTAAGGAGATGCTTTTTAGAAGAATTAAAAGAAAGGTTCAGTAGTTGACTGACAAAATCTTCTAGCTGACAGCAAGGTTTTGTGATTTATTATTTGATGATATACAGAAAGAGAGAAGGAAAGAGACTGTAAGAAAAAGTGAATATATAGACTTTTATCTAGACATCACAATGCTTTTGTTTGAAAAAAACCAAATAATTACACCAATAATTGAAATTGAATTACATAAAGACTGGAATCCACGTTGCACTTGAGGGTAGTGTAATCGTGAAGCTGCAGTCACGTTACTGCTCCCAAAACAGCTGCTATATCCTACTCTTACTAGAGATGAACCTAATTGTAGCTTATTATGATACCTATTTTCAAAATGGCACTTTCCTCACGCTGTTTCCATCAGCTTGACAGAAATCAAGCTGATTGTGATGTGATGAAGTCCCCTAACTCTTTCAGAAATTGTGATGGATCAAATCTCAAGGACAGAGAGAGAAATCTCCTCACAAGTCCCCTGACAAGCAACAGCTACCTTGAAAAAATAAAGGACAAATTAAAATTATCAAGAACATAAGATGTTACAGACCCTCAATTTTAGGGAAAAAGAGTAATTTTTACACTTAGAATTAAAGCATTCGGATCCCTTACAATTCCACTAAATATAAAATCCCTATCAGACACGTCTAAATCACGTTCTCTTACATTGCTTATTAGAATATTTATCTGACTAGAATCTGTAATTTGAGTTATGCAATAGGGAAATGGAGAAATCCCACTCCAAACTAATAATAATAATCATCATCATCATCATCATCTACAAAATAGCATTTCACAGTTAACACGCTTCAGAGTGAGAGTGTTCCACAGAGAGCCCACTGGAGATAACAAGCATCTCTGAAACAATGTATTTTTTTAGCAGTAGGTGGATAAAATGGGGGTAAAAGCCAAGAAAAACATAATTTTGGGGTAGCATTTAAGTTCTGAACAACATCTTGACTCATTTTTCATGTACATGACTCAGCATCACTGCCAATGCTTATAAAAAAAAAAAAAAAACAACAAAAAAATCATGCCCAGTTTTGCTTAACTGTGCTCTTAACTTTTCTCTGCACCGGAGACAGCATTTATGGTAAGCATAACCTAATTGATGGTTATGAAATGATGAGACCATTTAGACAGATGTCTGATTCTCTATGGACATTTTTTCTCCAGGAGAAACAAGAAAGGCCTGCAGCCTTAACTGTCTTTTCTGAATTTATGGTGGCAGATCTGTCTGTCCGGATTAGTGTCATCTGCCCTTTTAGAAAAATATCGGTGCCTGTAAGGCTTTCAAAGATAAATTATCTATGTGAAGGGAAGATTCCATGTTGACCTACTGATATTTTTTTTTCTATTAAGAAAAACTCAAATGAGGGTTTTCTCCAAAAAGGCCATTATATTTACAACTTCCCCCAAAACTATCCACTACAAATTTGAAAGCACTAGACATTACTAAGCTTAACACTCCACACTATCCCTAAAAATTATAAGGTCTTCCAAAAAAAGAGCTAACTTAAAAGGAACTGACAAGGCAAATACGCTGTTATTATTGCAGCTGTGATACTTGGGCAGGATCACTGAAGCTGTATGGAATGAGTTGAAGTGGAACTCACTAAAGTGGAGCAGTTTGCAAATAGGAATAGATCCGTCCATTGCAGAAGTATTGCAAAGCTGAAATAACATCGCAAATACGCCCAGCCTTTAGGAAAAAAAAAAAAGGACAAGGACAAGAGTTGTCAAATAACTTGCTCACTGGTTCAGCATCTGTAGTTAAATAATACAGCCAAAGTTCTTTTCATAGAAGAACAGATCCATGGCAGAGGACAGTGCTATGAACATCCTGTAAAAGCACTAGCTCACAGGCTCAGGCTGGTCATACAATGCACCACACTCAGACAGTTGCCCATAAGAGTAAGATGTCACTTTACGTGTTATTTCTCTCCCTATGCAAACGCAATAAAATAAATTCATTAACAGTACAATGCTACGAATAATATTTTATTAAAGGACGAAAGGGTAAAAGTGCATTACGTGGGTGGAAATGCGCTACTACCTTCTCCTAGCAGAGAAACATAGGTAAGTTGCTCTAGGCACAGAATGATAAATGAAATGCCTGTCCACTCTTGGTAATGCAGGAAAAACCATCAGCTTCTGTCTAGAAGTAATGTGAATATAAAATGTAAGAGATTAGCACAAGCTCTTCCTGCTCTGTTTGACTAGTTACACTCCACTTCTACAAAGAGATAAAAGAACAAAGGATCTCATAACACAGGATTTTTGAAGGACTACATGAAAAAGGGGGGTGAGGGGGATGGGGGGAACCAAAATCTATTAATTACAGATTTTCAGCAGCCCTGGATTAGAGGCCCCATCATCTTTGAAGGTTCTAATTCGCTGAAAGTAGTAAGTACTAGTGCTACAAATAAGAAGAAAGAATGTAAAACTGGGTTAAAATGACATTACCATTTTCCAAGTAACACTCCTAACCACAGAACAACTAATGTTCTTTCAACAATTTTGCTCTTCACATACTGTCTTCCCATGGTGTTCAGTTAAACAGAAAAGGGTAAATTGACTGAAGCTCTTTGCACCTCCTATGAAAACTGCACACTTAAAAATGTGTGGACAAAAGAATGCAAAACAGAAACATAAACCAATGTTTTGATTTTTAAGCTTAACTTTCAAAAATTACACTTCTGCTTTTTTTTTTTTTCATTTAGAAAAGTCTGTAAATGAAAAGCATTCAAAACTAATAAAAATAATTCAACAGTGTGAGATGGTTACACTAAGTAGAAAATTTCAACACCAGATATTTGAAAACTCAGCATTTCCCATTATGAGATAGCCTACGATAAATGAGCAGTCATTACTCAAGCTATACTTCTCTAAACAGTAAACTGAAGAAGCCAAATATAATCTAATTTTATGTCTTCAGCAGCTGACACATCCTATGAAATTTGTGGTATACGCTGAGAGTAAGCAGAAATACTCTTTTCAGCTTTCAGATGTATAAACGGATACAAGTACCAAGATGTAGTTTTGACTTTGTGTTAGTATACCAACATACATAAACTGAAAGAAACATTTTTTTTTATTCAGACTGATTTACATTGTTGGCTGATATTCTTACACTGAAAGAAAATGTAAATGATATATATATGCCCATAATAATGAGATAATAACGAGTTGAATCAGGCATCAGTCTTGTATACTTTCTCATTTTGAGATTCAGATTACAAAAATTTCAAATTCCGTTTTTTAAGAATAAATCAAACCTTACCTTCAGATGTGGTTGCTGTTACTATTGCTTACAAATAGCTATTTATATCAGTCAAAATCCAGTCAATATCTATACCTTCTATATCAAAACAGGCTGTTTTCCTCATGGGAATTTGAGATTAAAATGTTGGTAGTCAGAAAAGGTTACACTTCTCAAAGACAGACAGAAAGAAAGAAAACACCTGAAAATCGAAAAATTAAATGCCAGTATCATCAATGGCCTTTAACATGTGGGCTGAAGGAAGCAGTTTATAAGCAGTGTATAAGGAGAATCTTGAGAAGGAGTTGCCTGCAAATTTGATATTTGACAAATAAATCAAAGATTGTCATTGCTCTACTTTGCATAATTATACACAACAAGCTTGAGATTGCTGGAGTTTTAATAGTCTTAAAATGGAAAAAAATAATATGCATAATTAATCAGCTACTACCCTTGCTAATTCAACCAAAACTTGATAGAAAGAAGACATGATGTCAACAGAACCACTATTTTACCCTTTCTAACAATCTGAACAATAATTTGTATACAAAAATGTGTTGAGTGATCTAGCTAACATCTAAAGGCAATTCAACAACCATTTCACGTACTGGACTGAAAAAAAACCCTTTAATTGAATTGCAGCATAGTTCTGCAGAGAGTCTACATTGACATGTACATGCTTGTGTATTTTAAGACATCTGAGTACACCGTGAAGAGTGGCACAAGAAAATGGATCTTACCACTGCAGCTGGAACTTGATGCATTTTTGCAGCCGGGGTCCCTGGGCGTGGGTAAAACTGATTAATAAACAAGCTTGGAAACCTGTATTGTTCTACAAGTTTCATTGTTTCTTGGAAGTCTTCATCTGTCTCTCCTGGAAAACCACAGATGATGTCTGTAGCGATTGTTATTCCAGGCACTCTGTAAAGAAAGTAGAAAGGAATACTGAACTAAGGACATGTAAAAGTCTTGCTCCCTTAAAAGCTAGTGTAGACTTACAACTCTTCAACTTTATCTACAGAAATTAAGACCTAAAATGATCTTTGGAAAAAAAATAATGAGATTTTAATACCATTGCTCGGTAATGAAAAATGCATTTGGTAGTCAGCCAAGAGCACACAGAACAGAAGAAAGATATCGCTGCAAATATTGGATTAGGATTGTGGCAGAAGAGTGAAAACATCTGGACCAACTCCTTCATTCAAAATTCTAGGTGATCAGCAGAGCTTGTAAATTTCTAGGATTCTGATTGCTTAATCCACAAAATTTATAACTTCTGAGACCCAGCCACTAGAATTAGTAAACTATTTAATGTATTGCAATGCTGCTGTCAAAGTAGAACAGTATATCCAAAAGATGGGACCTGGCATGCCATGTAACCTAGCAATTTTGAACAAAATTGGCTTTGGAACCAGTAAGACATCTCTTAGTCAGGACTTAATTTCTAACTCAGCACTCAATAAAATCAGCCTATGCCTTGCTTTAAAAGGAAAACGAAATACATAATTTTACAAATGCAGAGGCACTGAGCTCTCTTGTTATTTAGCAAGGTCAGTACTATCCTAACTGCTCCCCTTGGACCGAATATGCTGAACCCTTGCACGCAGCAGTTTAGGGGAGCACAGCTAACGGGGGGCAGCCAACAGACACAGCAGTCAGTGCAGAAAGGGCTGAAGCAAAGGGCCCTCAGTTGAAATTGCACCACAGCAGGTCTTAGACACGGTGGTACCACGTCACTGAGCATTTTCAACCATTGCTAGGGTTGAGGCTTGCACCCAGACTGAGCTTCAGATGGTGGAGGCAGCCCTCCAAGTCCCAGGCTGCAGGGAGTCCCTAGAGGCTCTCTCTGATGCCAGGACAGATGGCCCTCTGTCCTCCTGCTGTAGCTGTGGTGTCTTGGAGGAGCTGTGCCTCCAAGTGGAGGAGTTACGGGAGGAAGTGAGCAGGCCAGGCAGCATCAGAGAAAATGAAAGGGAGATAAGACAGGATCTTCTCTGCAACTGAACAGCTTGAAGAGCCTCAGCCCCCGCTTCGTGATAGAGAAGTAGGTAGCGTCAACCCCCACTACCGAGTGAAGCAAAACATCTGGAGAAGAGGAATGACAGAAGCTGGTGAGTTATGACACCAAGAAGAAAGATCTTGCCCCACCTAAGGACTTAGAACTGCAAAATAGGTTCACCACCCTCAAAGTTAAAGAGAAGCCAGATGTGCCAGCAAGCAAATTATCTGGTGCACCAAATCCCTAAACCACACAAGATTACCAGGAAGATGTGGTGAGCCATCATAATGGGGTGACACCCTGCTGTGGGAGTCACAGGCACCCATCTGTCAACCTGACCAACCATCTAGAGAGGTTTGCTGTCCGCCGGAGGCCAGAATCCAGGATGTTGTGGGGCTTTATCTGGCCCCATGACTACTACTCCCTGCTGTTATTTTATGTGGGCACAAATGATACTGTGAGTGGAAATCTGGACATTAAAAGTGACTACAGAGCTCTGGGGGACAATAGTCAGGGACATGGGGGCTCAGGTGGTCTGCTCCTCATCAGGAAACACTTCTTTACTGAGGGTGACTGAGCACTGGCTTATGTTGCCCAGGGAGGTTGTGGAGTCTCTCTCCTTGGAGATACTCAAAAGTGGTCCTGGGCAATTGGCTCTAGATGGCTCTCCTTGAGCAGGGGGATTTGGACAAAATGACCTCCAGACATCCCTTCCAACCTCAACCCTTCTGTCATTCTGTGACATGGCCCAGAAATATGAGTCCTACAACCAAGAGATTACTGCATGGTATTTACAGAGCACTCTGTGGGACCCAGGAGATATCAGCTCAGTTTTCCAAATCTGACACTAGCCAGCTGGATGACCACTGCCCTATGAGAAACTGGGAAACCACAGCACTGGTTTGTGTTCAGCCTGCTTGTGTAAAGTGGGAATAATGATAAACCTTTTATGCAGAGGCAGAAATGTAGGGTGCTCAGAAGTGCTCAGTGCTCCCTGCTGACACAGATGAAACTGTGTCTACAACACAGAGTTGATTCTACACTATCAGTAACAATGATGAACTGGAGAAACTATGAGTTATGAGGAAAAGTAAGAACCCTATAAAGATATTGGTGGTATCTGACTTAAAGCTGGCCCCGTTTCAAGTAGGGGGAACAGATGAGATGACCTCCAGAGGTCCCTTCCAACCTAAATAATTCCACAGTTCTTAAGTAGGCTACAGACAAGGGAACAGCTGAGACGGATTCTTTTAGGGGTGAATGTCATAAAGACCATTGCCACAAGCAAAGCTCACAGCTGAGCTTAAGAATGGGTCTCCAAGACTGTCTCCAACCTAAAGAAATGGCTCAAAGGCTTCTCTTCCTTTCACCAGGAAAAGAGACAGCAGAACTGTAAGTACAAACACATGTAATTCAAATGAAATTTATAAAGCACTTGAATAGCCAAAGAGAACTATAATTTCTTATTAGACAGTAGATCACCACAGAAAAAAATAATGTTGTGGTTACAGTGGGTGAAGAAACTTGAAGTTTGAACAGCTGAAAGAAAAACTTCCTGCAACAACGAGCTCTACTGGAACAGGAGAATCTGTCGGCAAAAGACCCAAGAATGGGGAAGCAAAGAATATTGTTCTTAGTAATTTGATTAGGTGCAATATTAAAGTATGCATAGCTTATATTCACCACAGCGGCCTTCATACAAACAGTATACGGTAGTAAAAATATTTTGTGACTTTTTTTTTTTTAAACTTAGAAGATATCAATTTTTTTATATAAGTATTGGCAATGAGCTTATATTAAAGCAAATGTTTTGGCCTCCTTTTTACATGTGCCTGCAGAAAGAGTTAGCTGCACAGGAATTTATTAGACATGATATTATCAGAATCTTCTTTCACCTTTTCCTTATAAAAAAATCTCCACAAAAGAAACCAAATTCTTTCAATTCCTTTCTGAGTTCATGAATTCAGACTCCACCATTTGCGATGAAGTTAAAACATGGCATTTGAATGTCAAAGCAAAACCAGTATAAAAATGAACATTTTCAAGGACTTAGCCCAATAATCATACGTGGAAAACACAGGCTGAATGTTGCAAAGAACAGCAAAAATCCCCAGAGCTGCTGGCTGAACAACCTCAATTACCGTTGCTTTCTTAAGGCTGGCAAACGGCAAGATATGAAGTTCTGCTTGATATCAAGTAACAATAAAATTTGTTAGCTTTAATAACTAAGTGAACAGAGGAGCACTGTGTTCTGCAACATGATTTTGTTCACATCGCAAATATCTCGTGCAGTAATAGTAAGCTTATGGAAGAAAAAGTACATTACTTTATAAATCAGTATCACATAACATCAGCTGCCATTTCTCAGAAAGTGAACAGAACATTCATTACATTTCAGAAAACCATTTTAATGAAGTTATTTTAACCATTTTAATGACACTATTGGCAACAGTCAAAGAATTTATTACCAATGGTAGTAGCAATACCATCCTTTATAAAGGTTTGGTTGTTTCTATAGCAACATGAATTATATGGTCCAATCAAGCTAGATACAATAAAATATGCTCTTTTTCTCCATAACACCAGTTGTCATTCAGTTAAAAGGAAATTACATATTTTAAAAATTCATCAACTCTACAAATGTCTGAACTCCATTTGGTGATAAGGTGTTAATTATCTTAGTAATTAGATTTCTTCCTAGATGGAATTATTACACACAAAGAAAAGCTAGGATATGAAAAGAGAATAAGGACCACAGTGTATTCAGCAACAGCAACTAATTACGGTTCAATCCAGTATGACTGCCTAAAATATGACATTGCATTGTGCATTTTTATACTACTGTTGATTATATTGTTTAAAAGGCAGTTTCAAAAGGGGAGAAAAACATGAGATTTCACTCAGAATAAAATCCAGTTACTGACAAAAATCAAGCTCCTAGCTTTTCTCAAAGCACTGAGGAGCACAAATAAGTACTATTAGTTCCACATGCAAAACAATTTCTTAATGAAAAAAGAGGGGAAAAAAGATATAATTGCAGAAAAAAAACCAACATATATACACTTGAAAAGTAAAGCGCCCTTTGCTCTGACAGTCTCAAAGAAAGCAGCACAAAATTCCTTATTGCATAGATTCAGATGATGTTTAAAAAATTGTCCCAGCTATTAAATACGATGCAAAACTACACAAGAACCAATTTCTTGTGCATCAGCCAACATTAAATTGTTTTCTGAAATGAAATGGAGTTTATCTATTCTGAAGTAAACAAAGAAAAAACTGCTGAACATCCACACTAAGCATTTTGTAACATTTATTACATAAATGCAGTTACAGTAAGTCTAAAAATTCAACTGCAGCAAATGTTTTCTAGGGTCAGTAGAGAAGCTCCACAACACGTTGTTCAGTGAACCAAGAAAACACAGTGGTCCTTATGAAAGATAAAACGATTTTTAAGAAGTAGAAAGTTGCTTCAAACATACTGAAGTCTGAGTGCTTCTTAAAGCCTAGTTAATGGAGGTAGTCAGTCTGTTTCAATACTTCTGAGCATAAAATGACTTAATCTTTGCAAGCCATTTTAAGCCCTCATAATCCTGACAAACACCTAGACAATCTATGTGCAATCATTTTTTTCTGGCCATCATAAATCTTGCAAGATTTTTTCTCTGAAGACATACTATCGTCTCCATTCACTCTACTCTAGAAACAAAGAAAAAAAGAGTCCCAAGTCTACTCTCAATTGGAACATTTTACAATAAAAATATGGAATTTCAGAAAAAGATTACCTTGAGGAATAATCAGTGCCATGTATAAGATAATACAGCCCTACTTCTTAGGGTTCTTCAACATTCTCTCCTTTATGTACCTCAAAATAGACAAATCCCTTCCATCTACTCAAGCTGATTTATGCTTTGTCATCCTGCACCACACCAGCAACATAATGACCATCATCTTGGGCAGTTCTGAGATATCCAAAATAATATATACAAAGATATCCAAAAGCTCACAGAAAGGAGGAACAAATGTATTTGAAAGGACACAGAAGAAATCCAACACCTTATCCTTTACCTGAAGAGGAACCAAGTTCAGCCTCTCTGGTCAGAGAAAAAAGGGTTCTGCCTCCCAAAGGAGTGGCTGATGCCTGGAAATGAAGTAGTGGGTACGTAAAGAACGTGCTGTGGGTAACTGCTGCCCTGAGAACTGCCTCCTCTCAGCTCACAGGTAACTAAACTAGTTGTAAACAAGCCCAGAAGAATAAATGGCTTATTCAGCCAGGTAGTTCTGGGAGCTCTGTTTGCTCAAGTATCTCTGTTGCATATCACCAACCCGCAGGCAGTGCAGTCATAGCCTCACGCTGACAAGTTTCCTGCTCCTTTCTGCCCAGGGGGATGAAGTTACCAGTGTTCGACCAGCAGTAAGAGGAAAGTATAGCAGATACTACAGTGACAGTTATCATAGACCAGTTCAACAACAGAGGGAAGCTAGAGAACTCTTGATGGATGGTAAGTTGGGAACGAAACGCAAAATCCCTGGTTAAGAAAGCGGTAAAAGCATCAAGCTGCCAAAAAAAAAAAGAAAAAAAAAAGTGAAAACCGCCCCCTATTTTCATGGAGCAAGATGTCCAAAAAAACCCATCTGCAAAAGTGTGAAACTTGCTAGGATTCAGGTGTTACATGGATCATTTCATGCGGCTTTAGTTACAGCAAACATTTCCTCTAGCAATAACCATTACAAACCAAATCCATGCTCAAGGAAGAAGTTATGTAAGGGAGTTAAAATGCAATTCATCAGCCCCTTCACCCACTCATGTGACCACCTGAAATTTGTTTGCATGATCACATATTCTTCCCACTTCCCTTTTAGCAATTAACATTTAAATCCAGCAATGACTTCAAGCTACCAACTCACTCTTAACCAAGATCCTCCACCTCCAGACCTCCTAGTATAACAAAATACTGGATTAGAATAAATAGCTATATGAATAAATGTAGAACACTACATGTTCTTACAGAAGGGTACAAGAACTGCCTGGGAAATCTAGAGTAATTAAGGTCGAAACAAAAAATGCGATGACCTAGCAACTTTTGGTTTTGTAAATGAGACATTTGCATTGAAAAAATGTTAGGAAAAAAAAAGGTGGAATGCTTATGAAAATGAAACCAGCATTCTCTGAAGTGTTATTTCAGCCTCGTATATTATTTTACATTTTAGAACCTTTTTGCAGCATATACCTGTTTAGGAAACCTGCAAATGAAATTAAGTTAATGGATTAAATAATTTGAAGCCATCTAAGAGTTGGTCTTTCAAGTGTATGTCCAGAACTTAACAGGCATCTCAACATGCCATTTTGTGTTGGAGCTGAAGGACACGTTCACATTTTCCCCATGACCACACACAGTCCTCCAGAAGCCCTTTCCTCCCCCTGCCTCTTTCTTTTTTCTTTACAAAGCCCAGTCTTGTGGGATTTCTGACTTAAACTTGAATTGCTCACTGGGGAGTCACACGAGCTGGAGCTAGCACAAGAGAAACAGAGCTCCCAGCTGGAAGCAATGCCTCTTTTCAAAGGCTGGTAACAACACGAAACCTCAGCCTGCTTCTCTTGACTATATGGAGATTAACCTGAGAATGAAGCCACGGGAAGATCCCCACACTTTCAGAAAGAGATTCAGGCTACTTCTGATCTGCAACCCTCCTGCACTTCTCTGTCTCTCTCCATGGACTATAAACAGAGTACAATATACTCCTAATTTAAGTGTCTGGAGTTAGGGGAGTAAACCTGAACATAAGTTCTGAAGCAGGCATTTTTCCATCTCTTTCAGTTTATGATTTACCTTAAATTATGCAATGGATGTACAGACTTCTAATAAATGGATATCTACTGACAATGTTTTTCTTAGTAATCCTTTCCATATGCATTTAGAAGTAGTCCAGGATGTACAAGTTCAAAACCGCTGTGGCAGAAAAAATGAGCTCTTTTAGCCCTCATATCAATTGCTCAACTGATTTACACATGGAGTGAAACTGGAAAGTACCTCGGTTCAATGGCAACAGACATTTCATTAACATTTCTGTGTGAAGCCTTTTAAATGATAACAGACCGAGCCTTACAGCTAGATATAAACTATCATTTGGTTTGACTGTTTATCCAAATGCAACTATATATATCAGGAACATTAATACTTAAGAAACTGATGTAAGAAAACAAGCAGTACTATCAAGTTCACCACAGAACTTATGTTATTCATTCTGATATGAAATTCTATTTAATGCTGCCATTTCCTTTTCCAGTGTTTAGTTGCTCTAGACACATAATGACATCATTAAAATTATCACAGCAAATAGTGGGAGATTTTGCATCTAAACGCAGGAAAAGTAAGGAAGATCCAATTGTGACTTCTCAAGAAAGATATTTAGAATACTACTATAAAATTCAGCAGTGAAAGTATAAATGCCAATACAGGACAGATATTTCACAGACTGCAATGCAATCTAAAAGAACAGGGAGATTGTAAAATATTGGAGTGAACATGGCCAGGGAATCAGACCAAAATAAAATAAATATAAATAATATAAAAGTAGTATCCATTTTTACTCTCCTACAGTTGGAATTAATATATTTGACTTCAAGCTTTGTTTAAGTCTGAGGGACCTTATGTTTGCTTCTATCAAACTGTCCATCAAATTGAGCCAATTGAAAAGATGAATTTACTGCGTCTAGATTGAATTTCTATTAAATGTGTAATAAACTGTATTGGAAAAAAGCTAAACGTGTACTACATTCAATAGTGTCAGATACAATCACATACCGAGAGAAATGGGTGAAAGTGTGGCCTCACCCTCCAAGAAAGCAACCTGCTTATATTCAGTGAAGACAAACGTTTATTTAATAAACTATCATGCTTAAACTTAATTATTTTTAAGCTGTGCTGCATATTAGTTATTCAGGCCTTCTGTTTTGATTACTTCTAGTAAATTTAGACCTGCTTACAGTGTATATATTTCTATTAAATACAATAGCACCCTGGCAGGACACACGCTGACATCTTTTATTCGTGTACGTGCTCCCACTGCAAAGCAATTATATTACTTCAAATATTTTAAAATGTTCTCTATTACTGCCTAACATAACTCCAGGATGTCTCAAAAATCAGTTCTCCTTCAGCTCACAATTTGCCTGCTTCAAAGGGAAGATAACTTTATGTTGTTATTGTTTGTAAAAGTCCACAATGGCTTCATTTATATGTCAACTCACTTGTTTACTTTCACTCAACTATTGAAACACTGGATACTAGCAGATGTTTAAGTAACTCATATTTTGTTTATGTGTGTAAAATGCATATTTTTTAAGACTTTTTTTTTTATAAACTGTTTTCACAGCTTGGAACCTATCTCTCTGAAACTGATGTCTAAGACACAATAAACCAGACAAAGAAATTGTACTGCCGTATTGTTTATAAATTGTTGGGTGTTTTTTTTTAAATATAGTAACAAAACAGACAAACAAAACCCAGACATGACCACAGAGAAATCCCCGGAGTATTTCTTCAGAGTATCCTTGCAGATTTCCCTGAAAAAAGAGTGTATGCACATAGGGACATGGGAGAATAACTGGCAAGAGCATAAATCCTACTATTTAATCTGGAGGCGATTCATAGTGAAACACTTCAGATTTCAAGGGCAGCAGAAACTATGCATTAAGCCCAGACTCTCAGCTACAGAGTCTCTGTGTGCATTCTGCTTTTTGCATTCCACACCTTCCAGAGCACTGAAGGCTGCTCGTGGTGGTGATTCCCACAGGGAACACGTTACACCTGATCTCTGTGATCTGCAGCAATTTCCAACTGATTTGCAAGTGCAGCTTAAGAGGTTGGTTTTGAACTTCGGAATCATTAGCGGTTTCGATGCAAGTCACCTTACAAAGGCTGTAGAACAATAGCTATGATCAAGATGCACAATCTAACACCTCTCAGAATTTAACTGAGAGTGAGAATGGGTATTTTTTATGACTGTTCTTTCCCAAGCCCACCTCCCGCCCCCAAAAGAGCTCTTTCAGAAATCAGGCTGAATGACACCTGGGGGCAACTAGGAGACCTGATTTCCAGAACTGAACTTGAGAAGGTATAGGTATGGAGGACTTTATGCCAGCAGGGACTAGGTCTGTCCTTGTTGTTGGGGAATAGTGACCTAGATAAAAAGGGTATTTCATAATTAAGCATAGCTCACTGCCTAAGGATGAAAGAGTACAAACAGTTTTACTGTCTTTAAACAATTACAGTGAAGCTTGCTAGAGTTCTTACTAAACGCAGCCCAAATGTTCTGTAAGAAACATTATAATACTCCCCATTATCAATTTTCTTAAAAGAACAAACAGCTAAGGCTCGGGCTAACTTTATTGAAATAAAAGGTGTTCTACTCTTCCCATAAAAATGAAACATTTTACAGAACTTCATTACAGATTTAGAACTTCGGATCATTATTGTTTTATGATTAAAAAATGAGTGACTTAAGACAAAAAGCTCAACATCCTTTAACTTCATTTCCATTCAATCTCTAATAAATACCATCTGCTGTGTACTTTAGGGATATAATACCCGTCAAAAACTCAGCCGTATTATGAGAACCGGCACCAAGTTGATCTGAAATGCATATTTGAACAGATGTGTTTAAATTACATCTCTCTGTCTATCCACATGCATAAATTCAGAATAAGCGTGTGTTGATTTAAAATGCATAAAAAAGGGATTTGGAGATGCATCAAAAGTGAGCACCATCTCAATGGATCAAGGCTCACATTACTAAAGGTCATCACTAAAAATAAAGTTTGAATTTATTAAGGGTTGCACCAGGGAACTGTTCTTGGGAACTGACTTAATGTTTGCTGCACTAAAGCAGCCATTGAAATTACACTAATTTTCTATGACCCTTCACTGTTTAACATTAGAGCTGTCAGGCATGGTCAGAAATAATAGGATCTCAGCCATGAGTAACAAAGAATATTATACACTTTTTCTCGGTCTGACACAATGCTTATCACCAACACTAAATGTCTTGGGCTCTGAGGACCCATCCAAGTCTGTTTTAGTGACAGTCATTTAGCTCTTCACTCTGACGTAGAAATCAGGCATATGAAACAAAACGATTAACGTGCATTTTTGGTGCGATGAAACCAAATGAAAAAATTGCAAGCAGTGCTCCGTTAACAAATGCTAATTAAAAAAAAAGTACAAAATCTTTCTGAACTTGTGTTTATCCCATCTTTATAACCTACAGTCCCATAATTTGTCAGGGACTTTGAAGATAAGAGAGATCAGACCAAAGGTCCACTTAAACCCAGTAGTCTACTGCTAGCAATGGGCAGTATCAGAAGCCCAGGGAAGCGTTTAAGATGTAGAGTCCCCCAGAATCCCTTCCTCCTTCCAACAAACAGATTTTGTCAGAGAAGTGTTTTTGTAACCAGTAGCCTGTGATGGATTTGTCCTCCATTAACTTGTCCAGTTTCCTCTTGGATCTAAACCACCACATATCATAACCACTTGAAAGAAAAAGAAACTCTAGAGCTCTTTTCTGAGCCTGCCATTTGCTAATTCCATTTGATGTCCCCTGATTGTTAGACCGGGAGAGATCAGCAACAACTCTGTTCACCTTCTCAGTACTCCTCATGATTTCACTGACCTCTGTTCTAGTCCCTCTCAATTAGCATTTTTCCAGACTGAAGATTCCTTAATTTCCTCTGTGTGACAGATCTGTCATCCCTCTGATAATCTCTCTTAGTCTTCACAGTAACATCTCCATTTGTCCTCCATTAACTTGTCCAGTTTCCTCTTGGATCTAAACCACCACATATCATAACCACTTGAAAGAAAAAGAAACTCTAGAGCTCTTTTCTGAGCCTGCCATTTGCTAATTCCATTTGATGTCCCCTGATTGTTAGACCGGGAGAGATCAGCAACAACTCTGTTCACCTTCTCAGTACTCCTCATGATTTCACTGACCTCTGTTCTAGTCCCTCTCAATTAGCATTTTTCCAGACTGAAGATTCCTTAATTTCCTCTGTGTGACAGATCTGTCATCCAACCTGACCACTCTCTTAGTCTTCACAGTAACATCTCCCAGTGTAACATACCCTTTTTGAGAGGGTTGTTGACAGCATTTAACAATGCAGACACAATGAGATAAAAATCTCTTAAAGTACTTCTGGAACTTAAATAAATGGTCTGCTTTTCTCATTTTTCTTTTGGGCTTGGGTTCATTCGTTTACTGGTAAGCAGGTAGAAAAAGGTAACGGACCTTACACGAGGTAAGGGACAGGAGAGAAACACCAATGACAGCTGTTTACTGGTAAGCAGGTAGAAAAAGGTAACGGTAAGGGAAAGGAGCGATTATTTGTAAGAAAATGCAAGTACAGCATTGGTAAACATTCCACACCTAGAGAAATGTTACACTCCAAAACCACTACAATACACTACCTTTAAAACAGCCATGTTCTGAAATTTACTTTGAGAGCAGAGTAAACTGGTAAAAATCCCTTGACGATACGACCAATGTTAAAATTCAGGAAAATCGGACTCATACTACTGCTTTCCTCTGCTATGGGAAAAAAACAACTGTCAAATAAAAGATGGAGAAAACAATTTCTCTCCTCCACAGAGACACAAACGCTATCCTGACTTTACCTGCTTCATATGAGAAGCCTGGAATTACCAGCGTATCTACGTCTTCTTCAAATCGATATCAGCCTCTGCCTCTTTCTGGGCTATTAACAAATAGAAATTCAGAAAAACAGAACTGTCATTAAAAGAGATTGATCGATGAATATGTCACCTGAAAAATAAAGCTGAGCAGAGACTGTATCTGAAAAAGTCAAGGACTGTGCAGCTACTTCAGCTGGATATTAAATAGTTGGGGAGCAATAGTCCTCTTCTTATTAAATTATTTCCCCTTAAGGTATGAGTCTGATGGAAGTGAATAACTTTTTGCAGAAACACACTGGCTGGGTGAAGTTTTAGAAAATAAGTAAGCTAGAACTGGCAATAAAAAGAAGGCCAAGCACATTTCAAAGACAGGCCAAAGTCAGCAATGTGCAGTAGGGGGGGAACAGAAGAAGTTGTCAAAGGAGTAGGAGTATGACAAGTTGGAAGACTTTAACAGAGAATTTAACATCTCCATCTGAAGTAGAACCAAGAATGGATCAAGGAAGAAAATTAAGAACTAAAATTGTCATATGTTTTATTCCAAGGCTTTCGTTCAAGATCATTTATATTAAGAACGGCTCCTGGCAAGACAGACATTAAAGCAAAGCAGATTTTGAGAAAAAGATGCTCAGCTCAAAAGAGTTACTCCAAAACAGCTGACAGATTTAAAAAAGACATAATTATCTCACATCACAAGCTATACAAACAATTTGGTTGCATTTTTTTGTCCTATTCTTTTGTGAGAAATCATACATGAAGATTTTTCCAGTTGCAAAACATGGGAAGGATTGAGGTTGTAAAGAAAACAGCAGTTAGCAACACATGCGTGAAGTGCACTAAATTTAACATAATCTTCACTTCATTTTCAAAGTAGCTAATGAAATACAACTTGTACCACATCAGGTGATCATCCAAAAACACAGCAGTTTATAAGCTACATGCTTACCATGGAATCACTGAATGATTTAGGTTAGAAGCAACCTTAAAGCTTACTGAGTTCCAACCCCCCTGCCCTGGGCAGGGACACCTCCCACCAGACCAGGTTGCTCAAAGCCCCATCCAGCCTGGCCTTGAACCCCTCCAGGGATGGGGCATCCACAACTTCCCTGGACAATCTGTTCCAGTGTCTCACCACCCTCACAGTAAAGAATTTCTTCCTAACACCTAATCTAAATCTACCTTCTTTCAGTTTAAAACCATTACCCCTCGTCCTATCACTACATGCCCTTGTAGAAAGTCCCTCCCCATCTCTCCTGTTGGCCCCCTTCAGATACTGGAAGGCCACTATAAGGTCTCCCCAGAGCCTTCTCCAGGCTGCACAACCCCACAGTACTTACAAAAAGTGTTGTTATAATTAAATATCAGAACCACAGATTTGAGAGAAAAAGAGAGGCAGGCAGGTTGGCTGGGGCAAGGTTTTAGCAGCTGTAAGCAGTTTTCCTGAACGCTAGCCAGGGGCATTTAAAACACAATTCATGTAACTCTTACTGTAACTCTTACTGTAACTAAAAAGCGCTGCAGTTTTACACCAGACAGTTATTGCTGTACGTAGCTATACATTCCTAAATCTGACTTTTTCAGAGGCAGTATCTCTCATGAAATGCAAATAGTCTAATTTTCAGAGATGTTTTCTGCTTACAAGCGTAGGACATTACTACCTATGAAAACAAAAGGCTTTGGATGTCTGAATAGGGAAGTACAGACTAATGGTGTATAAAGTTGATTTGATATTTAAGAGGATAGATTTTCAAATTAAGAACAGAACAGAAAAATACCAAAACAGAAGAGCACTTTGGATAGCAATGTTACGATAGCTATAATTCTGCATCCTTATTCAGAGATGCTCATAATTGCAGATCTAATACCAGTGCCCTGGATAGCTTTCAGGGCTAACAGCTGCATAGAGGAGAGAGGAGACTGGACAATGTTTCTGGATAGGCTTGAGATTTATGGCTTCAGAAAAGGAAGATCTGGTAGGTCAAAAGCTTTTACGATCACTGCTCTGACACTTCTTTTTTTCTTATGGAACAATATTTGTACATGACCATATGGAAAAAGGTTGCATAAGGAACTTCGGTTTCTGTGAGCAGCATAAAAAGCTAATTTGAATAATAATAATAAATTTCTCAGTTGTGAGAGCAAGTGTAGTATTTAGCTCAAAATCCCACATATACACCTTCCCCACCCCATAAAGATTCAATGCTCCTATCATGTAACTTCAAAGTTTTTCAGTTTTACTCCAAACTGCACTGACAGAGGTGACAATACAGTCTTAAAACTTCAGAACAAAGTGTGACACAAGCACTGTGATGTGCTCAAACACAACCCTAAATACCCTCCGAATTCGATTTTGATAGGAGACATTTCAGACTCAGAAGCAACACTATTTCCTCATTAAGTCAAAACCCATGAGCTTAACTTCAGAGATATCCAGTGTGCTTTACTAATGAAAAAGTGATAAGATAATGTAAATTATGTTCCCAATTAACACAATGCAATGTAACTTGGATTGCCAAGAAGCAGAGAATTTATCTTGCAAGAATTAGTTTAAAGAAATTATGAAGCAAATTTTCCAAAGTGAGTGTATATAAAGAATTATTCATTTGTGTAAAAACTTAAGTGGAATGATATACAGAAAAAGCTGGGCATGACTGTAAAGTTAATGGGCATCACCGGAGTGATGGGACACAACAAATACTGTCTGTAGATCACTGTCTTATCTCATTCATGATATGTTCTGATAGTAACCTGAATTTAAAGAAATCACAGCAGAAACAATATCAATCTTTTTGAGTAACCACAGTTCAGTCAGCTGATTGGAAGGTAGCAGAATGACTGTGAAAATTATCTGGTTTGCTCTCAGGTACATCCAAACAGCAGGTGAGTTTAGAATATAGAAGACTTCCTTAAATACACAGGATCAGCCCATAACAAGAAAATATTAATTTATGTGTATCAGTTAATAAAACATGATTTGAACAAAATATTATGGCTTCCCTTCCAAATGGTGGAACGGGCTTACTCTGCTATGCAGTTGAAGAAAATGATAAAATAAAGGAAATCCACAGAGTTGGTAAAAGTTGAAAAAACAATATTCATGAAATGTTATACAACAGATGGAACAGATTTTCAAACCTCTAAAAACAATTATAAAAGGGTATCAGTGGTGTCCTTAAACAACAATGTACACTGGCTTTCCCACTTTGAGAAAACCAGAAGATAATGGGGTAAAAGGAGGTTTAAAGAAAGTGGCAAATTAGGATCATTGAGGATGAAACAAGCTGTATCTAAAGACAATTTCAGTTCATTTATTATGTAGAGAATATCAAGCAACTAATGTAAAGCTGCATCTATGTACCAGCATTCTGAAAATGTTTATTTCTTATGGGCCAGAGATACAGAAATGTTTTAAGTAGGTAGAAAAAATCTGACTATCTTTAGAAACTATTTATTGATGTATCTTTTGAGTCCATTAATAGAAAATGTTTCATCCTGTAAGCCTTCATAACTCACAACACCTCCTTCCCCCAGTTTCAGGGCCAGTACTGAAATTCCAGGGATTTCAGTAGGCTGGGTTTACCACTGAGTAGAAGACAGAGTAGTTAAGCATCTCAGTACCGGTTTTGTAGAGTTTTGCCTTAGCAGAAAAGAACAAAAGGAGAATCGACCGTTAGAACCCAGATCCTCTTTTTCCTTCCAGTTAAAGAATAAGCTGTCTTCTCAGACAAGGATGGCAGTGAACTTCCAACAAGTACTGAAAGGCCTAAAATACATTCTGTTTGTGGACAGGTGGATAGGAAGGTGCAAGATTTTAAAATCAGAATCATGGCTAATAATTCCAGAACAAATTTGTTTTGGTGAAAAGGTAATTTTGCATCACTGATGGCAGCCCGTAGCACCCAACAATGGGATGTCAGCATGGCCACTGGCTATGAGTAACTATCATGCTTGCAAAGATACCATTTCCCTCTGTGAAAACATTTCTTTGGGCCTTCTTCAAGTCTCAGGAACTTGGTAGAAAGCTGCATAAAGAGAACACAAACTCCTGCGCGTTAGAGTTGTGCCTCATCAAAGCTCTCAAGTATGAATTTCTGTGGAGCCAATGTAGGTGCTACTGGAGTAATTGAGAACTTGGACTGTGAGTTATTTCCTTGACAAAAAAAAAATACACTGAATTTAGAAAGTAAATACTCTGAAGATGATATTGTGAGTTTCTGGCTTAGGGCTCAATCATCAGATAGATAGGATATTTAGATGCAATGTGTTTGATTTGCAGAAAGTAAAGACAGTTTACTTATTTATAACGGAATGTCCTCCAGAAAATGAAAAAAGCATTTGGAGGCAAATAGGAAAAGTGAAATCTATACCAGGTGAGAAATTACATTCTTGTTTCAAGGTGAAAAAATCCATCATGCCAGAGGACAAACCTCAGGCTAGAGCTTCAAAGGTGAAAGGGTAAATTAATAAAAAGAATTCATCAAAAGTATTAGAAAAGGATTTAAAGTGAATGTGAAACAAATTTTTGTGACAGAGTTAACAAGTGAAAGCAGGATGCTCTAACTTAACCAGAAGTCAAGAGAAATCAGAAGCACAAATAATTTCTCTGCAAACTCTATGCAAGGGATAGGAGGCTTGGAGCAGATCCCCTACAGATGCTGCAGTAAGAGTAAGAGTAAGAAGTAAGTAAAAAAGAGTAAGAAGGTCTTCGGCCACTATTGCTGCATAAACATAATCATAGTTTGAATGCATAGTTCAATGAATAAAACAATTTTTTGTTCTAAAAAACTGGCTGAACATTTTCCTTGGGAAAAAATGTTTATATGTATTATTAATGAAAACATGAAAAGATATCTCAATGTGATAATTACCACACTTCAATTTAATACTGTCAAGTAAAAGCTGTATTTTCTGAAAACATATGTTAAAAGACAGATTTCAGCTTCTGCTATTCTCATAATGATAAAAGCCCTCAAAATACCTCAAATAATTTTGCATTCTGTAGAAAGTATGACTAAGTAATCTTAGGTAGCCAACAGCAAAAAATCATGTTATGACTTATTACCACATAACTCCATAGAATACTGAAGACATAAACCAATCAGGAACATAAATCTTAACAGCATCATGCCTGAAATTGAAACATTTTTGAAGACAAAAACCAGACAACTCAGACATTCTCTTTGTACAGCACTCTGAAATACTCTGGCAGGGTACAAACTATTCTGTTCACCAAAGTGCAAAGTAGGTTCTGATAAATGGCAATAAGGACTTCACTTGTTCAGAAAGGACATACACTATAACAAATGTAGAGTGATCTGGAAAGGCAAATGTACAAAAATTCCATTACTAATGGTAAAATTACATCATTCATTATAGCTTTTGCTTACACTGTCCACTGGATTTTGATATAAGCCACACATGTAAACTTCTCTTCACTACAAGTTACATTTTCCATATACCTGTATTTCTTATTTTTATTG
This sequence comes from Calidris pugnax, assembly GCF_001431845.1. Classification (NCBI taxonomy): domain Eukaryota; kingdom Metazoa; phylum Chordata; class Aves; order Charadriiformes; family Scolopacidae; genus Calidris; species Calidris pugnax. The sequence continues at coordinate 22,894,032 of NW_015090830.1, read as the reverse complement.
TGGATGCATAGTTTGGGAACTGTTTCAATTTGTGTGAATTGTTTTTATGCCTGTAGCTCCTATTTTTCTAATGTCTTATCATTGATATATAGTCACCCTGCTTCAAGTTACAAACTAAATCTAATGCACAAGAGCTGATAGAACACTGGTGGGTAGCTTTTACAAATGACCTGTTACTATTTTTAGTAACAATGGGGCTCAATCAGATACATCCTGAATGTACGAAGAATCTTATTTCTTAATTAGTTTGTATTCACACTTAAAACTGTGCTGTTATTAGGACAGAAAAAAATGTAGAAAATTAAACAGTAAAGTTTAACCTTTATTCTGTTTAGATTATAATGTGCTCAGTGGTGAATGCAATGTCACCTATAAAGGATATGAAAATAGTTCCATTTCAGCAAAATGCTTCAAATTAGTTAACATTCAAAAAATGCCATCAAATCTCTTAACAGTTTTGTTCAGGAGTTTAACAAGTATTTTATGATCATTTGCTATGATAAGGAGGTAAGGAAATAATCCAAACAAGTGGCAGTCACACACACAGCTTCTCATTTTCTTTCATCTTAAATTTGTGCTAAAAATGATCCTCCAGGGGAAGCATAATTGCTCCCTGATAATTTCTAATTAATGTTTACTGTCCAGGGATCGCAGGCATACACCCATGGGAGAACACAAGGTTAAAATTACTGCTGTGTGAGAGATAAACCTTGACTCTCACCAGTCTCCCAGGTACATGCATATAGTTGTGCAGGCCCTAACATAAAAACTAAGGGAAGACAATATCTACATGCATGGGAACATATTAAAATGTATAAAGAAAGCAGATAAATAAAATTAAGAAGACAAATATTTTAAACTTTTTTCCCTTTTCTATGGCATGTATGAAGAACACTGATTAGAAATTGGAATGACTAACAAAGATATTTGCCTTCGATTACATGGGGTTGTTGATGCTGACATAGTGCTCTGCACTATAAAACAGTGCTCTGCAAATTTGGGCTTAAAAATTTTTCCTCATGTTTGAAAGATATAGTAAAACATTTTCAGTAACGTCTATTTTAGTGATTTAAATATACTTTAACATTTCAAGCCAGCTTTTTAAGTTCTGTTCTAAGAGATTCTGCATTGAGGATCAGATTTCCAAAACACGTTCCCCTTCTTCTAGTCTTAGAAGAACTTGAGGCATCGTTAATTTTACTGCTGTGTTTAAATTCATAATTTGTGACCATAGTCAAGTGTTTAATATTTAACTAAAATTAAGTGAAACCATAACATTGCATGCGCCCAAGACACAATATCAGGCACAAAGTTTAGGTTAGTTCCTTACCCTACAGGTTTTCATTTACAAATTATTTTAAACATATTTTTGCTGATAACTATATTGGTTGAATAAAACTTATCTCCCACAACATTTAGATTACAATGCACCGCTGCACCCACAACATTCATTTTATACACTGACACACACAAAATTAAGGTATATTACTGTACCTACTAAATGCAGCTGCAAAAAAAAAAATAATTAAAAATCTGCATTTTCCACTTTGGTGTATTTAAATTCCAGTTCTCCTTTGCCTCTCAACTATTGTCACATCTATTCCAATTATCACAGAAGATCATAATAAAATATAGTGTAAGTCAGCTTCAGACTCAAATTCACACGCAGACCCCAGTAGCTGCTATAATGCTGTGGCAAAACTTCCAAGCCATTGGTCTTGGCTGGCTGTAAAATATATTACATTATGTAGTGGTTACAGCCCAGTACTGCAAGAACTACTTAGAGGAAGATATCAAGTAGGTAAGAAAACAAGAAGGAAGCAAAGATTAAAAGGATACGTGACAGAAACTCTATTTGCTTGCTCTGGTTTTGAAACAATAAACATTTTACAGTATCACACCATTAAAAAAGAGGAATCTCTACTGCTATGTTTTTTTCCCAGCTGTTAGGATTTTACGATCAACGTCAACAATCACACAATTACAATCTGAAATTAACACAACTAAGCAAAGCGCATGTGCTGTTTTCCTCCTTTCCAAAGTATGTGAATCCACAACAAATAACAGACGTAGGTGAAACGAAACAGAAGCCTGGTCCTTTGAATGTTATAACCGGTGTCTCTAGATATATGGTCTAACAGAGGCTGGGGAGGTCCAAGAGAATATGCTACAAAAATATTTTGCTGGCCACAGTTCAGAGTTCAGCTGGCTGCCCTAGCAGTTTCTAGGACTGAGTACGTGAGTCAAGTACTCCCAAAAATTTAAGCCAACAGTGTGGGAGCGGAGCAATCATGCCAGCCTATTGCTCAAACCTGAACCCACAGTCCGTCTGTCTGTCTCTCTGCAGACTCTTGGAAACTGCCAGTCCCTGACAGGCAGTTGATCTCTCTTCTCTCACTAAGCAGAAGGGCTAAAAAATAAGTGTGAGTAGTTACCGTGGGACACACAAACACACACAGATTCAGCTACAACCAACCACATAACTAATTTCTCAGATGTGGTGTTTACTCCTTCTGCAAATAAGCTGAAGGCTGTCAAATGCTTATGCTGAAATTCAACTCAACAAAAAGCCTTCAATGGAAAGTAAATACTTCAGAGAGATCAGTATTTTTACTTAAAATAAAGGAGACTGATTCAAATCTGTCGGGGTTAGTCATGTCCAAAAGTTACTACCCCAGCACTGACTGCGAGTCTGTATGGAACTTTTGTGTATTCCCACTTCCTAGTTTTCTTCATTTAAGCATTTTACAACCTCATTTAAAACAGAACTCATTTGGTTGAAAGAAATAATTGGAAGGAAGAGGTAAGCAAGGATGAGTGGAATAGTGAAACATCAAATATTTGTTTTTTAAAAAAGAGTAACTTCTGGGAATAAAAACTTGCCTTTTATATTCACTTCAGTTATTAAGCACAGAATCTAGCATAAACATACTACACAGGCTTTACCTGAGGATACCTGACTAAGTAAAAATGTAAGTAACAGCAGTTTTACGAAAATGGCCTCCAAACTCCAGAGAATCTGTTACACCATTATTTTATACTCTTTCGAGTAAAGAACTCCCTGTATAGAAAGCCTGCAAGTCTGTAAGGAACTTTTGTATATTTCCACTTCCTAGTTTTCTTCATTTAAGCATTTTAGGGCTAAAGAAAATAATCATTAAAGGTACTGATCAGCTATAGAAATATTGCATTTTTTATTTCTTTGATTATTCTTTCCAACATATTTTCCCCAAAAGCATGACACAAATGTATCCTCAGTCAGCACTTATCAGCTGGCCAACTACCACCCTCACCAAAAATTCTTTTGTGATTTTTTTTGTTCTATATGATCAAAATAATACGGCTTACTAAATTAATTTCTTACCTAGTATTTTGTCAAAAATCACAAAAATGTACACTTGTAAAAGAACAAATACTTAATTTTTTTTTTGATGTATCAAATCTCAAATTTAAATACCATCATCAGAATTTTCACTTCTGAGCAATATAAGGTGTGCACATAATGCATCTTGGATTTGTATGTATACTAATATGCTAACACGATAAATACTTAAGTATCTTAACGTATGTTTGGATATGCTTAAAAACTCAGGAGCAAATTAAAACTGACAATTACATGTCAAATCAATCTGTTATTAAGCAAATAAATATTAATTAGTTATTACTGTTTTAAAAACAAATTGGACTCCCTCTCCAATTCCATTCTAAGTTCTGACCCAGATGTTGAAACACAATGACAGTATTTATAGAGAAAAACCAAATAAATTATTTCAGCTACTTTGTTTTAAAACATAATACTGGAATACAGTGTCTCAGTAAAACCAAGCATTTAAAAACCATAAATATTAAATGTTTTAAGAAGACCCATTTATAATTCTGCATGATGCTTACAATTCCTTCCTTTTAACTATACTACAGATTTTATATCATTACTTCCAAAAAACCACATTCACATGGCCTCAGGGGGAGAAGGAAAAAGAAAAAAGATATCATCTTGCTACGCTTAAACTGGGAATTGGATGCACATTACTAATTTCTAGTCTATCATCTAACAATACTCCCATTAGGATTTTGCAGAAGAAAACTGCAGATAAGACTGCTCAGAAAAAAAAGAAAGCCTAACATAACTACGTACAGAAAGTATCACTCCAAACAACTTTACTTGTTATATTTAGTAAAAAAAGTAAGCCAGCTTCTACGACAAGTATAATAAGACGACTAAATAATTTTTACTTTTAATACGGGGGTATATCTTCTCTCTACAGCAACAATTCCAAAAATTACTCCTCTAAATGTTAGCCAAAGCAGATCATCAGTGTTGTGGCTCAAAGCACCTGGATTGCGAATGCCCTGTGTGCCCACTAAGCCTGCACTCAGCAAACTGTGCTCATCCTGGGCACTTGAGGTCCCAGGCTTCACCCTCCAGTTTCTACAGATACCTAAGGGAGTGGAACAGTAGCAGGAGAGCCAGACACCCTCAACCCCCACCATGATTCTCTATCTCCAGAAAATTATGTGTATTATCTAGAACCAAATTTGGTAAAACAGGAGCAACCATGCGCATCCTGCTTGAACAGGACAGTATGCAGAACTTGCATACTGAATTGCTCCGGAAGGTGTAGATACTTCATATCAAAAATTATGGAGCATACATAAATTTTGAAATTGTAGTTTCCCAAACAGTATCTTCCCAAAAAATAAATAGGTTGAAGTTACAATAAGTGCCACTTAATCTTCAAAGTAGTCTGTAACTTTAGAGTTACTTCATGTTAACATCACATTGCGTGACTCTATTTGCATGTGTCCATCCTCAGGCTAAGTGTGATTAGCACATGAACCACAGTCTGACAGATGTACCAATAACAGGGCAAGCCACAGGAAAATAGGGATTGAGCCATACTCTTACTGTGAATTCAGGTAACATACTGTGGCTGTAGGATATGCACATAGAGAAAACAAACACCCCCTTATTACAAAGGGTACATGCATTGAAACTCAAACTCCTGCTCGAACAAGGTATGATCCTCTTTAACAAAGACAACTTCTGAAAAATGAGCACTGTGAATGGTCAAAGAGATACCCACAATGGCTTTTAACATTATTTTACCATGCATAGCAAAAAGAGTTTTTCAAGCCAGTTGTATATTTCTCATTTTTGTACTATTTCTAATTAGTTATAACCATACTACACCTTGTTGTATAGTCCTCCAAGTTGACTCCTAATCATATTTCTTATGGAACAGTCCTAAACCCATGCATTTTACAACCTCATTTAAAACAGAATTCATTTGGTTGAAAAAATAATTGGAAGGAAGAGGTAAGCAAGGATGAGCGGAATAGTGAAACATCAAATATTTGCTTTTAAAAAAGAGTAACTTCTGGGAATAAAAACTTGCCTTTTATATTCACTTCAGTTATTAAGCACAGAATCTAGTGTAAACATACTACACAGGCTTTACTCCAAACTCTTCTTGTGGGTACCTAAGTAAAAATGTAAGTAAATGGCTTCCAAACTTCAGAGAATCTGTTACACCATTATTTGTACACTCTTTTGAGTAAAGAAATCCCTGTATAGAAAGACAAAAAATGGTGCTCCTAGTAGGAAAATATCACACTATTTCAACGAAAATGTTTTTTGCTTCTCTTTAGGATTCTAAACCTGAACTTCGAGAGATCACTGTCATTAAAATGCTATACTCTGTGTGTTTTCAGAAGAGTTCCGTTAAGCTAGAATTAACACACGAGGCTTGGTTTTCACAGCCACACAGAGATTTCAATAATTTCCTTATCTATAAGAAAGTGAAGGCTGTAAAGTAAACTTGACAAACATTCATGTTGTTTACACAGATGACCTACTGCTAACTCACTTTTAGCAAGTTTTTTTCTGGCGTGTCTACAATAAAGTTCTACAAATAACAACCACAAGTCTAATATAAATTTACCTGAACTTCAGATGTGGCTTTTAGTTCACCTTCCAGCAAATGATATTTTCCACCAGCACTGTTACAGAAAGTTTAACGGTTGCACTTTACAAGGCATGAGACCACCAAAAATATGAAAAAAGCACGCAGTTCTGACAGCCACCATCCTGACACACAAGCAACAGAATAACTAAGAGCCTACAGCCCAGAAAACCCTAATATCCTTGATGGATTTGGCATGAAAGACTATGCTGTAAAATAGTGACTAATAATTTGTAAAGTAGCAACAGATCTAATACTGCAAACTGTGGCAGTAAGAGATCTCTCCATGAACAAAGTGAAATGCGATTCAACAATCTGCAGAACAATGAAGATTAAAAAGATGCAGATATTTGTAAGCATCCTTCCTTCCCTCCTTCCACTGGCCCTCCAGGAAATCTCCTCAGTGTATTTCCTTGCTAGAAAATAAAGGTACAGTACTGGTGTCCCTGCCCATGGCAGGGGGGTTGGAACTAGATGATCTTTGAGGTCCCTTCCAACCCTAACCATTCTATGATTCTATGATTCTATTTGCTGTGAAAAAGGGAAAAATGTGCTGTATAAGCTGAAATGGAAAGACTGCCCCCCTAAAGTGACATTCAGCTTGGCTGGAGTAATGTTACAGTTAAAAAAAAAAAAAAAAAAAAAAAGCTATCTCAGAATGCCTAATGTTTGTGTTCCCCCAGTCACTATGAAAGAAAAACTTGCTTTTTAAATTTAGGTAGTCAAACACTGAATATTCAAAATATAAATATATTAATGAAATTAATGGATCTTTGAAACCTCTCACCTACTTAAATCTCTTTACATGACCTTGTGAATCAAATGCAAGGCAGGAAGACTTATACATTTAGCAACTGCCTTATAGAAGCCCAAATTTAAATTTCATGATAGCTAAAGATGACTAATCCTGTGGTAAGAGGAGCTTGTAGCCCAGCAAAGACGACACCACTTGATCACTAGGGTAATGTCTAGACACAAACTTGAATCTATTTTTGTGCTGTGCCTGTTTGGTGAAAAATGCACCCATTTTCAGTTTTGGTGCTAATTTGATACTTTTTACAAACGCCCAATTCATTTAAAGCACACACACACACACAAAAGAGACACATTTGGTAAAGTGATTAGTTCAGACTCCAACTGCAGACAAAAGACAGAGTAAAGAGAAGAGTCTAGAGACTGAGATATAAAATTACAGATAAGTACCAAATACACCCAGCAATTTCTTAGCAGAAAATGTTGTAAGGATTTTAAACAGATGACATTTGCATTTGCAGTAGTTAGACTGACAGAACAGATGTACTAAAACCCATTAAAAAAAAAGCCTAAATCTGAAAGACTTGTCATGGTTTGTTAGGGCTACGATTTGCACATCTGCAAAATGAGCTCAAGAAAGTCTCTCTGAAAAACAGAAATGCATTTTCAGAAAGAAAATGTAACACATTCATGCTACAAAAAAAAGTGAGGGAGCTGTTATAGCTTACTTCATGATTACCTGCATTTTGAAAGTGAGTAGAAAAATGTATGTAAAAATAGTAAATGGTTATTTTAAAATTATTCTATATAATTGGCTTCAAATTCTAGTTTCAATAACTGGCATGATAATGTGATAAAGAAAATACCACTGCCACAAGGGCTGCAATAGTTTCAAAACTGCAGGTTGCCTGAAATGGCTGTAAATTTGATGATGACTCATTTAGCCCTTTATCTTTCAATGTGGACTTTATATTCAGGAGCTTAATATACGGACTTCTTTCAGAAGAAAATTATTTACAATTACAAATTATTTACAGTGTTCAGAATTTTCTCGATCTTCCAAATAATAGTATTTAGAAGCAAGCTTTTAGGAAGGTATTTCTTCACTGCTCATTATTTCAGTCAAAAATTAGCTATTGGAAATTTGAGAAAATTTTGAAGCAGAAGACTTCTGGATAGCAAGACATTCACTTGCACAAGAAATAGAGATAGAGACCATGATAAATAGTTGATTGCCCACATAAGCTTTTATGGTATGCACCACGATGCCCAGGATAAGGAAAAGGTCACAACAGAGGACTAGAACCTGGGAAATAAACTACTGCTTGTGAAATTGCTCAGAAAGGCAAGAGCAGCCGTACTGAAAGTATGGATAAAATTATATTGAGAAAGCCGACGATGAAATGTTTCATTCAGAGACTCAAATATTGCTGTGAAAACTAAGACTAACGTAGATATACAGCATGACTGGGAGGAGCTGAGTCCACTTTGCTCCTAGCCACATGATTTTATCCTGAAGCAGCCTGTTAAACACCCAAGCAGATGCAGCCTGCCTGCTGCTGCAAGAAAAGAGACAAAAGTCGTGGCAGATCAAAAGAAACACAAGACAGTCCCCCCCAAATCTTTAAAAACAGAATTAAGAAATGGCCTAGGAAGCTGCTGAATCTACCATTTCTTGGCTTAACTCCTTGTAAAGCAGCAGAGAAGAAGAGAGCCTCCCTGTAGCCAACTGTCCCAAAGGACCATAGAACACCTTTTCTCAATTTGGACAGTATTTCCAGTTTCTTCAGACGTTCAGCAGTTGTCTGTAATTCCTGGGTAGCTACGATTTGAGTTTACCCCTGAGTGATTAATCGCCTTCCAGGCTTGCGATTCATTTTCCACTGCACTCATTTACTTTTGGTCTTTTACTTTCTTTTTTCCAACTGCATGTAATTATTTATCTACACGTGCTGAAAAATTCGATTCTTGATTACCACTAAAAGTACTGGAGCCTAGGATGGCTTACTAGAGGCTTACAACCTCATTTTAATGGAGAGGAGAAGTAGTAGTGCAAAAAAGAACAGAACTTTCTGCCTGACAGAGCTGAGGCTTTCCCCTCTGGCAGCCCAAGTCTGCTGGCTTTCAGATTATATTGGAAAGATCAGATGTTTCCAGTATGAATTAAGAGACAATCTCAAGTGAACAGCAGCAGCCACCCACAATTAATATAATGTTTCTATCTCAGAACGCAAACAAAAACAAATTGCGAGGCAAATTGAGCCTTCCCTCAGCATTGGGCTATTTCCCCAAATAGAAAGGTATAGTTTTTCAGCCTAGCTTTAAATTTATTTTTTTTAATTCGTCTAGATCTTGGTTTTACAATTCTCTTATCTTATCAAGCAGCACTAGTAGGGAAAGATTTATATAAACTTTGATGAACATTGTAATTGCATCACAAACCAGAGAATGTAGTATGGTCAACAACATCAAACAAGAAATTAGGAAAACACATTACCAGCCTAAGGATTTTTTAATGGACGTATATTCATATTGCTGATTATCCAAGCAATTACAGAATATGACATTCAGAGCTCAGGTTTCCTTAACTAAAATATATTCCAATTGTTTGCTTTTATCAGTGAAAGTAAATTTCAGGGGATTAAATTCCAAAACTTTGAGATAATTAAAGCAGTCTTGCTCTTTTTGCAACTACAAACATCACCTTTCAGAAATATAATCTACGCTGAATCTTGAAAATTGAGATCACTTGAAAAACAACTCACATTTTGATATAATGACACCACAATTAAAAGGCTTTCTGATATAAGACTAAATTGGTCTCTGGATTAAATTTTCTCAGCAGCAATTTCTAGTGCTCCTCTATTTATAGTTGCAAACACATTGAAATTAATATCTCAGCCAGAAATCAGTCTTGGGAATAGTCCTTCCAGACTATTGCGTTAGTCCCTAAAGACTACAGATTAGGGGACTGGTCTCTACAGACTATGTACAAGTTGAACACCTTCTAAATTAATCAGCACTTCCTCATTTCCTTTGTTGTTGCTCTCTAGAATAGTTTACAAATATATCGTCAATAATTATATAGACACATATATCTGTAGGTCAGCTACCGACTTATCAACTGCACAACAGTATTTTTCTGAATACTTCAACTTAATGAAATTTCAGTAAAAAAAAAAAAAAAAAAGAGTGCAAAACATCAAAGAAGAAATTTCTAAAAAACAATAAAATAGGTCCCTATGTTTCAGTTTGCAGTCTAATGGATTTGTGTTTCTGGGTTTATATTCTAGACATTTTGCTACTGATCTTCATAACAAACAAAAAATGTCACCTGGCTGGAGAGAGGGGCTCAAAAAACCAAAGTGTTGCCTATCAAAAGAATGTACCAGAACATCAATATTCATTTTTGAAGTTTATTTCTAGGGTTCCTGCCTGAAGAAAGAGTCCTCAAAGAGAAAGAAAAATGCCACATGACTGAATTCTATTTTCAGAGGGTCTAGAATGCTCCATTCTTTTAAAAAGTGAGTTTCAACAAAAAAAAAGTAACTGCTCTGGAGAACTCCAGCTTCTCTGTATGGCGTTCTGTGCTCAGCAGGATATGAATAAATACCTACTCTCAGAAGGAGATACCTCTGCAGTCACTCCTGGCGCTACAGAGGAAGGAAAGGTGTTTGCTCCTTCCGGGAGAAAAAACACCCTGAGTATTTTATTGGCTTGACTGATACAAGAAAAATTCAGGAATCACTTGATATCTTCAGGGTTCCAAAATCAAAAAGATGACATACTCATTCTTTTCCTTCTTCCCTTCCTTTTTACTTGCTGTAATTCATTTTTATTTGCTTAGATGTTTGAACTCAAGTTATTAAGCACTTAGCTGATAACCATATAGTTCCTTGATGTGTGGCTGTAGTTCTTCAGCAGGTCAGCCTATAGAATTATTGGTTTAATAGAGTTTTCAGTGAATATACTACCACAGCAGATGTCATGTTTTAGAGATGAATGCGCCATTAGGAATCTACTGATAAGACCCTGTACACTCTGCATAGAAAGCTTCTGGATGACTTTATGGCCCTATGAATAGCGAAAGGAGATATAGGAGGTTCTACTTTTGTTTTATTTTTCCTTTTTGATAAATGGAAGATGGAAATAATCCTTTTGGCTATTAAAGTAGTTCAAACACATATTTAATTTTAGCTATTCTGGCTCTAGGCTCTGGAGTTGTCTGCAGCAATGTTAAGTCCTGGCAATCTTTGTGCCGAGATCTTTATGGGAATATCTATATGGGAATGTAATAGCTGGCTGCTGCCATAAGAGGAGAGACTACAAATGAAGACTCTATGCTCTTAAGTGCAAAAGGAAAAAAAAAAATTATTAGTTTTACAGATGTGCACATGTTCAAATATCCAAAACATTTTCTCTGCCTTGCATAGCTTCCTCATCCTGCTGCCATATGGTACAAAGAATTTTCCATCTCGGTATTTGGAGACTATTTTGTAACAGGAACTACTAGATAATCTTGTAGTTTCTTAATAAGCAGGATAAATAAACTTTATTATTATTTAAAAATACAACATCAAGCCAATTATTTCTTCCTTGTTAAGTTCATTACAAAAAAAGCCTGTGGAAAAAGACGTATGTCATAGATTACTGTATATTCAATGACCAGCTGTTTTAAATTTGGATATTAAGTAATTTACTCTTTTCTGTGTGCAAGAGCTGAATGGTTTAATAAATTCCCATATGCCCCAACATGTGCCAGCTTTACTAAGTTATCGAAAATCCAGCTGCTGTTTTGATAATAGCTGCCAACATCAAAACTACTGAAGAGAATAATGAATCAGTTTCAAGTCAACTAAAACATAAACCGACACAGTTCCCACTTAAGATACGTGGGAATACAATATATCTGTTAATTAAAAACTAACACTCATCCACAGTCACATAAAAACTAAGTGCCAAGAATTCGTATGCATTGTTTAGGGTGGAAAATTAATGCCCAATGAATCTGTATGGAGACAAGCAGCTCCATTTCCATCAGTAGTCCTAGATGCATAGAAATGTCCAATAAACTACACACACAGTTTGCAAAGCAGATTCTATTCTAATGCAGTTTGCTTTTTCTTTCTTACATATCATAATTCCCATGCAGCTCTTCCATGGCATGCTTTACATAGCTAGACTGCCAGATCTTTAATGATCATGAAAAATTGATTATGAAAATTTATGTACAAGTATTTTAATGTAACGTAAGAGTCAAAAGTACAACTCCACCCCCCCTTAATTCATTAAAACAAGCACACAAACAAAAAAAGCAGATAAACAGTGAAAGCAGCCAAACCAGGAGACAGAAATAATTCTCCAGACAGCTATTTTTAGGAAAATCGGTGTAGAAATATTCATCAAAATATGTCAATATTAAATTCTAAAAGCTAAGAAAAGACTTCCTTGAATATTAAATTATTACTTGGAGTTACAAGAACTTTGCAGGTGAATGTAACTTCCCTTCTCCCATCTTCAGGCCAGCATAAGTAAACAATCCATTAGGATACACACTTCTATTTCTCAGTGTTAGCTCTGTCGTTAAGGGAAATAATTTTGAAACTATCCTAGAAATCATCAGTCCCAGAAGCAAGATTAGAGTATTACTATATGGATATAACTGTACATCAGCTATAGGACATAAAATACTTCTTACTCAAAAAAACCCAACCAACCCATTCACTTTTGCTGGAGCTGGATCATCTCCAATACACAAAGTATACAATGCTCAAAAGCCACATTAAAGAATACTTCAATAACTTTAACTTCAAGCAGTCTATATATAGTAGTTTAAGCATAAAAAACAATTTAAGAATGTATTATTTGAAAAAGATTAGGAATATACTGACAAATTAAAAGCATGTCATGCAGAGACTTAAGATGCTTATAAATGCCCGAGCAAAGGGGCAAACCACATCAAGGGGCTTAAAGAAAACTCAAAGACTTTCAAAGCTTAAAGCAGCTCATTCCTTTTCATACCTGAATTATGAAGTTGCAAATAATTGTGTTTTCAGCCACATGTTCTATACACTGAAAAAAACCCAACACTGTTATTTTCTCAAATACTAGTAAACTTACTTTTCTTTAAGGAAATCCACTACTTGTTTGAAGTCTGCCACACAGTATTCTCTTTTCATGTCCATGAGCACACTGTCAGAGGCTGACTGGACTGGTATGTGCAGAAAAGCATATACTCTTGGATGATTCAGAATCTTCGCCATTTCCTAAGAGTTATTCAAAAAGAAAAATAAAAGCTTTAAAGCATTATGAACACAATACACAAAACTCCTCAAAATTAATACGAGGCAAGTATCAGTAGTAATACTTTTGAAACCCAAACAATACTGAGCTGCAGTGGCCCAGTTTGAAACAGTAAGGACAGGTGAAATTAGGAAGCAACCTTGTTTTTAAGGAAAGTAAGCTATGGGATTGCATTTCATTTGAGATAGGGACAGTGACATTCCCTACTTAGTACTGGTTATCCAATTAAGAGAAAATTTTAGAGGCAAAGTATTGTGAAAGTCGGTGCTTTCAGACAGTGGCTGTTTCCAATTTCAGAAGATGGCAAGGGTTAGCTGCTTTCTTGTCAGAGTCAAATAAGTTCTCATATACCAATATGAGAACCTCTCTAATTGGAGCATCCTTAAAGTTGGCCATTTGCTAATTAAAATATATCTGGCCACTTGCAAACCAGCTCCAATACTGGTCTGAAATATGTTACCCGTGTTATTTCAGAAATAAAGACTCAGGAATCAGAAGTGTTTGGCTATAAAACGCATAGAATTTATCAGGGGGCAACTGAAAGTAGAGTGAAACTTGAGAAGAGGCAGAGAGGTTATACATTTTGTACAAATACAAAAGGTCAGATGGAAAATAAAGCAAAGATAATAGCAAAAGGCAAACAAACCTCCAAATCAAAACCAAACCTGTGATTGAGGCCTGGCAGGGAAGATGAGATGGAGATTAGAATATGGTGGTCACATTTCTGTTGTATTATTTACTCAACTAAGAACATAGAGACCAGCAAGAAAGTTTAAAAGTTGAGACAAAACAGAATCTAGACTGTGTGCAATATTCTGTGTGCCATATACTGTATGCGATTCAGTACAATAAGACCTGCTAATCTCTACCCTGCAAAAATTAAGTGAACGTGGACAAAGAACTATATTCCACACACAACCAGACACGGCCTGGGACTAAGCACTGCACTGCCCACTCTTCTGCCATGTGCCTTCTGCACGCTCCAGCCGGGATCACCCACACCATTTCTCCCATTTTCTTTGAGAGCACAGGTATTCTGTCTGACAACACATACTGATGCCACAGTTATTCAGTTGTTAAACTGTAACTATTTATAAATTCTTTCCAGGTCATTAATCAGCAATATTTGTCACGCATCTAAATTTTCTCTCTGTTTTTCTATAAGGTTGGCCTACATTGTTCAAAGAGAAGGTAAACACCCTCCTGCCTTTTAACTTTCGGGTACCCATCTTTTAAAAGCACTGATTTTCAGAGCAAGAAGAAAAAACGCTCTCTGAACACACAACTTGCATCTGACAAACATATGCATTCGAAACCTGAACCTTCTCAGATCACTTTTGAAAGCAGTTTTGAAAGTTTTCGTCTAAGATCCTCTTAGCTAAGAGAAGTGGTTACATGATTCAGTGGAATATCTACTCTATCTCAGGCACGTAAACTAAACATCATAGTAATAACTATACAGATAATGGAGGGCATACAATCTGATGCACAGAAAGGCTGTGTGCAGTGAACCTGGCTCCCCGTGGAAGCTGTGGGTAGCTGGCTTTATGAATAAAAGAGTAAAGAAAAGGCCACCGTGCATCCGTACAAATTTCATGTGTCCACTTCAAATGGAACCATTCGCCCATGTCCTTAATAATTTTAGATGTTCAGCTAAAATATATTTTCAAAATGAAATGGCATAGAAAAAGTTCGGTAAAATAAAGTAACAAAATGAGGAAAACTTTCCTTCTTTTAAGCTTTAGAAAATACTGTAAACTTACTTCCATTCCAGCAGTCATCTGTGATTTTTTTTTTGCTTATCAGTAATAAAATACGTTTCTAAACTATGAGAAATGGCAAAAGGGCTGGAACCTAAGCTATGTACCACGAGCCTATTATTCTGCTTATCTCTTAGTTCAAAGTACTTCACTCAATCTTCAAAAACAGATTTATGATATAAGAAACCAATAAAAGGCAAGTTTCATAACATGTTTCTGAATCTGCCAAGTTCTTAAAAATAACTTACCCTACAATGTAGAGAGAAAATTAATTCTCACTCCTCTCAAATTTGGCATCTTCTGAATAACAGCCTTTTTAATCCGTGATCACTTTGTGAATTCTTTTTGAAGGTAATAAACTATTTATTAGAATTTCTAACTACAAAAGTGTTATTGTATTCCAGCTTCTGGAAGGCTGAGAATAACATGATAAGAAAAAAAACAGATTTCTATCCCGAACAGACACAGGGAATATTGCATTTGAAAATTTAAGATTTGGTTCTTTTGCCTTTGCGTTCATACTAAATAACACATTTTTTTAACCTTAAAATAGGGATTGACTCTTTCCATGATAATAACTACCTCTAAATTGTGTACAAAACTAGGCACACCTTGCAGGCAGGCAGCAACTAAAAAAAACAAAACAAACATAACTACCTTGTATTTACCTGTTTTAAAGATACCCTACATTGTAAAGAATGAGAAACTACACTTCCTGGTCAGAACTCTTCTTTTAGTTATCCTCCATTAAAAAAAATAAAATCATATGGCTTCTGCAGTCACTCTTGTCGATATTAATCAGCATTGAACTTTTCAACTGTCACTACAGGTCCCTGCATGCAGCAAGAGCTACGAGATTAAGTTGGAAAACATTACAGATAATTCCACTGCATCACTTAGTTTCAGGAAGATGCATATCAGTCCCTCAATATCAAAGACGACGCATTCTTTGGAAAGTAAATTGCTTGTCATACCTATCAGAAATGCATGTACAACATACATGTTGCTTATCGGGAAATCCTAATACAGCATAGTTATTGGAGTCATAGATTTCAGGTATGTTCTGGACACTCAAAGCTCCTTCTAGAGAAGAGAAGGTTGCAAACAACTCCTACTGTGCAGTCCTTTCTTTGCTTACTTTCTCTATCTAAAGCTGCACAAAATAAGCTACGTGCGCTTAAAGCACTGAAGTCCAAATGAATATATTCCTTTATTTTCAGGCATAGACCTGAATCAAAGGCCCCAACGATAAACTGATTTCCCATGAAGTACTTCAGGATCATCATCATTAACTTCACGAATTTAACAGAATACAAATTATTAACACAAACCAAACATGCACAAGACAGAAATACCTGATGACTCAGGTGTCATTCTGCTGCTTTGTCATTCATTTTCTAAGTACCACTAGTGTTCTTTAATTTACCTTTTAAAACCAGAAACTTGGGGTGAGCAGTTCAGAAGGAAACAGAATAATGAACTTAACAGAAAACTGGATAAACCAATTTTCCAAACTTTGTAAGCATTCAGGTTTCTGAGGGATATTAATTGTTTAGCGTATATAAGTAACACAGGTATAAATACCCCGCAGTCTAACCCAGAACTTTAAGGTAAGATTGTTCTAGTCTTACCTTTTATCCTCCCTACGCCTAAATGTACACGGAAGTACTTTCCCACATAGGTTTGATTAAATTACAGCTATGCATTCAGCACTCATACTTAGTCAACGCTGACAGATTTTCCCATACCACAGATTGCACACAGAATACCAGATTTCATCACTTAATAAAACTATTAGTTAATATCCCAGAGAGAACTTGAAGGACATCATGGGCTAATGCATAATTGTACTTTACAGTGTCTCAACATTCTAAGCTTAACATCTGTTTCCTGTTGTTTTTTATAAATACTTTTTTTTTTTTTTACAAAGTGCTTTGCATTACTACATATAATTACATATTTCAGTTAGAAGTAAAAGTGCAATATAGAATTTTATTTCCATCTGGAAATAATAAAGGAACAACTTTTTGAAATTATACAACTGTGAAAGAAAACTTCTGTCTTTAATCATGAGTGAAACAGCTGATTGCCTTTTCCCCCTATTCCCTAGAATCTAATAATGTGTATGTGAACAAAGGGAAGCACTACACAGAAATGACATTTCATGTAGGAATGAAAAGGTCAGAGTAGCACAATTTGGTCTAAGATGACTTTACAAAAAATAGAAGTCATCTACATTTGGAATCTAACGATGTATGTGAAATATCTTTTAGGATACTGATCACATAGGAAATAATTTTTTCCAGTTCTTAGCAGCTGGAGTACATCAGAACACAAGGCACATTGCCAGAAAGATTTTTATCTAGTCAGTATATTTTATCCTAGCAATTACAACACAAATTTAACCATCTAACCAGAAAATCAATCCTTCTGTTTGTAATGACACCACATGCAACCATAGAGAATCACAAAGACAATAAACATCAATATCTGTGCGTCGTTATGTCAGTACCAGCAAGCTGTTCAGACAGGGATTCTTTCCCCTAACCTAAAGTAGGCAAAAATCCAGTATTTGAATTCTGCCTCGTGTTTGAGTCACGATGATGTGAATAACTTGCTTCCTAGTAAAAGGATTTCGTCCTCTGCCAGCAGCGAAGCCCAAAGAAACACTCAACCATATGGAAACATGACAAAATGGCACTCCCTCAAAACTTCTTCCCCTTGTGGCAGATGTTAGGTTGGGATGTGTCACGAGGGGTGTCCGCTGACTGTTGTCTTTCAGAAACCCAGTGGTGCCACCACCAGCACTGTCTGGATAAAAACCAAGTGGCCGTGGTCCATTTTATAAATTCCTCTGCTGTAGTGCAGCTCAGGAACAGATGTGATCTAGCGATGCAGGCATGGCAACAACGACACACTATGATTGAGTCTGGAAAGCCCATAACAGTTTTGTTAAAAATAATGAACAGGGAACCTTCCCCTGCTTCCCGCCCCCCATGAGTAATGGGGCTGTAAAAACACAAAGAACGTGCAGGATATACAATCACACACCTCCCCAAGGACACTGGTTGGAAGGCAATGCCTCCCCCTCATCTGTATATGAAGTGGGGGAGATGTAATGAAACCATATGATGGACAAGCTTAGAGGCAACTCATACCCCACGTAATCCAACATGACATGCCCAGGTCTTTATCCTATCATTAGGATAAAGGGAGGTCACACCGGAGCAGTTAGAAGCCCACACAATTCCGACCAATGTAATTCAAACCACAAAATCAAATCTTTGGATTGCCAGATGGAGGGCAAAAATCTGTTTTGTCATATGAGAAAAATGCCTTCTACATTACCAAACAAAAAACTGGTATTAGCTCAGGCCACCCTTAGAAGTGGATATAAGCCAGACTGCGAGCCGTGATTTGCTGATAGCAGAACGAGCCGTGAGAGCCATATGCTCAGCCCTAGCTGTTCCCAGCTGTTCTCCTAGGTGTGGGATCTCTCTACTGCTTCCAACCTCATAAAATAGACAACCCTAGCTAGCTAAGCAAACTTCCCTCCCTCGTGGCTACATATTAAGCCACACCTCTTAAAAAACAAACCAAGCCAAACAAAAACCATCTACATGCCTTCAAAAACTCGCCACATCTTCTTTTATTAGAAACGAGGACAAGCTAACAGGAGTTCTTGCAAAAAAGAAGCAATATTCACATAATACTACAATACAATACTGTATTTCATAGTTCAAAGCTTCAGTTGAAGTTTGTTGCTTCCCTTCCCATGAGTCAGGGAAACACACAGTAAGGAAAACAAAGAAACACACAGCACCAAACACGACCTATCTGATTTTGACTTTTAACCACAGAAATATCAAGAACTCACCTATTCAGTTAACAAGTACACACGTTTCTCTCCAAGATATAACTCTTAACCTGGATATACATGGTATACCCAAGAACGGAAAGAGCCTCTGGCAGGGTACAATTTTTTCCATTTATCTGATAAAAACAGTAATTCCCAGTAGAGATATCCTACCCTGGGCTGCCGAAATACTTCATGATAAGAAAATTGGTAGCCCTATCCCAGCCTGCTTCCAATATCAAAGTGGGTCTGGCTTTACATTGGGTAAAATGTAAAGCCTCTAAATTGGGTAGGCGCCGATTGCTTATTACTTAAGTCTGTACGGAGCCGTGAGCTCAAGCACAAACTTCTGAGTCTCTGCAACTGTGTCACCAGAACACAGCTGATTCAGCGACACAGACAGCATTAATAGCAACGCACTGATTTCCTCAAGGAATGGCACACCTTCAGTTCCCACATGAAGCGATGGAAGTTGTGTGGTTGGAAACACGCAGTAAACGGTCGAGTGCTTTCAAAGATGAAAACTGTTAGTGTTGCTGCTGCAGCCATTATTACAATCCTAAAGAGACTTTGTGGAGCTTCAGAGTGTTGCTTGTCCAGTTTCAATCAATAGATTCACTTCAAGGTAAAATGTATATTTAATTAACGGATAGAATGATGGCTTAATGACTTAGGGCCATCCAACCAAATAGCTAATGCTAAAACCTTGTGAAATGATTAATTCTGATGTGCAAGAAAACACACACCTTTTAATTTTTTCCATGGTGCTCTCTAATTTCTCATCATTAAGCATTCCTCAAATGAAATATTTTTTTCCCAAAATAAATTAATACTCCTCTTTGCAGTATGTAATAGAAGCACATATTGGGAAGTTCCCTAAAAAGGTGATTTATTGCAACAGCACACTGCTACTTTAAATAATTCTCTATCTCAATCATATTTTATGCTAATAAAACCTTGAAAATGAATTAAAGCATGGACAAGCACACATTTGCAATAGGCGAGTAGGACCGTCACGCTACCTTTTTGTTTTCAGAAACCTGGATGAGGGAAATGGATTGCTAGTTTCATCCATACTATGCATTTTTCATCACCTCAAAAATGAGAAACCTGTATGACATAAAAGAATTTATGGTTTCTGCTCAGAAAGAAGTCACAGAATGAATGGCACACCCCACCAGAATTCAGCTGCACCAAGACAGTTCAGTGCCAGGAAGCCCCCTTATTTTGTCCCTCTATTTCAAACAAGCAACTGAAATACCTAAAATAACAGCTGCTTTAGCAGGTTACAGTGGAAGGAAAATAGTGGAGGGTTTTAATCAAAGCCTAAACCTTTAGGCAAGTGCAACCACTTTCTTACTTTTATAGATATCTAATTCACTGAGCTAAATTTCAGAGAAAAACTGAATAAAAGTAACCAAAAACATGATGACAAGAGTGATATAGAATGTAGCATAACTAAACTAACTGAATTCAAAGAATGGGTAGAACATATTTTATGTCTTTTCCTCAATTCACAATGGTACAGAATTATATGCAGTGTTATTAAACTTTCTAGAACAAATTATACTTCCTTTTTCTCATTTTTAAAGAATAATCACCTCCAAAAAAAAACTTCAGACTTTTTTTAAACACATGCCAAAGCCTAATGAAGCAAGCAGTCTTACTGAAGATTATGTAGATGATGTTGCAAAGCACAGTGAATGTGACAGCTCATCTATCAAAGAAAACAAAGGGGTTTTTGCATCTAAACTAAATGGAAGCTTTTGGAACAGCATGGAGAGGAGCTGGTAGACTTTACTTATTATAATACAAATAACTAGGAAAGTGAGATCTTATTGGTTTTTCAATGAAGACAGAAGTATTAAAAGAAGATGGCAGAGTGTGTTATGCAAGATATATATTTGACAATAGCTTCTACCCCAATGCCCTGAAGCACACGGCAACTGCTAAAATTCCTACTTTATTCAGCAAAAATACAATTTCCCATATTCGTACTATCGATTCTTTGAACAAACCGCTCAACTAATGATGACTTTTATTTCTGCTAGTAGTCAACCAACAAAGTAAGCCACAGCTCCAAAGGTCTGCTGGGCTGAGACAGTATGATAAGTAATTGACAGACAGCCTGACACTCAGCACAGGATTGAGAATGGATCTGTCTGCATTTAAATACTCTCCATCCTTGTAATAACTAACAAGGAAGAGAAACATTCATATGAGCAGATCATAATTAAGGTACAGTTAACATGTACAGCTTTAACTGGTCAAGCAATGTGCTACTTAATGTTAACCCCTTTTTGCAACATCAATTTTTATGCACAGATTATTAAATACAGCAGAGCACTAGGTGCATGCATAAAATATTCTCTTGATGGAGGACTGAATCCTGCATAAATAAAAGCAGTTCTTTCTCTGTGTTTCTCAAGCATTTTTTCTATTACTGTTACAAAGAACGGGAGCTTCATTCCCAGCACCACAAATATTCCCCTCTACATTATTCATTAAAGTTCCCAATACAATAACATTGCTAAGGTTTTTTAAAACACCCAAGATTCACAAATGCAACATAAAACCTTCAAAAAGAGGGATTTTTATTTTGACATTTATTATGCCAAATCATATTCCACCAGCTGGCATCAAACATGTCACCAAGCATTTATGGACATTAGGACCTGCTGAGTCTGAGAACTTAAAACTCTAGATTAGAGAAAGTGGTGTGACAAAATGTATTTCACACCACAGCAAAGATTCATCCCTTTCCTAACCCCATAATATCCAAACATACATTCACTCTGGGGTGGAGTTCACCACTGAAAAAGTTCCCATGACACTATGTCTTCAGAGTAATTTCAAGGAAATGTGCTATATTTGGAAAACCCAAAGACAAAGAACACTTTAAAAGGAAGAACAGGAGAGAGAGTATTGTAGTACTAAAAAAATAAAAAGCTGGAATACACAGAGTGAGCAAAGATGCGCATACAGCTTCCATAGGATGAGTAAGCATTTAACATAATACCAAAGGAAACAGTAAGCCTCCCCTGACTTTTTTTTTCTTTTTTAGAAGCCCAGATGCAACCGCCCCTCTCCTCCTCCCCTTTAGTATCTGAGATTTCTTTCCATTTTACTGCTGGTGAGACAAACACAGTTTGCATAGAGAAAACTACGCAATTACAGCAAGGGAAAGTTGCATGGTCCACCGACTACAAAAACACAACAAAACTCTCAGTAATAAGAGGTCAGGGGCTTAACTATTCATTTATTTAAACGTATGCCACAGATTTCATTTTTTTCTGGTCAAATCAACAGATTTTAATTGGCACTTTCAAATGCAGCAGTCTATGAAAATGACAAAAATATTACTAGAAACAAAGCAAACACACGCCCTGAAGGCCTTTTAGTTCCTGAAATCATGCTGCCCTTTTATTTGCCGTTGAAGAATGTGTACATATTATTCCCTTTTTAAATGCATTTCAAATCAGCTTACACTCTAGCTTACTCAGAACTTGAGCTTATGCACAGTGCTCAAAAATGTTTGCCATGCTTAGAGGACAAAAGAACAATATGGAAAAAAAAGAAAAGCCAATTAGTAATTTTACTGTACTATGTATCTATGTGCTGTGTCAGGGCACGTCTGAGGAAGCCATCTGTAGGGTATCAGCTTCAGTGAGGTTAAGGAGCATGAACACCAAGCTGACATGAAAAATCAAAGCAAAAGAGCAAAGAAATACTATTGCGACTCGTGGTGCAGTACACTTGGCACTCTTTCTGCATTTAAAGCCCCTGCCGCCATGCAGACTCCATCTCAATGGTTGGTGTATCACTCAAATGTCCTGAATTAATAACGGAGATAAAGCCCACAGATGGCATATGGTATGGTTTGAGACAGACTCATTTTGACAGGTGACAAAGACGACTACTCATCTAGTCATGTGAAATTAAGCACTTACGGGAATGACAGGTGTGAACTGCCTCCTTTGTACAGATTTGGAAGCGTCCCATCACTCACAGAAAGCACTCTACTAAAATCCCAGACAACTCTGGAAGGAGAGTTAGTGTTAATTCTGCAAGGGAGGTAAGCTAAGGCCGAGATGTGAATCCCTGCCCTTTTACAGCCTGGACGATCTGCATTCCCTTCTGACTTGGGCAGAGCAGATCGATCAGATATTGAACAAGAAAACGAAGTATAAATCCTAAGGAAAAGTGACATAATTCAAGGCAAAAAGTAGTCTCTCACACTAAATAATTCAAGGCAAAAAGTAGTCTCTCACACCATGCCCCTAACATTAGTTCACTTCAACCTTCTACACATTTGGCCTCATTTTTGACTTTTCAGACCAGCTCCTGCTCACCGTTTACCTACTGCTATTGTTTTAATGGATTTCTCCCAACCCTCTCTCTCCATCAGTAACCGCAAGAGGATGTAAAACACTGTCTCACTAGAGTGCTAGCCAATAACTCCATAATATGATTACAGAATAAATGCCTGGAGGTTACTTCTAAAGCAGGATGTATACCTTATGTCACTTTTGGTACATGTTGATACTATAGGACAATAACAGCTCGGCCACCTGGCAGTCCGTAATTTGAACAGTAGCTCTGTGCAAACACAGATGGGTAAGTGTACACAAGGTAACTTTACACATATGCATTCACTGCAGGTTTTGCTAGGACTCTAAAATAAATCCTAATATTAACTTTTCCTTCACCTTTAACATTTTACAAAAAAAAAAATAAAAAAATCTGAGCTAAACCATTTTTCCCTGACCAAAGTCCATGTCCGTTTACTAAAATTTTCTGCCATGTAGATAAAGTCCCAAGTTTTCCTCAATGCCATGTGGCATCAACATATTAAGAGAGAAAGGACACAGGACAAGGGCACATATCTTAAAATCTCATGTTGAGACCAAACTTAAAATAAGTAAGCTCTACGCTTCATGATGAATACATTCAAACAGACTGCTAACACTGTGAGAGAGCACTTTGGAAAACACAATACTATTTCTACTGGTTGGCCAGATTTTCTCTGAGAGGAAAACTGAGGATGCCTCCTGCAGCTAAACGGCAAACTCCAACTCCTTCCACAGTCTTAGTACCACGATGAAGAGAAACAACGTTGGAGAAGTCTTACTGGCATTGATTGTGTTCATATTTTGTGAGAGAGCACTTTGGAAAACACAATACTATTTCTACTGGTTGGCCAGATTTTCTCTGAGAGGAAAACTGAGGATGCCTCCTGCAGCTAAACGGCAAACTCCAACTCCTTCCACAGTCTTAGTACCGTGATGAAGCCAAACAACGTTGGAGAAACAACCTTACTCAGGAGAAGTCTTACTGACATTGATTGTGTTCATATTAATGTGCTGCTCGAAAGCAGCAGTGAAACTGTGAAGTGCAATTTCCCACCCTTATGTCCCAGCCATGGGTTTGTTCAGTCTGCAGGGTGGCTTTGGGGTGGGCGAATTAAACTCACTTCTGAGGAAATCAGAGCACTGGCCGTACTCCAGGTTCACAGCAAAAGTGCTCCAGGCCCTTCATGGGAACAGAAGGATTCAAACCAACAACGTGCCTTTGAAACAGCTTTGGATCATGGGTAGTTGGTTAAAGGGATTAGATTTATTTTGAAGTAAAGACTCCAAAACACAGATAACGTAGACATAGCAGCTTCGCTACCAAACTCTGTGGGTTCCTCATTTGTTCTTACTACTCCATACTACTCACTAACATAAGCACAGTCATCATCTGCAGTTGAAAGAGACAGCAGATACAAAATTCAGTAATAATTGTGATAAAGGCTCTTTCTCTAATGCCTTAGCTCAGTATGCAGCATATCAAAAAGTTTTTGATATTTTGCATGACTATACAACACTGCATGGTTCCAAATAATTCTTTCTTTACAAACAAGAAGGCCCAACTGAATGCAGAATTTATCATTTGAAAACATATGGTTTCTTCTCATCCCAAAACTGTTCATGCTACATGCATCTGTAAGTACATAAGGCACTATTACCATCATATTTACCAAATAAAAACCTAAAAGGATTAAAGTGTCAGACCAAACCACACAAGTATAATGGTGACAGTCTCCCCTGAAATGACAAACACCTTTAAGGACAGAATGGAACCACTTGACAGTAGTAGCTGAAGGCACTGGGTATGCTTGGTATTTTAAATCATGTGAAAACTTAAACTGACTCCCTACCTATATATATATATTATATTCAAACCTGGTTTGAATTACCATTGGCCCTTGAATGTATCCTTGAATGTACCCAGCCTTCCAGCACGAGAATCTCAAGGCCAGTTACATGCACCTGCAGCTTTCCTTTGCCCCCCACTCCGTTCTAGTCCCACCACTCCTGACCAAAGGGAAGATCTCCTCCTCCTCCTCCCCTTGTGCCAGCCTCCAGCATCAGCAGAGCAGCAGAGCTATGGACTGGCACTTCTTAGTGGATACTAAGAGATTACTTCCCAGATACAGAGGCAGATGAAACACTCCTGAAGTGAGCGGCATTTTCTGTTCTCCATTTTTCCTTCCAGGGACACATGAGCGTGGGTACTATTTTAATGAGTCAAAAGACTCCCAGGGCCAAAGCCCAGCACAGACCTGGGTGCACAGTACAAAGGAAATGTTGCCGACAGCTTAAACCAATCTATAGCCATAATCCCATCCACTGTACACGTTCTAGGCAGGCAATATCTCAGAGTATTCTTAGGAAGTTAGGGGTTTTTTGAGGAAAAAAATAAGAGCTCACTTTTTGGCACTTGTAAATGAATTTCAATTTCTGTAAGCAGTTTACCAGGCAACTTATCAAAAAGTGGGTGAAGTGCCTCTTACCAGAGAGCGATATTCCACCTATATATAGGAAATACATATAGTATGAAAAATTCATGTTATTTTAGTCAGTGGATACAATCTGTTTTCCTGAAAACATCAAGACACTAATTAATATGTAACTGAAATACTTCATGTCTAGCTACACATTCAAGATCCACCTGAGCAACACAAATAATATATGCTTGGCATGTTTCAAAGGACTGAGGTGTGGGGCAAGGGGAACAAAACCCAACACTCAAGATGCATCCCTTTTGTGAATGACTTCACATGCTGCTAGAACAGTATATGCAACTTAGGCTTCAATTGTATATAAAGTGACATATTTTTAAAATTTTAATCATTTACTCCATCACATTATTCATAGATGCAACTTCTTCCTCATTCATTGAGGACATTAGCACTGATATTGTGCTCTGGGGAATTCTTTGTTTCTGCTGCGGTTGTGTCATCTACACATCTCCATTCTTTTTATTTACAATCTCTTCTCATTCTGACAATTGTAAGGTATAGAATCCTCAGCAATAGGTAAAAGAAACTTGTGAATTCCAAGCACACAATCAAGCCAGTGACTCCATGATTTGAACGATCAGAGATTAAATACATGGTTATTTGAAGGAAAACATTGTGAAATGTTTTAACTCGTTCTAATGATAGAGGAGTTCATACAATACTACAAGTCAGTATTTAAAAAATGTACATAATCTCTTTGGAAACTGGTATTTTTAAAACATTTAACTTAAACTGAGTGTTACTGGAGAAAGCAAACGTATTTATATAAACTTTGTTACTAGCTTTGGAGTTTACAAGAATAAGACCAACATAAAACTGGCCAAGCCTTTTACCTGCAGATGAGCTCCAATAAATATGGCAAAAATTGTAAATGAATCAAAATAATTGATTTTAGGCTCCATCCAGATCCTAAAATTAATTTATGCTTTTACATGACAGTTGTTCCTCTATGCCATTTATCAGATGTGTGTATTAAAGTGCATTAAATAAGTGTGTATTAAAGTGAAATAAACCCTTGCCTAGCAGTTGCATCTGTACAGTAGTATGCAATTGCTGGTAATTTCTGATTTTTGAAAAAGATACATATCTGGAACAACTTTTTTCACTTCATTGGATATAAAAAGTGACTCATGATTAGTAAATTTTCCCACCTAAAATTTTTCTGCAGAAAGCCAAACATCATCCTAGTCAGCAACATGACTTCTAACAAAACAAATTAATAAAATGCAGCACCTTTTAAAGCAACTAATGAAAGATGTTTGTAACCAGAGCTTCATACCTTTCTTAGGAGATAGCAGAACTACATCTGGATTTCATCCTAACCAACTGACATGAAGGTTAATCAACTTCTCATTTCATTTATTTCATTTTTTAAACAAATCACAGTTTTACCCTTCCCTCAACTGGAAAGTTAAAAGCACATTCCCCATAAAAAGTTTATTTTGTCTGGTGAAAATGTATACAGGAGACTGCCAGCATTCCCTAGTGATCTTTCAGATAAAAGTCTGGTAAGGTTGGAAGAGGGACTAGACAAAAACGCACAAGGTAAAAAAAAAATTACAAATTTAGTTTGACAAATCACCAAAATTATTTCACCGAATTACAAGCTCAGAAATTCTTGGTCATACACAGAAATGTGACTAAATAATCCTTAAAAAAACATCACATAAACTAGAAATTGTATGAAACAGTGAAGAGGACAAGCAGATGTTGCTATTGTACAAAAGCCTGCTGTACGCATAACGCGTGTTCTGCACATTCAAGATACACATTTTCAATAGGCTTTCATGAATGCCTCTCACTCTGCCATCACACTTAAAGGTCCATTTTTAAAGTGATTACTTTTCCTGAATATGAGTCAGGTCAAAGAGAATCCTTCCTACAGCGCTTTCTAGAGACTTTAGAAATGGCAAGAATAGAGATCATAAATCAAAACCCTTCACAGATTGGTGACATGCTCACACTCACTAAGATGGCTACTGATCGAAGGAAAGCAATATACTTTCCACCTTGCTCAGGTTATATCAAATTAAGATTACTACAGTGCCCCTTAGCTGGGAAGAGCAATTTCTTACTTCTAGCAACTGATTATTTTTTTGTTTTTAAAACAAAAGGTTCTGAAAGTACTCATAAAATGAGCAGCAGTGACAAAAGCGGCAGTCTATGCCAAACCACTTTTAATAATGTGAGTTAAAAATCAAAGCAAAGATACTAACAGAACATTGTTAAAATCTTGATTTGCTTTTGTACAAGATGCTGAAAATTTTTAAATTAAAAAAGAAGAAAAACTTGGGACAGATATGAGAGTTTGAGACAAATACAAAGGTCTAAAAAACGCAACCAAATCACTTCCTAAAGATTTCCATTCGATGTGTTGTTAAGACTTTATCTTAGTGAAGCTTACGTTAAACCAAAGAGTAAAATAACAGTCCAGGAAATAGGATGGACACCAGCTATTTAATCTGGATACCACCGATACACATGGTTATAAAATCTACCTGAAGCTATGTACTTCCCTGCTTTTTCCTTGCCTCTAAAGTTATGTTCTTTCTATAAACAGTTCCCATGAATTTCAATAAATTAATTTGATGACAAAATCCAACCAAACACATTTATCTTTGAGACAAAACTCTCATTTCCTGCTCTGCATACATACTATATTCTTTCAAATTCACGTTGTTGTACACTTTATTGCTTCTAATCTCATTGAACTACTTTGTTACAATATTTTTAACACAGCCACTTAGAATTTCCATTTCTTACAATGGAAGCTCTACACACTCTCAGAATAGCATTTGACACAGGATATTGAATATGTCATTGAGTGAGACCAGCATACAGTCTTTCTGGAAATATCTGTCTGAGGTGTAGCAGGAAGACAAATTCAATCTGATCCATTGCCTGCTAATGACATTTCCTTTAGTTCTTGAAAACAGTAGGCATATACACAAAAGCAACATTCAAATAATAAAGCTCCACAGGTCAGAGACCTCAGTAATATTATCATTCCAAAATGATCTGAATATCTTATTATCTCAATAACTTGCTGTGTCAGGCAAATGGCTTAACGCTATTAGCCTAATTCTATAAATTTACTTCAAGTCCGTAATTTTTCCAAGCTACAGCTTAAAACAAAATGCACTATACACAAGGTTCCACGCTGACTCACTCAATGAATGTCTACGCCGGCACATAAATGATTCTCTTTTCTTCCTTACCTCCAGATGCTCTAAAATATAGGGAGGGTTTGTCATGCCAAGCCTCAGCATAGCTCCCTCAGGAATAACTTCAACCAGCTTCCACAGAAGCGTAGGGAGATCTGTGCCAATGTCTCTGCCATAAGCCCCTGTGTCTTCACTGGTCAGCCATATCTCACAAACACCCTCTGTGAATAAAAGAAAGAGATAATTAACAAATCTGTTTTAGAGCTGTTTATTTTATCATACAGCTGCTCACTCTTTTTAATGCAGTATTTCACAAGGCTATTATGCAGCCAGACTGGGTATTCAATTGCAAGGGGGAGGGAAGGAGAAGGAAGGCTTATCCCATGGGTAGCAGTGGGTTATTAAGTTCATTTTATGAGCACAAGAGTGCTACAACAATGCTCTAAATTATCATTGCTGTGGAGTGATTAACATTCACAGCCAATGACTAATTCTGTGCTGCCTCTACAGCAAGTCAGTCAAGTCTAGTACTCTGCTCTATTTTTTGAGCCTAATTCATTAAACACAAGTGACATTACCCAAGCAAAGAGTTTGCATTAATGGTTGCTACTAGTAGTTAACTTATTAACTGGTAAGCTTCCAATAAGAAAAAACAGCTCTAAAGCAGGATGCTTAACATTCTTCCTGGAATAACTATTAATAACCCGTATTCTTTAAATTATACAATTAGCAATGCAATATTAAGGTTGTATTGAAAAGGTTAGTGACCAGTGCATGACGCAGTGATAGTGTAGGAAAGCCTGTTTCCTGGCAGTTAATACTTTATTTTCCATCAATCAGGGCCTTAGGAAGTAGTATATTTGATTTATGTTGTAAAGAGAGGTGACCTTGAACACTGATATTTGGCAATAATATCCTTGTGCTCAAAGAGGGGAAAGATTGCACCACCCTTAATAGCTGAAAGCAATGAGGTTTCATGAAACCACTTCTATCAGTGCCCAGCTTCCAGCCTTTTTGCAATGCAATCCACCTCCCCCTCCTCACCACCCCAAAGCAAGAAATAAACCATTGAAAACCAGGTGGCTGGGAGGAAGACTCCTGTGATTCCCAGTGAGATGAGATAGCATTAACTCAGAGAAGAGTTAAATTTCTAATACTGATGATGGACCAGTAAAGAAAACAGCCAAACACTAGGAAGTGCATACTACATCAAAGCGTTCTTTGGACCAGCAGAGAAGGTATCACAAAATGTAAATGTCTATATTACAAATAGATACTTAGGATGAGGAAAACATAAACATGCACACAGACTTTAATCACATAGAAAGTAATAAAACTAAAAAACCAAAAGTTTTATAAAAATGTACGCTCAAGACTGCCACTCAAACTCACTCTATAACAGTAACAGTGAACAGCAGGCTGTGCCGAGCATCAAAGATAATGCTGTTTGTTCAGAAAGATTTTCAAGGCCATTTATTATATAGAACAAACAATATTTAAAATCTAAAGGTAAACCAAGAAATTCATAACTTCTTTAGTTTTGCTTCAAGAATAATTTAGCTAGTGAGGTGTATAATTTTGTTCTTGTAAGAAGTCTGGTAGGAAGTACTCCTGAAGTTCTGCTCCTTGGTTATCCAGCTCGTGGACACACTCAAACAGAGGTCCCCCTGTGCCCGATCAGGTGCACACAATCTTCCAGCAGTATCTAGCACCATCACACCTCAGATTCTACTGCAGTTGCTAATGTTGTCAGAATTCACCTCATCACAGGCAGTACCACACCATGAAACATACTCTGGGGTTTGCTGCCTGTGCTACGCTTTCCTGAGATGAGGAAAAAAGAAGCGAATTATATATGTCACATTTTAAAAATAAGAGAATCATAAAGGATCTAAATGTCAGGTAATGCCCTGTTGTTTTTTTCATATCGGTCTCCAATAGCCATTAGAACACTGCAAAACACAGTCATTTACTTGCTGAGTTTCTACTGAAACAGCAATTCTCATTTTAACATGTAAATAGCTGCATAGGTTTTGGTGGGGGTTTTTTGTATTCAGTGGTTCTAGTTCTTTTTTTTTTCTTTTTTCTTTTTTCTTTTTTTTTTTTT